>NC_133768.1:43741019-44076377 GCF_036562045.2 Rhinolophus sinicus
ATCCATGCTACAGATTCTTCTGCTTGATCAAGTCTGTTGTTGATGCTCTCTGTTGCATATTTTTAAAAATTTCATTCATTGTGTTCTTTGGCTCCAGAATTTCCGATTGGTTCTTTTTATAGTTTTTATCTCTCTGTTAAACTTCTAGTTTTGTTCATGTATTGTTTTCCTGATTTTGTTTGCATTATGTTTTGGTGTTTTCTTGTAGCTCACTGAGATTCCTTTAAACAGCTATTTTCAATTATTTATTAGATATATAGCAGATCTCCATTTCTTTGAAATCAGTTACTGGAAAATTATTGTGTTCTTTTAATGGAATCATTTTTTCCTGATTTGTCATGTTCTTTTGTGTCTTGTGTTGCTGTCTTTGTATTTGAAACGGTTACCACCTTCCATCTTAATTGATTGGCTTAAAGGGAAAAATACCTTCTGTCTACTCTGTTAGGGATTCTGAGGGACTTTTTCTATAGTACACATGTTCCACACTCTTTGTCCCCTCTTCGGGGGGAATTCTTAAGATTGTGTGCCTTTTCTCAGTACTGAAAAGCCAGTCTGAGTGCTGACAGCTGCCTCCCTTCTTGCTTTCCCTAAGGTGGCACTGAATGCTCAAGCTTGTGTGGTTTCTCCCAATACTGTAGAGTTGGACCAGCTTTCTGTGCATGCTCACTGGCTGTCTGCAAAGGCTCCTTCTCATTGTCCTTGAAGGGGGGCATGGAAAAGGAGTTAGCCATGGGGTGAGGGTGTGTGTGGCTGAGGCATGTGGAATATTGGGCGTGCCCATGGGCCATTTCTGGGTCTCTGAAGGTTAGGTATCCCCAGCAGTGCATGGGCATACCTGTTGATGAAGTCCATGAAGTGGTTAATAGGATACATGTCTCTTTGATGGCCTCCGAGAGCCACTTCCTGCCCCTCAGTTGTAAAGCATACCTCAGTTTTTTGGTTGGGTCAAGAAATAAATGGGTCTTTTTGGCAGTGTCGCAGGTGAGGAAGCTGGTCCCTCACTCACATGCTCTCACTTTTTTTCTGTGAGCAAAATCATGGGTCAAGAAAGTCTCTCTTGACACTGAGCTGTGTCACTTGGTGGAAGTGTGACACAGGTAAAGTGAAACTGCTACACTTAATCCTTTCAATGCGTCTACACTTAGATGTTTCTGCTCCAACATTGTGACGGACTTTTCTGCTGGACTCCAGGACTTCCACAAATGTATTCTTGTCCATGGGTGATTGTCAAAATCAGTGGTTTTTGTTTTGGGCATTTTTGTTTGTTTGTTTTTGCCAGAGAAGCTGGTAGAAAACTCCTACTACCATTTTGATGATGTCATTCTTCAGTTTGCTGTGACTTGGAAACTGCATTTAGGCTGTCTATCTGGCTTCAGATAGAGGCTCTGTGAATCTCCCATTGTGGCAAGAGATTTATTTTACTTTGGAATTATTTTCTAGAAAAAAACCATTTGGATATAATCTTAATTTCTGTGAGAAATTTCACTGTGTTATTGTGGACAGAGGATGGATGAACAGACATGAAGCCCCACAGGGCAATCCAGAGTTAAAGGTCACACTTCACAAACTGAGTCCCAGATTACCGCCTGCTTTTCTCATTATTCCTGTCAAATGGGCCTGCATTAAGGAAATTAACTGGGACTAGGTGGTACACTTGGACCAGGATATTAGTGTAGAGTGTGGAAGCATTTGAAATAGTCTTCCCTTAAAGTATTTTAATGGTTCATGGACATCATAACTTGGTAGAACTTCCATCTTACACTTTCTTTGGTGCAATATCATGCTCTAATAAATTCCTATATTGTGTTTTTGAGTGGTCTTTCTGATGAGCTAGAATTCTCCAAGCCCAGAAACACCTTGTAAGAACCAGAGACATTGATATGACTGGCCTAGCTCATTTCAGTGCAAGTTCCTACCTTCCTGTTTCAACTTCCTGCTCTCCTACATTTGAGCCCCCTCTCAAACTTTATCAAGTCTATTTTTCGTTGCAATCATATCCATCCAGCAAATACTCCCTGAGCACCTACTGTACTGCAATGCTTTTGCCGAGTGCTGAGCAGCAAATTCAGGTGCCTTAGAACTGAGATATTACATTTGCTGGGTTTTTGTATTCTGTGACAGAAGCACGATCCTGACTGCTTACAGAATTATAGTCTATCTTGGTCAGCTTTATTGTCTCTGGAAAGGAGGACAAGAAGAGCTTGGATGATTAAAATACATCTAATCGCTTTCTCTGTCTAACGTATTTCACTTAGCATAATACCTTCTAGGTCTATCCCTGTTGTCACAAATGGTAAGATTTCATTCTTTTTTATGGCTGAGTAATATTACATTGTATGTGATTTCACTTATATGTGGAACCTAAAGAACAAAATAAACAATCAAAACGGAAACAGACTCAGATACAGAGTACAAACTGATGGTTTCCAGATGGGAGGGGTGTTTAGGGGGCTGGGTGAAAAAGGTGAAGGGATTAAGAAGAACAAATTGATAGTTACAAAATAGTCACAGGGATGTACAGTATAACATAGGGAATATAGTCAATAATGTTGTAATAACTATGTACTCATATAATGGCAGGTGGATACTAGACTTATTGGGGGGATCACTTTGTAAGTTATGTAAATATCTAACTACTATGCTGTGCACTGGAAACTAATATAAAATAATATTGAATGTCAACTGTAGTTAAAAATTTAAAAAACACACATCTAATCTCAAGTTGCCATTGATTTCAACCTTTTCCTCAAATTAGAACTATTAATTAGAAACGGAAAGGCAATTTATTTTACCTTCTTGTTAAATATGTCACTTGCAGGTAGCAATATTTTAGAAGTAAAAATTCCCAAAAGCAAGAAGTCTGCAAGATCATAAGTTCTTGATTAACTGAGAGATTGGCTGTCTCCCTGTAGTGTTCAAATTCATTCATCTTTCACTTTTTAAATCTAATTTATGTAATAATGTGGTATGTTAGGCTCTGACGTCAGACTACCTAAATTTAAATCCTAGCTTCTCTGTTTCTTAACTGTACGACCTTAGACAAGTTACTTAGGTACTCTGGGTACTCACTTTACCTACCCTATTGAGCTGCTGTGAGTTTCAAAAAGGGCCTAATAGCTGCAAAATACCTGATACAGTGTCTGACATTTAGCGCTTAATATAAGTTAGCTATTATTATCAATGTGTGCCATGAGAAGGGAACTGCTAAATTCTATTACACCATGAATGACTTGGAAAATCAGATATACCTTAGTCTGAAATAGAAGTGATAAATACTTATGATTATTACCTTTTCTATTATTCTTAAAATATATTTTATTTGTTATCTTTTTTTAAGCCTCTCAGTGTTATTTCCACTTGCTCACTATAACATCCCTATAGTATAGGTAGACTGGAGATTTTTTAAATTAAATTTGTCTAGGTAACATTGGTTAATAACATTATATAAATTTCAGGTCTACAACATTATAAGTCTATATCAGTATATTCTATTGCATACTCACCACCAAAAATCTAGTTTCCTTTCATTACCATATATTTGATTCCTTACACCCAGTGGTAACCACCGTTCTATTGTCTGTATCTATAAGTTTGTTTTTGTTTTGTTTTGTTAGTTTATGTGTTACTTTTTGGTTTGATATCCCACATATGAGTGAAATTATCTGGCTTTTGTCCTTTTCTGTCTGACTTATTTCACTTAGCATGATACTCTCAAGATCCATCCATGTTGTCATACATGGCAATATTTCATCTTTTTTTTCTTTTTTTATGGTTTAGAAGTGTTCCATTGTATTTCACATCTTCTTTGTCTTCTGGTGTGTGTGTGTGTGTGTGTGTGTGTATCACATCTTTTTTATCCATTTATCAGGTGATGGACACTTAGGTTGTTTCCATGTCTTAGCTATTGTAAATAATGCTACAATGAACATAGGGGTACGTATGTCTTTACAGACTAGTGTTTATATATTCTTCAGTTAAATACCCAGAAAAGGGATTGCTGGATCATGGATCATATGGTAGTTCTATTCTTAGTTTTTTAATGAACCTCCATACTATTTTCTACAGTGGTTGCACTAATTTACAATCCCACCAGCATTGCACAAGGGCCTTTTCTTCGCTTCCTCTTTGACATTTGTTATTTCTTGTATTTTTGATAATAGCCATTCTAACCGGTGTGAGTTGATATCTTCTCCCATTTGGTTGGTTGCCTTTTTGTTTTGTTTATGGTTTCTTTTGCTGTTCATAAGCTTTTTAGTGTGATGTAGTCCTATTCGTTTATTTTTTCTTTTTGTTTCACTGGCCTTTGCAGTCAAATTCACAAAAACACCATTGAGACCAACGTCCAGAAGCTTAGTGCTTATGTTTTCTTTTACGTATTTTATTGTTTCAGGTCTTACATTCAAGTCTTTAGTCCATTTTGAGTTAATTTTGTGTGTAATATAAGATAGTGGTCCACTTTTATTCTTTTGCATTTGGCTGTCCAGTTTTTCCAACACCATTTATTAAAGAGACTTTTCTTTCACCATTGTGTGTTCTTGGCTACTTTGTCATAAATTAATTGCCCATATATATGTGGGTTTATTTCTGGGCTTTTAATTATGTTCCATTGGTTTGTGTGTCTTTATTTCTGTCAAAACCATAGTATTCTGATTACTATACCTTTGTAGTATAGTTTGAAATCAAGGAGTATGATACCTCCAGCTTTGTTTTTTCTTCTCAGGATTGCTTTGGATATCCAGGGTCTTTTGTGGTCCCATGCATATTTGAGGATTTTTTTGTTTTATTTCTGTAAGAATGGCATTGGGATTTTGATAGGGATTTCATTGAATCTGTAGTTTGCTTTAGGTAATATGGACATTTTAGCAGTGTTAATTCTTTCAATCCATGAACACAGGATAGCTTTCCATTTCTTTATGTCTTTTTCAATTTCTTTCCACAATGTCTTTTAGCTTTCAGCATACAGATCTTTTACCTCCTTTGTTAAGTTTATGTCTAGTTATTTTAATCTATTTGTTGTGGTTATAAACGGGATTGTTTTCCTCATTTCCCTTTCTGATATTTTATTGTTAGTGTATAGAAACTCAACAGATATTTTTATATTGATTTTGTATCCTGCAACTTTATTGTATCTACACATATTTATTATTTCTAATAGTTTTTCTTTCTTGGTGGAGATTTTGACCTGAGTTAACTGAGGTTTAAAAAGATTAGGTGATTTGCTTGGAGTCACATTAGAGAGCCCAGATCTCCTAACTCCCAGTTTCAGATTCTTCCACCACACAACCTATTGTTCTCTGTTAGTTATCAATGTAAATGTTAATTGTCATTTTTATCATCAATAAAATATAATGGAAAAACTTGTATGGGGTGATTAAATTTTGCCAGAAGTATTTTTCTTCTTCTTCCTGGCTACATAATGCAAGCTTTTTAGAAGTAGTACACAATTATGCACGTCTGGTTTCCCTTTTTACCACTGTTTACCTTCTTTGATAAAGGCTGAATATATATATATATATCTAAGCTGAATCTGTGATACTGTGCCAGAAGTTTCTAATTTAGTTTGTTTTTGATAGTGTGTGTATATTCATTTGCTGTGTATGTATATCTCAATCATGATCTCTATATATGTAACATAAACTCATAGGTTCACAGATGGGTGGGAGATCTGAAAGTCTGAAATAGGGGGGAATTCCTAGAAAAGGTGTGGCTATAGAGCAAGTTGCGTGTAATTTTCTTTTGCCAGACCCAGCCTGGCTTTTATTAAATCTGTGAGGGCTGCTATCATCTGAGCCCTAGAATCAAGAAGTATTTGACATAGTTTGAAGTGAGAAGGCCTGTGTGTGAAAGAGAGGGGAAAAATGAGAGACTGGTCTACTTCCCACAGAGTGTTCTTCCCTCCTACAGGGGTCCTCTTTGACAGGAGAGAGCTTTGATTTCCTTTCCTTTCCTTTTTTTTTTTTTTATTAGTTTCAGGTGTACAAAGCAACACGAGAGAGCTTTGATTTTCTTTGCCAAGCCTGAGGAGGGGAAAGATAATGGAGGGCAAGTGAAAACACTGCCACCGTCTTTGCTGCCCAATCGCCAGGGAGCATGATGGATGTTGTGAGGAGGCAGTTGAGGAGAGGCAAGCTAGCTATAAAAAGGCAATCACATTGCCACACCAGGTTCCATTTATTTCCAATCATTTAAAAGCCTTTGGGTTTTGATTTTTGTTTTAGTGTAGCATAGTTTTTGGATGATGATTAGTTTCTCAGTTACCAAAGGAGATGGCTTCTCCAGTGTGCCTGCAAACAGAAGAGTGAGTTGTGAGCTTTCAGGTCTGAGGTTGCATGAGGTAGGAGCCATATTCTTTGGCTACCAAGAAACTGGGAAGACCACAGGTGGCCACCTCATAGGTGATAGCTACTCCATTTGGAAATTTTTACCTAGTGGAAGGTGTTTAAAAAGGCACCTATAAAGAATGTGTATGTGTATGTGTGTATATGTTTTCTTATCTGTTGAAATCTATGTGTGTTTGTATTTCGTTAGCTTTAGTTCCTCAATGGCCCTTAACCACAATTTCAACTTGCATCATGGCTATTCCCATTCTTATCTTTCTTCCTATGATTGTTTGGCTACCTTAGAGGCCCTGGCTTCCCCACTCACCATCTCACTCCAGCTCTATGTCCATGCCAAAGGGTGACTCCTCCATAAATTCCATCCATGCCCCCTAACCATACCAAATAAAAACGATAAATTTTAAATGGCTAATTGACAGTCTCTCAAATCAGTGTAAACAAAAGCATCCCTGAAAACTTTACTTTTAACTAATCTGTAATCCACAATCTAAGTAAAACAGTATTCTTACAATGTAAATGCAGTTTCAAGACAAGTCCTTTAGTCTCCCTACCTTCTCTCCAACCCAGCTTACTGCCCCTAAGCTTCTCTAAAGTGAGAATTCTAGATGCTACCACTGCCTTGCCTCCCTTTTCTCCTATTGTGCCATGCAATTCCATTTTTACTCCTAACCTGGATGCAGCAGTGCCCAGCTTTAGGTAGGATACCCAGGGAGATTCAACTTCCAGCGATGACCCTCTTGGAGGCTTAGAATCTCACTTTTTAGCCTTGGTAATACACGAAACTTTTGTTGAATCCTTTCTATTCTTAAACTAACACTATCGCTCATTGTTCAGCTGACCTTTGTGCAGTGGCTTATCTTAAGGAATAACCTATTCCAAGCAGCTGGCCAGATGTCCACCTAGTTTTGTGTGCTCCTCTACCTGCACAAAGGACTGAGGATAGGGAAGAAAAGGAAAAATATTCTCCAGTTGCTCCCTTTATGCAAGCTGTGCAAAAATTTCCATCATCCCCTAAGCCCTTGGATGATGGGGATTGCCAGTCCTAGCAAAATGCCTTTGCTTGTACCTTCCTGACTCCTCCCACTAGTCCATCAGGGTCTTTCCCCTCCTTTTTATCAGAGTGGTAGAGTTAGAGAGTATAGCCCACCTTCTTTCCTTTGAAGCCCTAGGGAGAATAAATGCTGCGTTCTGGAGGACATTTTTCCAAGGGAGGATGAGAGTTTCACCTTTCCCGTATTTTCTCAGGGAATCCTGCTTCATGTTGAGCAGTGTGACTGCAGCATGCCCTGGACCTAACTAAAACAATATATTCAAACCCTATACAATAAGGCTTCCTGTCCAAGACTGTGAAAGGGATATTCAAGAAAAAAAAAGGATAAAAGGCATGGGAACGGGAGAGGATGGAGTGAGAGTCTAGAAAGGAAGAGGTTGGAGGAAGTGTAGGCTGAAGTAAGAAAAAAAAGGAGAAAAGTAAAGAAAGGGGTGAGAAAGGGAAAAGAAAAGGTCCCTGAGTGGGCAGGACTTACTTCCTTGTCTGTTTGTGCTATTTTTGCTTTTGGATGTCTGTCCCGAGTCCTTTGGTTTTCATCTGGCTATAATTCTCTCAGCCTTCCCTGAAAGTTTAGTTCTTCTGACCTACATATTTTTTTCACAGAGACAGAAAAACAGAACTGTGATTTATCCTGTCATGCTTCTGCCTTCTTTAGCTTTTTCAAAGGCAGCCCAGTATGGCAAAGAGCCATGTAGCCTACGTTGGCTGAACTTTAGGTTTAGATAAAGACTTCTTGCCCCAACAAGTGCCTCATGGCTTTCATTAACACAACAGCACCTACCATGTTTCCTCAAAAATAAGACCTAGCAGGACAATCAGCTCTAATGTGTCTTTTGGAGCAAAAACTAATATAAAACCCAGTCTTATTTTACTGTAATATAAAATATTATATTATATAAGACCCAGTCTTATTTTACTATAACATAAGACCGGATAATATAATATAATACCAGGTCTTATATTAATTTTTGCTCCAAAAGACTCATTAGAGGTGATTGTCTGGCTAGGTCTTATTTTCGGGGAAATAGGGTATGTAAGTTTGATGTGGTTTGTAGCATACTTCAGAAATCAGTTAATGGTGCTTAGTTAATATGGTCTTAAATGGAAGGGTTCTCAGTTCAGCGAAATACCTCCATTTAAATACCTTGAAAATTTACTTCCAAATGTATTGAAGATAGGACAGATATCTTGTTGAGTGTCTTTATTGTACAAGTCCTTGCATTTAGTAGATGCTCAGTAAGTTTATGGAACCAGTATCTGTGTCTGCAAAGAATACGTGGTAGTTTATTCTCTGGCTATGTTTTAAGTAAAATTTGATAATTTTTATTACCCTTAAAGTTCTGTTCCTTGTCAACCAAAATGTTGGTAAAGTCACCAAAGTTTATGGGCCACTCACTAAAACATTATTAAAGTCAGTCGTATACCATGCCTTGTGCTATAAGCTGTAGGACAGATGAGAAAGAAAACTTAATGAGGGCTCATAGTCTATTTAAGGAGGTAAGACTCACATACAAAGAGCAAAATTTGGACACCTTATATTTGGAAGTCTACATGCTAAAGCGTAAAGGTTTGGGAGTCAGTCCAATCTGGATTACAAACTTTATCTCACTATTTCTAAGCTGAGTTCCTTTGGGCAAGTGACTTAACCTCTTTAAGCTTATGTTTTCTCATCTGTAAAAATGAGGGTTCCATACAGAAAGGAAATGAATGAGACGAAGTATGTAAAGCACCTGGTACCTGGTAGGCACTTCATAATGATAGTATTAATAATGACTATTATTCTAATACTCTTGTACAAACCTGCTCTAAAGAAAGATGAAGGTTCCTACATCATCTTTTCTTACCGCTGAATAGTATTCCATTGTGTATATATACCACAAATTCTGTATCCATTCATCTATCGAAGGACATTATGGTTGTTTCCATGTCTTGGCCACCGTAAACAAAGCTGCAATCAACATTGGAGCACACGTGTCTTTATGTATAAATGTTTTCAGATTTTTTGGGTAGATACCCAGGAGAGGGATTTCTGGGTCATATGGCAATTCTATTTGTAATTTTTTGAGGAACCTCCACACTGCCTTCCATAGCGGCTGCACCAGTCTGCATTCCCACCAACAGTGTATGAGGGTTCCTTTTTCTCCACAGCCTCTCCAACATTTGTTACTATTTGTCTTGTTGATGATAGCCATTCTGACTGGGGTGAGGTGATATCTCATTGTGGTTTTGATTTGCATTTCTCTGATGATTAGTGATGTTGAGCATTTTTCATATGTCTATTTGCCATTTGTATGTCCTCTTTGGAGAAATGTCTCTTCAAGTCCTCTGCCCATTTTTCAATTGGGTTGTTTGTTTTTTGTTGTTGAGTTGCATGAGTTCCTTGTATATTCTGGATACTAGCCCCTTATCGGAGGCACTGTTTGCAAAAATCTTCTCCCATTCAGTTGGTGGCCTCTTTATTTTGTCAATGGTTTCTTTTGCTGTGCAGAAGCTTTTAAGTTTCATATAGTCCCATTCGTTTATTTTAGCTTTTACTTCCATTGCCTTTGGAGTCAAGTTCATAAAATGCTCTTTGAACCCAAGGTCCATAAGTTTAGTACCTATGTTTTCTTCTATGCAGTTTATTGTGTCAGGTCTTATGCTTAAGTCTTTGATCCATTTTGAATTAACTTTGGTACATGGTGACAAATAGCAGTCCAGTTTCATTCTTTTGCACGTGGCTATCCAATTCTCCCAGCACCATTTATTGAAGAGGCTGTCTTTGCTCCATTGTATGTTTTAGCTTCTTTGTCAAAAATTATCTGTCCATATTTATGTGGTTTTATTTCTGGGTTCTCAATTCTATTCCATTGGTCTATGTGTCTGTTTTTCTGCCAATACCATGCTGTTTTGATTATTGTAGCCCTGTAGTACAAGCCAAAGTCAGGAAGTGTGATACCTCCATTATTGTTCTTTTTCTTAAGATTGCTTTGGCTATTCGGGGTCTTTTGTGGTTCCAAACAAATCTGATGATTTTTGTTCTATTTCTTTAAAATATGCCATTGGGATTTTGATGGGGATTGCATTGAATCTGTATATTGCTTTGGGTAATATGGCCATTTTAACTATGTTGATTCTTCCAATCCATGAGCACGGAATGTCTTTCCATTTCTTTGTGTCTTCTTCAATTTCTTTCAAAAATGTCTTATAGTTTTCAGCATATAGGTCTTTCACATCCTTGGTTAAGTTTTCCTAGGTATTTTATTCTTTTGCTGCAATTGCAAAAGGAATTGTTTTTTGTATTTCTTTTTCTGAGATTTCATTGTTAGTATATAGGAAGGCAATGGACTTTTGTGCGTTGATTTTGTAGCCAGCAACTTTACTGTATTCGTTGATTGTTTCTAATAGCTTTTTGGTGCAGTCTTTAGGGTTTTCTATATATAGCATCATGTCATCTGCAAAGAGTGATAATTTAACTTCTTCATTCCCAATTTGGATGTTTTTTAGTTCTTACTCTTGCCTGATTGCTCTGGCAAGGACTTCCAACACTATGTTGAAAAGCAGAGGTGATAGGGGACATCCCTGTCGTGTTCCTGAACGTAGAGCAAAGGGCTTCAGTTTTTCTCCATTAATTATGAGATTAGCAGAGGGCTTGTCATATATGGCCTTTATTATGTTAAGGTATTTTCCTTCTATACACATTTTATTAAGTGTTTTAACCATAAATGGATGTTGTATCTTGTCAAATGCTTTTTCTGCATCAATTGATATAATCATATGATTTTTGTCCTTTATTTTGTTTATGTGATGTATCACATTGATGGATTTGATGTTGAACCATCCTTGTGCCCCGGGATGAACCCCACTTGGTCGTGATGAATAATCTTTTAATGCATTGTTGTATTCGATTTGCTAGAATTTTATTTAGGATTTTTGCATCGGTATTCATCAGAGATATTGGTCTGTAGTTTTCTTTTTTGTGCTGTCCTTACCAGGTTTTGGTATCAGGGTAATGTTGGCCTCATAAAATGAGTTAGGGAGTACTGTCTCTTCTTCAATTTTTGGAAGAGTTTGAGCAGGATTGGTATTAGATCCTCTTTGAAGGTTTGGTAGAATTCACTAGTGAAGCCATCTGGTCCCGGACTTTTGCTTTTGGGAAGGTTTTGGATGACTGATTCAATTTCGTTACTGGTGATCGGTCTGTTTAGATTTTCCAGTTCTTCATGGTTCAGCCTTGAAGGCTATATGTTTCTAAGAACTTGTCCATTTCTTCTAGGTTGTTGAATTTGGTGGCATATAGTCCTTCATAGTATTCTTGGATGATCCTTTGTATTTCTGTGGTGTCCGTGATAACTTCCCCTTTTTCGTTTCTGATTTTGTTAATCAGTGTCTTCTCTCTTTTTATCTTAGTAAGTCTAGCCAAGGGTTTGTCAATTTTGTTAATCTTTTCAAAGAACCAGCTCTTTGTCACATTAATTTTTTCAATTGTCTTTTTCTTCTCTATTTCATTTAGTTCTGCTCTAATTTTTGTTATTTCCTTTCTTCTGCTGACCTTGGGTTTTACTTGTTCTTCTTTTTCTAGTTCTTTAAGGTGTAACATGAGGCTATTCATTTGGGAGTTTTCTTGTTTCTTGATATCGGCCTGTAATGAGATAAATTTCCCTCTTAAAACTGCTTTCGCTGCATCCAAAAAATTTTGGTAGGATGTATTTTCATTGTCATTTGTTTCTATGTATCTTTTGATATCTCCTCTAACTTTTTCTTTGACCCAGTCCTTCTTTAAAAGTATGTTGTTTAATCTCCATGTATTTGTGTTTTTTCCCGCTTTCTTTTTACAGTTGATATCCAATTTCAAAGCCTTGTGATCAGAGAATATGCACGGTATGATTTCAATCTTCTTAAATTTGTTGAGACTGATTTTATGTCCCAATATATGGTCTATCCTTGAGAATGTTCCATGTACACTAGAAAAGAATGTATAGTCTGATGTTTTAGGATGAAGTGCTCTATAAATGTCAATTATGTCCATTTCATCTAATGTGTCATTTAGGGCTGCTATTTCGTTATTTATTTTCTGTTTGGATGATCTATCCATAGCTGTCAATGATGTATTTAAGTCCCCTAGTATAATTGTGTTTTGGTCAATTTCTCCCTTTAGTTCTGTTAGTAGTTGCTTGGTATATTTCGGTGCTCCCTGATTGGGGCCATAAATATTGATGACTGTTATGTCTTCTTGTTGTACAGTCCCCTTCACCATTATGAAATGTCCATCTTTGTCTCTTGTTATCTTTTTCACCTTGAAGTCTGTTTCATCTGATATCATTATGGCTACACCTGATTTTCTCTGGGTACCATTTGCTTGGAGTGTCAATTTCCACCCTTTCACTTTGAGTCTATGCTTGTCCTTGTAGCTGAGATGTGTCTCTTGGAGACAGCATATGGTTGGGTTTACTTTTTGATCCAATCTGCTACTCTGTGCCTTTTTATTGGTGAGATCAGTCCATTTACATTTAGGGTGATTATTGATATGTGAGGATTTCCTGTCATTCTATCTTTAGTTTTCTGGTAAGGCTGTGTCTCCATTCTTTCTTTGCCTTTTTGTTGTTGTCAATTATTTCTGTGTGGTGGTATTCTATGATGTTTCCCTCTGTTTCTTCTTTTATTTCAGTATATATTTCAATTCTGGATTTATTTTGAGTGGTTACCCTTAATTTATGTAAAAGAAAGTTTGATATTTAGAGTATTCCATTTTCTTCAGCACACTCACTTTCTCCATTCCCATGTTCCGGTTCAGGTCTTTACTCTCCCTTTTTATGTTTTGGTTGCCACAAATTTTCCTTGTTGATGGTAGTCGAATAGCCTCCTTTAGAATTTCTTGTAATGCAGGTCGTGTATTAGAAAATTCCCTCAGCTTCTGTATGTCTGGAAAAGTCTTTATTCCTCCTTCATATCTAAAGGATATCTTTGTTGGATATATTATTCTTGGCTCCTGATTTCTCTCTTTCAATAGTTTGAATATTTGGTTCTACTCCCTCCTGGCTTGTAGAGTTTCTGCTGAAAAATCTGATCATAATCTAATGGGCTTTCCTTTGTAGGTTACCGTCTTCTTTTCCCCGGCTGCCTTGAGGATTCTTTCTTTGTCGTTGATTTTAGACAGCTTCAATACAATGTGCCTTGGAGAATGCCTGTTGGGATTGAGTTAATTAGGTGTTCTATTTGCTTCTTGGATTCGAGGGTCCAGTTCTGTCCACAAGTTTGGGAAGTTCTCATCGACAATTTGTTTGAATATATTCTCTGTTCCTTCTCTCTTTCTTCTCCTTCTGGTATGCCCATTATTCTTATATTGCTCTTTCTGATGGAGTCAGAAAGTTCTTGTAGAGTTCTTTCATTTCTTTTAAGTCTCAAGTCTCTTTCTTCTTCCATCCGTGTCATTTCCAGGTTTCTATCTTCGATGTCACTGATTCTTTCCTCCATCTGGTCAACTCTACTACCTAAGCTGGTTATTTCATTCTTAATTTCTTCTATTGAGTTCTTAATCTCCAGAAATTCTATTTGGTTCTGTTTTAAAATTTCAATCTCTTTCGTAAAATGCTCATGCTGTTCTTTGATTGAGTTTCTGAGTTCATTTAACTGCCTATCTGTGTTTTCTTGTATCTCGTTGAGTTTTTTCAGAACTGCAATCTTGAATTCTCTGTCATTTAAGTCACATATTTCTGTATCTTTAAGTGCCTTTTCTGGAGATTTTTCACTTTCTTTCTGAGCTATCTTGTTGCCTTGGTTATTCATGGCAATTATTGGTTTACTATTTCTCTTCCTAGACATCTACAGGATGTCTTCTGTAACAGGTTGATAGGAAGCAGTCTTTTTTGTTTTCCAATATTTGTTGGTAGAATGTTTTATTTTTTCTCCGACTGCAGCTTATTTTTCTTCTCCCACACAGTAGTGCTATGTTTTCTCTGCACTATTCCAGCTTCTCACACAATGGGGGGATTCCCTGGGAAGTGGGCTTCTCCTATGTTAATAGTTTGTCTAGGTCACAGGGCGCACTGTCCCGGTGGGTATGTGGAGAGCTTTTGATGTTCCAAAGCTCTTCCAGCTCCTGATTCAGAGCCCGTATGTTTCAGCAGTTTTGTTTACTCCTGTAGGGATCCGTCCAGATAGGTGGGGTCAGGGGCGGGGTGAGTTGTGAGAGGTGGCCCAGAGCAATGGAGGCGACCGCGACCAAAGCGGGTCCTGCTTCCACAGCTCCCTCCCCTTTGCTGGAACTAGTTGGGCTGCGATTTTGTGTCTGTGGTTCACAGTTCTCAGAACAGCAAATATCCTGTTCTTTTCATCTGAAACTGCTACTGTTCCGCTTCTAGCACCGGGCAGGTGGGGGCGGGGCGCGCTCTGGGCGGGTAGGGAGGGGGCGGCTAGTCTCAGTGCCTAAGGCTTCTGTTCTCTGCTCGGCAGTGAGGGCTTAAACCACCGTTTTCAGCCTTCTTCCCTCAGTCTTTTTTCCGAGGTCTCTGCCGTGAGCGTTGGGTTCAGCCGTGTTATGTGCTGCCCCCTCAGCCCTGTGGGCCATAAGCAGAGCCCTAGCAGTCCGAGTTCTTCCCTGTCCCGCAGCTGCAGTAGTTCCGGGAAGCAGCGTGCTCTGAGCACTGAGCCAGGTCCTCGTCCTGCGCCCGCGCGGCTCCATCTCCCCACTTCTCCCTTTCCTCCTCCCCCCGCTCCTGTGAATCTCCCACCTGTAGGTGATCTCGGCAGTGGGCCTCTTCGTCTTGCCTGTCTGCTGTGCAGGGAGTCCTTTGTGGAGTTATTGTTGTTCGATTCGTTGTAAATTCCAGGGGAGCTTTACAGACTCTCACCTCAGGCTGCCATTTTTCCTCGTCTCCTTTTCTCTTTCAAGATCTTCATTTCCCCAGTTGTAAAACTGGACAAAGTATACTATAAGTGGGATAGTTCAAATCCAGTTTATGGGCAATGGTATAGCGTAGAAGCACATTATGATCTTGGAGTATGATAGACTCTCTGGCCTTGCACTCAATGGTAAGCTCTCTGAACCTCAGCTCTATCTATGAAAAAAAGGGAAAAGTAATTTGTGTGTTGTAGTATTTGGAGGAAGATGAGATGAGATCATGCATACAAAGTTCCCACAGTGCCTGGTATTTGTTTTCTATTCAATAAATTGTAGTGATGTTTATATTTTTGACAGATTTTGGTTTTGTAGTTTTGTAATGAATGATACCTCAGAGAACACAAAAGTCAGGTAGACTTAAAATGCTTTGGGAAAGACATGAAAGCTGCTCATCTTCATCTGTTCATCTTAACTTGTCCCATTCTTAACCTAGCTAAAGCACAACTCAAAGTTCCCATGATTGTCACCAGCCTGCTCTCCCAGCTGCTCCTTTTTAGTAAATTGCAACTTCTTTCAGTTGATTAGGGAAAAATATTAGAGTCATCATTATATTCCATATGTAATAAGTACATTAGCAAATGCTGTTAACTTTAACCTTATAAAACAGAATATCCTAAATGCAAGCACTTCTCACCACCTCCAGCATACCACCCCTGGTCTGAGCTACCGCAGTGTATCCCCTAGCATATTGTAATAGCCTCTTAACTAGTTCCTTCTATTCTATCATTGACCCTAAAAATGTATTCTTAATACATCACCTGGAGTGATACTGTTATCACCTAAGTTAGATCAGGTCAGTACTCTGCTAAAAGCTCTCCAATGGCTTTCCATCTCACTCAAACTGAAAGCCCAAGTCCTTACCTTGGCATGTAAGAAACTTCATGATTTTGCTCCTGTTCTTTCTCTGACTCCATCTCCTACCCTCTCTTCCCATTCACTCACTCTGATCATGCTACAGGAACTTTGAACTTGTTATTCCTTCTGCTTAGAATCCTTTTCATTGCAATATCCAAATGTCTTATGTTTTCTTTCTTTCAGGCCTCTATTTAAATATTACCTCCCTAGAGAGGCCCATGTAAAATAGTAACACTCTCTCTAGCACTCCCCATCCCTACTACTCTGTCTTATTTTCTCTGACATACGAGGTTGTACAATTAAGTTTACAAACTCATCCTAGAAAAAGTGCTACATACCTCATCGCTGAATATCACTATGGTCACCTTCAAAGTACTCCTCTTGGAAAGCTATGCACTGACGCCAGTGCCTAGTCCACCCTTCAAAGCAATTTCGGAATTCTTTTACTGGAATGGCCATCAGAGTTGTCGTTGTATTACCCTTGATGTCCTGAATGTCATCAGAATGTCTTCCTTTCAATATTTCCTTTATCTTCGGGTAAAGAAAGAATTCATTGGCAGCCAGATCAGGTGAGTAGGGATGGTGTTCCAATACAGTTGTTTGTTTACTGGCTAAAAACTCCCTCACAGACAGTGCCCTGGGAGCTGGTACATTGTCGTGATGCGAGAGCCATGAATTGTTGGTGAAAAGTTCAAGTTGTCTAACTTTTTCATGGAGCCTTTTCAGCACTTCCAAATATTAAACTTGATTAACTGTCCAGTTGATACAAATTCATAATGAATAATCCCTCTGATATAAAAAAAGGTTAGCAACATTGTTGCAACAAGTTCACAGACTTAATTTTCAGACCTTGTATTCTGTATTATTTATTGTTCATTTCCCGTGACTAAAATTTAACCTCCATAAGAGACCTTGTTATTTTTTTCACTATACCCCTGTGCTGAAGAAATGAGTGAACAATTTACTGAGTGCCCACTATGCTAAAGACACTATGTATAACCAGGACTACAGGTAATACATGAGCTCTAGCTTTGAGGAGTTCAAAAACTAAGGTAAGATGAAGGCCCTCAAATAAATAAATAAATACACAATTCCTATTATAATGCTAAATGCTATAATAAACATCTTTAGCAGGTGCTGTGTTAGTTTAGAGGATGGAGCATAACTGCATGAAAAATGACAAGAAAGTCTTCATCAGGAAGACTACAATTTGAGCTGAATCTTAAAGGATGGATATTCTCCAAACAAATGAGGCGCTGAGGGTGGTGGTGAGAGCGATGCATTGAGAAGGCATTTCAGATGGAGAGAAGAGCAAATAAAATGACATAGAAATATAAAATAAAACAGCAGCAGCTGTACATAAAGAGAAAGATTTAAAGATAGATTTGAGAAACACTTCAGGCTAGGGTATTGAGTGCACGTGGTGGGGGAGGGGGATTGTTGCTCATTTTTCTCGAGGGACTTATCTTTCCTCAGCCCAATCAAAGAGTAAAGGGAATAAGAAGAGCATGTGAAATGTGTAGTTTTACTCACTGGGGTGGAGCTCTGATAGACTGGAGGAGCTACTGATGCTTTTGAGTTATTTGAATTCTGTCCTTCAAGCCCGGATTATGTTTCTCAGGTCAGCATATCTTCTACTTCAGGTAAGGAACAAAACAAAAGAAAACATGTTATTAGAGTTAAACCTTAGTACAACTCACCAGATTTGGATAAAATTGTCAAGATGTCCTTTCTCCAGGGCTTTGACAAGTAAGTATATTAGTTAATTACTCCAGAGTAACTTTGCTTGTCCACAAGAGACCACTTGTCACCCTAATCCCAACCCCAACAGATGAAAGATGAAAACGCAAATGTATTTCCATTATTTGACATAATATAAAGAGCTTGCTCTTTAAATCAATGCCTTAGCATTTATCCGTTTGCCACTTTTGAGGACTTTATACCCATCTACGAGCCAACTGATACCCTCTGGTAATGTACCAAATGGGATAAAAATTATGTTATTTGTCTGTGTATTTAGTCTTGGGTGTGAAGGTTTCATTACACTGATAAATCAGATTGATCAGAAATACAAAGCAAAACGAACCAAAACCCAAATCCACGGTGCAGTTGGTGTGGAAATAAATACAGCTAATGAGAGAATTGGATTTAGTGTCATATTGTAAGGTGTTGTGAAATTCTCAAATACTCTTCATTGAACAGATGTGAATTCAGTGACAGCAGTGTGGAAGGAAGTATAATGAGGACAAAGAGAAGTAAAATACTAGCTGCACATTTAAAAAAAAATCTTATGCAAGATTATATTTGGGGTAGGTTAAAAGGGGTTCCAGTGGTAAAGTTGGGCAGTGAAGGTGATTCATTTTTCTATGTCTCCTAAGTCTAATTAGTTGTAAAATCAAAATGTGTCTTTTCTAAATCTCTATTATATCCATCTTTTCTTAGTTCTCAAGGTTTTCATGCTTGAACCAATACAGTTGTCTCATAAATAGTTTATGTGCCTCCAGTTTGACCTGATTCCACATATGCCTGAAGGGTCTCAAGTAATGTCATTTCCTTATGTTACTTCCATGTTTCCTGCTAATTATTATCATTAACCTGTGTCTGACTTCCATAAAAAGATCATTCCAATGGGAACTCTCCCTCTGGTCTGTCTGCTTTCTTCTCTCTCCCAGGAACAGAGTTTGCTCCTTTCTGTTCACACAACTTGCTTTAGCTAGAAACTTCACAATAATCCAGCAACAGTAGTTCAGATCCATGGTGGAGAAGAATACAAGGAGGTAGAGATAATGAAATAAGAGATGAGGTGGTAGAGTAGAATACAAAATTGTAGACACATGTAGGATGTGTATCAGCATCCAGTCTTCCAGGGTTAGATTGCTCAGGTTTGACTTTTAGCCTACTTTTAGGCTCTGTGAACTAGAGAAAATTACCTATCTTCCCTGTGCCTCAATTACCTAGCATGTAAAAGAAAATAATATGTGCCTATCTCAGAGATTTGTTATATTAAATGAGGTAACATAGGGAAAAATGCTTAGAACATTTCCTGGCTCATAGAAATACTCAACAAGTGATGATGATGATGATGATGACAACGATAACGTGGACATGTTTGTTCTATCTTTGGATACTTGTAAGCAGATTTCTAGACATTACATTTCTGGGTAAGAGGGTATTCACATTTTAAAATTTAATAAAAATACTGTACCAATTTACATAGTCACCAACTATGCATGAATTTGTCTGATTCTTCACACTCTTGCCAATATAGAGTATTATCAATTTTGTAAAACTCACCAATCTGAAAGGCTGAAAGCCTCTTATTATTTTTTAATTTGCATTTGTTTGACAATTAATTATGATTAACCTTCAGGCCATCTATACTTTACTGTGACTTGCCTATTTGCATTATTTGCTCACTTTTTGTGGAGGCGGAGAGTTCATTAAATTGTATTAGGTATAAGAATTTAACTGTTATTTCCAAACAAATAGCCAGTTGACTCAGTGCCATTTATTAAATAATCTATCTTTTTCCAGTGAATGTTTTTTAAACATTTGTGCCTTCTTTTTTAAAACAAGTTATTGGGGAACAGTGTGTTTCTCCAGGGCCGATCAGCTCCAAGATGTTGTCCTTTAATCTAGTTGTGGAGGGCGCAGCTCAGCTCCAAGTCCAGTCGCCGTTTTCAATCTTTAGTTGCAGGGGGCACAGCCCACCATCCCATGCTGGAATTGAACTGGCAACCTTGTTGTTGAGAGCGCACGCGCTCTAACCAACTGAGCCATCCGGCCGCCCCTCCGGAAGCTCAGCTGCAGTTCATTGTCTTCAATCTAGTTGTGGAGGGCGCAGCTCACTGGCCCATGTGGGAATTGAACCAGGAACCCTGTTGTTCAGAGCTCACGCTCTAACCAACTGAGCCATCAGGCCGCCCCACTTTTTCTAATGAATTTTAAATGCCACCACATTTATCAAATACTAAACCCTCGTATATACATGTGTCGATTTTTAACCCTAATATTTCTGTTTATCTAATTATATGCCATTATCACACTGTTTTATCTTCTGTAACTTTATGGTATCGTTTTTGACATCTGGTAAAATAAGACTGTTTAACATTTTTGGGAATTATATTAATTGTATACCTTAACTGGGGGGGGGGACATAAATGCCTATTTAGTATAGTTTGAGGACAGTATCAAGCTCAAATGTTGCTTAATAAATATTATGTTGTGATGCCTTCACTACTACCTGGTAATGGTGAAAGTGACCAAAGGTCTCATCTGAAATTCTTCTCTCAGACTGCAAATGTAAGCAAAAATTCCATGCCAAGTATTCACCTCTCAAGAATCCTATAATTTCAGCTAAAATGGAATGCTTATTTTGCCTTGAACATCTTATGGAACTCAACACTTCTGTGCTCTTGTCACATGCTATTTCTATGTGGACTATCCCTCCTCTTTTTTCCAGCAAACTTGTATTTATCCTTTAAAGCTGACTCCATTTTATCCTTTCTCTGTTATGCTTTCTCTAATAGGCACGTAACTTTTGATGCAGCCTATAAAATAAACCATTAAACTATCTTTTTGTTTGTTATTTTTAACTATAGGCTTTTCTCCCCCACCACTCCACTGAAAATGTTCTTGTCAAGTTCACCAATGACCCCCAAGTTACCAAATCCAATAGTAAATTCTCAGTTTTCATATTACTCAAATTACCTGCAGGAAATGATAGCTTTAATCACTCCTTCTGCTGGAAAAACTTTTTTCATATGTCTTCTGTGTTTCTATGTTCTCTTGGTTTTCCTCCTAGCTCTCTGGCCTGTCATTTTAGTCTTCTTTCCTGAATCTTCCTTATCTCCCCCACCTCTAAACTTTGGAGTTTTACTAGGCTCAGTCTTTAGAGCTCTTCTCTATCTTTTGAGATGCTGTCATCCAGTTCCGTGACTTCACATACCATCTGTATGCCAGTGATTCCTAATTCTAATGATCTACTTGATATCTTGTATGTCTGTTAGACATCTCAAACTTAATACATCCAAAACTTAACTCTTGTTTTCCTCCCCTCATCACCAAACCTGCTAAACCTGCAGTCCTATATATTTCAGGTAATGACAATTCCATCCTTTCATTTGCAGAGACACAAAACCTTGAAGTAAACTCCTGGAAGTCTCTAAAACTCTACATCCTGTCCACAGCAGATCATATCATTTCTGCCTTCAGATTCTAATTTTCTCAACACCTCTCACTGCTTCCTTCATCCAAGCCATCGTCATCTTTCACCTGGATTCATGCAATAAATGACTTAGTGGTCTTTTTGCTTGTCCCTGGTCTAAAGTGATCCTTTTAAAACATGGTTATCACTCCTCTCCTCAAAACCCTCCAGTGGTTTTCCATCTTAGGCAGGGTAAAAATCAAAATTTTGACCATGGCTCCTAGGACCTTGTGCACTCTGGCCCTCTGCAACCTTTCTGATCTCATCTGTTGCCACTCTTCTCTTTGCTATTTGCACTTCAGCCACACCGGCCTCCTCACTGTTCGTAGAATGTGCCAGACATGCTGTCACCTCAGGGACCTTACACGGACTGTTCCCTTGCTTAAAACATTTCCCCCCAGATCTTGCTATGTCTTATTCCATTATTTCCCTCAGGTACCTGCTCAAATGTGACTTTTATAAAAAGGCCTTCTTTTATTAAAGTAGCAACACTTGTCTACTCACTCTCTTTTAATTTGCTTGCACTTAGCACTGTCAAACCTTATATATCTGTTTGTGTTTATTATCTATCTCCTCAACTTGAATGTAAATAACACAAGGGCATGGATTGGTCTTTCTTATTCACTGATGTATCACACAGTGTCAGAATAATGTTTGGCACATATTAAATAAAGTGCTGATGGATATATAAATGAATGAATAAGTTAGTGAATAGTGTGCATGAGATGCCGTAATTTCATCCCACTTCTCTGTCATATCCTTGAGCTTAATTCCATTACTAGGTTTCACCTCATCCCTTATCAGTCTTCACTTCCTCACATTCCTGACCCAAGGGGTAAGTCCTAGTGATGGAATGAGAGTAATGGATGTGTGTTATATACATCACTTGAAAATAAAACAGGAAGAAATAAAAAATTTTTGAGAGATTCTTTTAGGACTTCTGGACAAGAGGGCAGAGTAGGCAAACTCTGTGATTGCCTTCTCCTATGATCACATCAAAATTACAATTGAATTGTAGAACAAACATCACTGAGAACCACTGGAAAAACAGCTGAACAGAATTCTTATAAGTGAGGATATGCAGAAGAAGCTGCAGCCATGTGGAGACTGGTAGTAAGGACAGAGATGCTGAATGGGCATATCACACACCCACCGTGTGCTGATTAAGAATCAAGAGGGATCCTAGCCCCACACCAGGGTCCACAGCTAGGGATACCAGTAATAGGAAGAGTAGTGCCAAAAACATCTGGTTGTGAAAACCAGAGGGGATTGCATCTCAGAAAGACAAAGGGCCGCTGGAGACTGAGATGAGCTGTTCTTAAAGGTCCAGCATACAAACTTGCTCACAAACTCACTTGCTCTAAGCTCCAGTGCAGGGGCAGCAGCTCAAAAGTGCCAGGGACATACAAGGAGAAACTAAATTGACTAACTTCAGACTGAGGGCTGGAGGGGCAGAGGTCAGGGCAACTCTAGGATGGAAGCACTGGCAGATTCCATAGTTCCTTTATGGAGCACGCCTCCCACCCAGTAGGTGGGCACCAAATGTGCTCTCCATTATCCTGGCTAACCTTGCTCTATGTTTCTCCAGCGGTCAGTCCCAGAACTAATAGCTAGAAATCTTTAAGAGGCATATTTCAGTTCAACGTAGTAATAGCAAAAATTCATATACTGCTTACTCTGTGCCATGTACTGTTCTAAGCATGTTACATGTACATGTATTAAGTTACATAATCCTCTCAATATCCTGTGAGTAGGTAGTATTATTAATACTATTTTATAAATGAGGACATGGAGGCCCAGATACATTAAATAATTTATCCAAGATCACCCAGCTAGTAAGTGGTGAAGCTAAATTTCACACCCAGATGTCGTGGCTCTAAATTATTCCATTCTATATAGTCAATAATGTTGCAACAACTATGAGTAGTTCCAGGTGGATACTAGAATAATCTGGGGGATCACTGCATAAATTATATAAATATCTAACCACTATGCTGTATACCTGAAACCAGTGTAAAATAATATTGAATGTCAACTGTAACTGAAAAAAATAAATTTAAAAATTATTCCATTCACAAACTTTTATTGGGTACTTGTCATGTGACGAGTACTGTGCTCAGAGCCAAAAGTGTAAAAATGATTGAACTACTGATGATTGAACTCCTGACTTCAAGAAATTGACAGTCAAATGGATGAGACTTCTATGAAAAGATAGATGTACTATAATGCAGTGAGCCCTATGACAAAAATATGTCAGAGTGCTATAAGGGCTGAAAGAGGGGCCCCTAGCCCAAACTGAAGGTTCAAGGAAAAATTCCTGTAGAAGTATGTTCATAAAGTATGTTCATAAAGAGTATAAGGCTTCATCTAGGCTTGGTGGAAAACTTCCATGATCTATTAGCAATTCTGCCATGGGCACTAAAGAGGAGGCAGGCTTGCTATATATTGATTTGGGAGTTAAACCCTCCTCTAAACCAAGGTGTCTAATAAAGGAACTTCTGAATTGGAAGGAGAATTGGATTCAATAATTGTTTGCTAAAATGAAATTATTTATATTTCACCTTTATGATTTAGACCATATTTGAGTATCAGCTGTACCATTATTTGCTTAATATGCTTTCTTAAATAAACTGACTTATTTTACTAGAAATTTTTTTCATCAAAAATAGCACTACCATAAATAAAAAGCCACTTTTGCTCTCCATAAATAGAATGCAACCATAAAAAATGCATACTATTAGAAACTATTTATGTATGTACCACCTAAGAATTCTTTATATCACTATTGGTATATATATATAATCTCACATGTTGAAAAACACTGGATGAAATAATCTCTTTGGGTCCCTCTCACAGCAACATTCTTTGCTTCGGTGACTAACTCTTACCTCCAATGTGTATTTCTAATGTTTTATTTTCAGCATATCTGTGTATATTATTTCTACCTGTTGTTCACATAGCTCTGATCGTTTTAGCTGTGTGTTCATACCAGGAAAAGAGGTGTAATTGCTTGTATCTCCATGATGACATACTAATTAGACTCTCATCCCAAATCAAGTCATTTATCTCACTTTAGAAAGTGAATTACTATTGCTAATCTTCCTGCCTTACTCTTTTAGATTCACTGCTAGCCTTACTTGAGAAGATAATGTCCTGTCATTGTGGCTTCATGGTAGGCTGCTCCAGTATTTGTTATTAACTTGAGGGTAGAGACTACCACAATACAGGGTTATTTGGGCAAACAAAGAGCAATAGAAGGAAAGAATAAAGGTGCAGTACTTCAATAGATGTGTTAAGAGAAATATTTTAAGAAAGCACCAAAGACATACTCCTCTCCTTCTTTCTTTTCTCCCTTTTACCTTGTTTCTCCGAAAATAAGACCTAGCAAGACAATCAGCTCTAATGAGTCTTTTGGACCAAAAATTAATTTAAGACCCGGTATTGTGTTATATTATATTGTATTATATTATAAAGACCTGGTCTTATTTTACTATAAGTAAATATTAAAGTATTTTATTATAAGTAAAATAAGACCGGACCTTATATTAATTTTTGCTCCATAAAACGCATTAGAGCTGATTGTCCGGCTAGGTCTTATTTTCAGGGAAACACGGTACTTTCTGAGAGAAGTGATAAGACTCTAATGGGCAGAAGGATGAAGATAATCTCCCATTGGTTTGGGGGATAATGGGAGATGTACACAACCCCTCTGTTAGGAAAGTGAGAGATACTTGTAATACAAGGATGATAAGCATGAGCGTGCTTTGTAAGGCCTGCAGGGCCCTGACGTCTCTCTGGATTAACACAGTGATGAATAAGTTTCTGTTCTATTTATACATTTCCTTAGACAGTCTTGTATATTTATTTGTTTAATATGAAAGTAAGAATGCAAGTCTTTTTCTTGTACACTCATTAGGATCCTTCCCTGATTCAGGAATATACATTTTAGGGACCAGTCTAATGATGTTATTTTTTCCTGCAAATGAGGCTGAGGCTACCAGTTTTTCTGGTTTGGCTTGGTTGATGATTATAAAGCCTCTTACTTCTTCCAGTTTATGGGTGTGTAGAATCTAGGGTCTAAACTGGTACAAAAAAATCCATGCATGCCCAACACCCTACCCCCAACACACAAGATAAACACACACACACACACACACACACACACACACACACACACACAGATTCCCCTAGTCAAGCTCTTTGCTCATAAAGTTAGCAGCCTGAGGCACAACTAAACTTGTGGGAGTTAGCAGGCCTGCCAGAACTTGCCTGGGATGGTGCTCTTCAAGAAGAGTTTCAAACCCTGGTCAACTGTTCCTGGCCCATTGGCCATTCCTAAACTGAACTTTATTAATAATTTTATTATAATAATTTATTAATTATAATTTATTAATAATAATTTTATTTTTAATAAATAAATAAATTAATTTATTTAATTTATTAATTTAATATTAATTTATTAATTTAATAATTAAATTAATAATAATTTAAAATTATTAATAATAATTTATTAATAATAGTTATCCTTTATTGAGTGCTTTCTTTGTGCCAAACAGTGTGTTCTGTAGGCTATAATCTCCTAAGGGACAGATCCTGGATGTGGAGAGTCTGAAGCTGATACAATTTTGGGGACCCTTTTTAAGAAAAACACACCGTTTGATCCCTTCCAGGGTCTTGGAAAGTGCCAATTCAAATGAAAGGCCTTGAAGCTCAAGCTTCATTAATTTCACTGTAAAGCCACCTCTGCATTTTATTAATCTTTTTGACAATTCCGAGAAATAAGTACTAGCTGTATACCTTTAGAGAAGTGAAGTCACTTACCCAAGGTTGTACAGCTTATAAACTAAGTCATTGTTTTTCTCCCAGTCTCCTTCCAAGCTTTCTCCTCTCAGCTAACTCGATTTCCTTCTCCAAAATATCCTTATCCTTTTCGGACAGTAAGCTTAGCACTGACCTCTGGGATGTGTGAGGAACTTAACACTGCTTCAACATTAGCAGAGGGGCAAAAGGTCTAGAAAGAAGAATATGCCCTCTGGTAAGCTGCACAGCAAGAAGAACGTGGGTGAGGAGGGAAATTTTGTTCCTTGAGATAAGCTATGCACTGGTTTCAGCTCCACTTTTGTTGTTCCAGGAACAATTCCTTGAGAATGCACGCTTTTCTGTTTATAAGCCGCTTGACTTCTTTCCCCTCCCAAGACCAGCTCCACCCTGCAGGGGTCCCCAACTCCCTTTGCTCTCCCCACCCTTCCTCATTTCACCCTATTCTGCTCCACCTTCCTCTCAGCCCCAGCTCCCAAAGCCTTTTTGTTGTCCTTGTTGTAGTGGGAGCAGGGAGGGTGGAGTCTTCTTGATGAGGCTTTTCCTCCCCTCCCTACAGGCCTCACACTGTGCTCCACCCTAGTAGTTTGTCAGCTGGCTTTAGTGAAAAGAATTCTGCAGGAGAATGAAGTGGAGGAGGGAAAGGGAAGAACAAGCATTTAGTGGGCCCTGACAAATGGGGTGTCTGCATATTTCTTAGCTGTTCATTAGGTTCCATGCTTAATTTAACTCTTACTCCTCATCTGAAATTTTGGGTATATAGAGGAAAGCACAGGCCACTACTTCAACCAGGGAGTCTCCCTAAGGCTTATGGTGGGATGGAAGGAGTTGAAGATATTACCAATTGCTATTTGGTTTTTAAGCCATCTAATACGAAGGAGAACCTGTGATACTTCCTAGAAAGAGAGGGAAACTTATCACAATTTCTCGTTCTCCATACCTGCTCCCCAACATCCTTTGACTTATACAACACCAGCCTCATGCTGATTAGTAATGTGTCTAGAGGCAAAGAATATAAAAGAAATGTCTTGCCTTTGCCATTAACTGTGGTCATGGGGTACATAGTTCCATGTGAGCCATCTTTGAGTAGTAATCTGAGACAGAAGCCAGTTCTAAAAGACTAAAGGGAAATGTGAACTAATGTGCTGTGTATAGTGAACCAAGAGCCTCACTGGAGGCTCTCGGAGAAGATGGATGTTCTAATTTCTCCCCCTGACACCTAGCATGGTTCTTGATATAGCACAAGTGCTCAATACATTTAGTTGACTAAATGGATGGAAGAATGGACAGGAAAGAATTGGGGGTTTGTTTTTCCAAGTTTCAATAATTTATGTTTTTCAAAAACTGAATTTGCCATCTGAGGTCATGGTTTTCCCTAAAAATTAAAAGCAAATAAACAAAAGACATAGGACTTAAAATAAATTAGTAAAGAAAAACCTTTAATAAAAACATGAACTGTTTAGATATCTGTAAATGACTAAATATTCTTTTTTTCTTTTTGTTGTTTTGTTTCTTTAATTTATTTTTTAAATTTATTGGGGTGACAATTGTTAGTAAAATTACATAGATTTCAGGTGTACAGTTCTGTATTACATCATCTATAAATCCCATTGTGTGTTCACCACCCAGAGTCAGTTCTCCTTCCATCACCATATATTTGATCCCCCTTACCCTCATCTCCCACCCCCCACCTCCCTTACCCTCTGGTAACCACTAAACTATTGTCTGTGTCTATGAGTTTCTGTTTCTCATTTGTTTGTCTTGTTCTTTTGTTGTTTTTGGTTTATATACCACATATCAGTGAAATCACATGGTTCTTTGCTTTTTCTGTCTGACTTATTTTGCTCAGCATTACACTCTCAAGATCCATCCATGTTCCTATATCATCTTTTCAAATGTTCCTATATCATCTTTTCTTAACGCCAAATAGTATTCCATTGTGTATATATACCACAACTTCTTTATCCATTTATCTATCGAAGGACATTTTAGTTGTTTCCATGTCTTGGCCACCGTAAACAAAGCTGCAATGAACATTGGAGCACACGTGTCTTTATAAATGTTTTCAGATTTTTCGGGTAGATACCCAGGAGAGGGATTGCTGGGTCATATGGCAATTCTATTCGTAATTTTTTGAGGAACCTCCACACTGCCTTCCATAGTGGCTGCACCAGTCTGCATTCCCACCAACAGTGTATGAGGGTTCCTTTTTCTCCACAGCCTCTCCAACACTTGTTACTATTTGTCTTGTTGATGATAGCCATTTTGACTGGGGTGAGGTGATATCTCATGGTGGTTTTTATTTGCATTTCTCTGATGATTAGTGATGTTGAGCATTTTATCATATGTCTATTTGCCATTTGTATGTCCTCTTTGGAGAAATGTCTCTCCAGGTCCTCTGCCCATGTTTCAATTGGGTTGTTTGTTTTTTTGTTGTTGAATTGCATGAGTTCCTTGTATATTTTGGATATTAGCCCCTTACCGGAGGCACTGTTTGCAAAAATCTCCCATTCAGTTGGTTGCCTCTTTGTTTTGTCGATGGTTTCTTTTGCTGTGCAGAAGCTTTTAAGTTTCATATATGACTAAATATTCTTGAGGAGATTTTCCAGACTGAACAAGGAACTCATTATAACCTTCAGGCACACCTAGCCTAGACAATAATTCTAGTGGTTACTCTTTTCAAAATTTTACTTCAGTTATTTGCTCATTTTCATCTGCACATCACAAAAATGCATTCATTATTGACATAAACAGTTCAATGTCCATTAATGCACTTGAATAGAAGAAAAAACTTTTCAGTGTTACTGAAAACAATGTTGGTTGAAGTGGTGAGAATTCTATGCTGAGTAGAACTCCCAAAATTTTATACATTGAAGTACTAAAGTTCCATGGGATAAAGTGATTTATTTTCAAATGCATAGAGAGTTGTACACTTGTCTATATGGCTCCATGCCAAAACATCTTATCTTGATAGCTGGGCAGATGGTAGAAAAATGTGATATAGTAAGATAGGGAGTTCTTTATTGAAACCTCTACTACAGGGATATTCTTTCATTCAACAAATACATACGCATGTTACTTAGTCTCTATCCCTTAGTTTTCTTATCTCTAAAATGGGGATAGTAATAATACCTACCCATAAGGTTGTCAGGATTCAATGACACACAGTGTACACACACACACACACACACACACACACACACACACACACACTGTTGGACAAATAACTCATCCTTGAAAAACTGGTACATACCTCATTGCTGAATATCACTATGGTCACTTTCAAAGTACTCCCATTGGGAAGCTATGCACCCATGCCATTGCCTAGTCCACCCTTCAAAGCAATTTTGGAACTCTTTTTCTGGAATGGCCATCAGAGCTGTCATCGTAGTACCCTTGATGTCCTGAATGTCATCAAAATGTCTTCCTTTCAATATTTCCTTTATCTTCGGGTAAAGAAAGAAGTCATTGGGGGCCAGATAAGGTGAGTAGGGATGGTGTTCCAATACAGTTATTTGTTTACCAGCTAAAAGCTACCTCATAGACAGTGCCATGTGAGCTGGTGCATTGTCGTGATGCAAGAGCCATGAATTGTTGGTGAAAAGTTCAGGTCGTCTAACTTCCAAATATTAAACTTGGTTAACTGTTTGTCCAATAGGTACAAATTCATAAGGAAAAATCCCTCTGATATCAAATAAAGGTTAGCAACATCGTTGGAACAAGTTCACGAACTTAATTGTCAGACCTCGTACACATATATGGCTTAGAACAGAGCTTGGCACATAGTTAATGCTCAATAACTATTACTATTTTTAATAATGTTACCTGGCACCCATGTTACAGAAATGATGACACCTGGTGTCTAACCTCAGGGACTTTATAGTCTACTAGGGAAGAGCAATAATGTCAATGAATATGTGCCCTGAGGTAGAGAAGTTCACAGAGGAAGCAATAGTCAGTTCTGCCAGAAGAAATTAAGTAAGGAGGGGAGTTGATCTTGAGTTAATCCTTTCAACAAGGTAGACAGATTGCTTAGGCCATTTCAAACAGAGAAACTGAGGTAAGTCAAAGCATGGAGGATGGAAACAATCTGGCATTCTCAGGGATTTGTAATACAGGTAAGGCCCAGCAAAGTATCAGAAGTTCTGCTGCTTGAGAGGTACACAGGATCCAGATAACAGATTAGAGGATGAGTCCCAGGATTCTGCCTTGGATGTTGGCATGCGTGGTGACGTCATTCAGGTAGTTGGTGAACTACAGGAGGAAGAACAGACAGTTTGGGGCAGAGTAAGAGAAAGTGAGATGGTTAAAAGATAGGCAGAAATATAAAGCAAGTGAGCATATATGTGTTGGAAATACTGGGCTTTGAACATCAGTTTTCTTATTTTAAAAAAGGGGCTTGAAGAGTACATTAGTACCTATTTCCCAGGGTTGTTATCAGGAATAAATAAGAAATGATGAATACACTTGGCCCAGTGACTTGTCCATATGTATTAGGTACTGCATACAAGGTAGCTATCATTATTTCTCCTGTCTCTGCTCCCTCCCTCTCTCCTTTGTTTCTTGTCGCTCTTATCTTTCCTCCCCTTTAAAAGAATTGTGGTAGAGAAGAGGCACTGAGAAGGGACCCTGGTTGCTTGAGACTTCTTGGCCTTCTATTAAAATGAGATAGAAAGGGATTTTCAGGCAAGGGCAAAGAAATCCTGGAAATGTGACTGTTATCCTATGGATTTAGCTCTACAGGACTCTTCCCCAATCCCTGATTGAGAGGCAGGGCTTTGAGAATTCTATTCTTAGAGGACTGGTATCTGGGAGACTATAAAAGAGTCTTCTGTATTCACAATTCCTTCAACTCCCTCCTTTTCCCATCCATTCTTTCACTCTTGCATCTTTCCTATCTCTTGCTAGAAAATGCCCCCAGCTCCATTCTCCTTTGCTCTTAGTCTTCTCCCTGAGAAGATACTGTGACCTGGCTGTCCTTGCTGGTGTCTTACGGTTACCATGGAGAGCTAGGAGGGTAAATATGATTCTAGTTACCAGCTTTCTGGCTTTTCCCTTTCCCCATTCCTCTCTTCGTAGACAGCCCACACCCCCAATCCTTGCATCCCTTTCACCCTCCCCTGATGAGTTAGCTTAACCCAAAAGGATAAGTGACCAAGCAATGTGCTTGGAAGCCTCTTTCAGGGACGGAAAGAACTTAAATCGACTCGGGTTATACCTCCTGTGGCTAGAGACTGGGACAAGCGACCTCCAGGGGCAAGGCCAGAGCTCTCCGCCCAGGGCCCCGCCCCACCCCCTCCTTTCTTCCTCCCTTTCTTAGCCGCACCCTTCTCCTACCAATTTACACTCTCCTCTGGCAGCCGTCTGTCCCTTTTAAGGAACTCCACCCTCACGATAGTCACACCTCTTTTGGGTGTAGCCTGGCCAGAGAGGAGTCACCCCACTCACTCAGGTTGCCCCGCGAGCACTTTAGGTTCTGCTCCGCAGGAGCCGGAGGTCCCCAGTGGGGCAGCTAGGTGTCTCCAAGAAACCACGCCCCAGAAGACTCGCAGAAGTTGTTGCCATTTTTCGCTGAAGCCCCTGCCCTGGCTGGGATGCCCCTATGTTTCCACCAATTGTAGGCATTTGCCCCTCCCTGCTTTCTTTTTAGGAAGGCGCTGGCGTGTGAGGTGGCTACGGCAGCAGTATAGGTTCCTGTCTTGAAGGAGTCCTTGTCCTCCTGAACCTTGCATTCAAGAAGTGCTTTGGAGTTTGAGTTGGTTTTCTTGGCTCCAAACCCGGGCCTTCTCCTCAAGGGTGTGTGGAGTTTAGAGGATGGGTGGAGAGTGGGCTTGGCCGGAACTGAATTGGTGGAGGTGAAAGGGGAGTGGAGGATTCTCAGCCTTGGCCACTTCGGCTCAGCGAACCCACTTTATTTTTAGCCGAGGAAAAGAGCTGCATTGGCAGCAGGAAGAAGATTTTAGGAAGTCGGCTTTCCTGGCCCCCCGATTTGGGGTTGCATGCTTGAGAGTTTTGTTTCCCTTGTTTCCAGGGTGGCCCAGCTTGGTCTGAATCGACTCCCTCTGCCTGGCCCTCCTCCCCATTTTCTAGCCAGGAGAAAAAGAGGAGGTGGGGGGCCAAGAAAGAGAAGGCGAGAGAGAGTTGCAGGCGCGCCGTCAGGGGCGGGTGTGAGGGAAACAGCTGTCTTGCAATCAGCTGAGGAGTATGAGCCTCCTGGAGGACGGCATGAGCTCCGGACACTGCAGGAGTCCCCAGCTAATGACATAGGCGGTAAGTGACTCCAGGATTAGAACCCACCCAATCTCAGCTTCTCAGCCTAGATTCTACCCCCCATCCCCACTTCTATTCTTTAGGTTTTAGCAGCGGGGGGGGGGGGCATGGGTGGGTTGGGGAGCAAGGGTACAAACTCTATGTGGAATCAAATTAAACTCGGGAAAATGACTGCTGAAGAGCTGAGCAAAGGGGCTGGGAAGTGGAGGGGTTCTTTGGGGGAGCCTCGTGGGAGAAATGGAAGGGGCCAAGAGTGGATGGATTTGTCTAATTTAGTCAACCCTGGCTCTGCACTCTTATTTCTCCTTAAGCAGTAAAGTTTGTCTTTGACTTAACCCAACCCAGCCAAAGTTGCAGCCAGAGAAAACAGGATTCAGAAGACCAAAGTTCCCAGATAACCCTGTTAAGCAGTAGCGGGTACCTAGAGATGTTTCTAAAAGGAAGGAGAAGCGGGTGTTGAGTTAAGGTTTGAGCCTAAGCTCTCGGGGGCACAGAGCAGCGAGGCCCTGGAGGTAGCCGTGGGGGAGGAGCTGTTTTGGATGTGCTGGCTCTTTAAGAAGGGGCTGGGCTTGGTTGGAGGAGGAAGCCTTGGCCCTACCCTAGCTCTTTAAGACTTGGCCAAGACGGTTGGTTCGTAGGTTCCTGGGTTTGTGGAAGAATGGGCTGAATTGCTGGAGCTAATAGACTTGCAGTGGTCACTTGGAAGAGCTGTCTTTTTTTTTAACCTAAGAATTTGGGGAAAATTAAATCACAAAATAAATACAATTTATTCTTTGGAAAAATAAATTCAAGGAGATGTTCAAAGGAACGCTCCCTTATTTCCTTTGGTATTGTCTACATTGTAAAGAAAAGCGTTTATTAAGCACCTGTGTGATGTCACTCTGTGATAATTACTGGGTAAACAGACTAATCTCTAAGTTTGGATTTGAAACTAATGGAAACTATGATGGTTTGGAGTAGCAGACATAACTGCTTTGAAACTCATACCACCGCTTACTTGCTGCATTACCATGGGTATTGCTTTTCTTCTTTAGAGAATGTGGATTAATAATCTTACATAAAAACATATTTTGGTAGATTAAATACCATTGGGTATGTGACAGAGGCTGCCTGCCACTCCATGTATAACTTAGTTTCACTTCCTTTTCCTACTATGTTTGAGTCTCTTCTTTCTGGAACACTGCTGATAGAATTAGTTTGCTGTCTATAAAACCCCTTTCAGATGGGGTGAAAGGAGACCTCAGAAGATTGAATTAGATTGCCCAAAGGCTGAAGTTAGAACATGAGTTTTCTTTACTTCTGATTTAACATTGTTCCCACTGGACTTTAGCACCTCTGAGAGAAAGGGCCACTAGCCTACCTTTTCCCTCATTCTTTGGGCAATTTACACAGGATGATACAACCAACAGGATGTTTGGACAACAGAAACCAGTGACTCACAAATGACCTAATCCCGTTCTTCAGAATTTTAGGGGAACCCTTATATATGAGGGTTTTTAATCTTTGGTGACTATTGGGGGACACACGAAATGGGCTGGGAACAGTGTCTTCAGGTTAGCTTGGCAGGCAGACAGGCAGGAAACATAGGAAAGACAGAAATATAAATTTAAAAGTAAAAGTGACACATGCATCTATTCCATCCTCAAAACCAAACTAGATAATGGCTCTACTTTCAGAACTCTGGGGAGCTACAGGTCCTTCTTATTTAAGCTTCCAGGATACATTGCAAAGAAAATTGGGGGGAAATCATTAACTAGATCACCACCGCCACTCCTCTATCCCCCAACCCCTTCATTCTAGTATATGGATTTCTGAGATGAGGCCCTTGTTGGTGCAGCTAATTGAATTCCAATAATCAAGCCACCAAACCTAGTCTAGTCATCTTTCTCTAGGTTGTGTTTGCCTGGTGGTGAGGTAGAACAACCACTTATCCCTTCTCATTCTGGCTGGAGCATTATTATTTGACACATTTATATATTCACCCTTGCCTTGAGTCAGTTATAGTTTAGTATGTCACTTAAATTGACAAATAATGAGAAGATTGCCTTTGGGTGCATAATTCATTTAGCAAATATCTATTGGCATACTGTGTGTCAGGCACTGAGAAAATTGTTTTCTATTCCTTCCATCTTAAATATCTTCTTTTTGCTCCCCTCCATCTAACCCCCAATCTTCCTTCAAGCCCTATTTTAGTTGTTAGCCCCACGTCAAGCCTTCCTTATTTCCTCAGCTGTTCCTTAGAAATTGTACATCACTGTTTATTCTGCTCAGTTGATACTTATCATAAATGAACTGCCTTAGAATGTACTTATTTTCATGATTTTTCCTTAAAACAGTATTGATAGTATTACCTCCATTGTTAATCCTAAATTAAAAGCCATCTCTATGACAACTTTCCTGGTCTTTGCATATGGAAATAAACTCTTTTGAGATTCCATATCACTTTACCTGCATGATCTGGAACCTAAACTACACTCCTCCCTATATTATGGTCATTTGTGTACATATCTAAACCCCTACTCCTTTTTCAGACAGAAATGTGCTTGAGGGCATGTGCTATGATTGTATCTTCAAAGTGTTTACCTAATTAAACACTGTAAACATATTTTATAGATGATCTTTTAAGATTTAGTTCCAAAATCACATGTTTTTGTCAGTGAAGGAAAACTTGATTGGGATGATTGACCTAGGTGATAATCTAGTACAATTGGCATCTCATTATTAAGTAGAGTGTGACTGAATAACATTGTATAGGACTCATTAGTTTACCAAAGATGATGTGTGCCTTGTTTGATTTACTTTCTGATTCTCATATAATAATGTTTCAATTTGGGTTTTATATCTGAAATTGGATTTCTGATGTATGTGTTATCTACAACTCTGCTTTATCATCTAGCCTCAGTTTACTCACCTGTAAAATGATGTGATAATTTGGGTGGGGATTGGAGGGATGAGTAGAAAAGGCAAAGGGATGAAGAATTGCAAATTGCCAGTTATAAAAACAGTCATGGGGATGTAAAGTACAGCATAGGGAATATAGTCAATAATATTGCAATAACTATGTATGCTGTCAAATTGGTATTAGGCTTATTGGGGTGATCTCTTTGTAAGTTACATAAATGTCTAATCACTGTGTTGTACACCTGAAGCTAATGTAATATTGTATGTCAACTGTAATTGAAAAATAAAATGATATGGTAATTTTTTATTACAAATAATGTAGGTAAAACACATTGGACCCAGTACCTGACTTCTAAATATTTCATAAGTGAAGGGTCTCATCATTTTTGTTACTTTAAATAATTTATTTAATTGAATGCTGCTTGTGTGTTTGGAGAAGAGGAAGGTTGGTTAGTTGGACAAGAGGCTGGATTTAAATGTCTGTAACATGCTAGGTGTTTTGTATAATAAACTTAAAGATATTATCTGTGCGCTTAGACAAGACAGATGTACTGTAGGCAAACCAAACTCTGTAGTTATTAAATACTTTAAATTAAGGAGCTATAACCTAACTCTAGAATCAAATCCAGGTATTTGATACATCAGATAACTAGCATTTTGCCATTTTATTGTAACCTCAATCTCGTCATTTCTGAAATAGAATTTGTCATTATCCTTAGACTCTTCCCTCACCCTTCATTCAAGTCTTCCCTTTTTCAATTCCCTGGTTCTGCATCTTACCATCATCATAACTTGGTGAAGTTATTTAAACTCTATACTTGAGTTTTCTCATCCATAAATTGAGAATAATAGTAGAAACTACCTCAAAGGGTTGTAGTAAGGAAACTTAATTTTGTAAAGCACTTAGAAGAATATATGACAGTGTAGTAAGCAGTGGGGAAATATGGTTGTTGTAGTTCTTATGCACCATACTAAAACATCTGGCATTAACTTTCCCATCTTCCTCAGTCCCATTATATATTTAGTTGCCAAGTGCTTTTTACCCCCTTTGTATCTGCCATCAGTTCCTTTCTTTTTATTCTATCTGACACCACCTTAATTTAGCCTAGAGGTACAAATAGCCTACAGACCAAAAACAGTGCACACATGTGTTTTGTTTTCCCTAAATTGTTAAAACTTTCATTAAAAATTTATTTTAAATTGGTAATAAACTCCACATTGCTCAAAATTCAAAATATACAAAAGGATATACAATGAAGAGGTTCCCTCCTAGCCCTATCCCCTAGCCTCCTATTTTGCCTTATTGGAAGCAACTAAAGTTATCTGTTTATTAGGAATCCTTCCATGGACATTTTATGCATATCAAGCAAGTGAGTATATATATATGGTGCCAAAAATGTATACACATTTTAAGAAAGGAAAAAAAACTATTAAATTTGTAATAATATACGAGGTCAGAAAATTAAGTTTGTGAACTTACCCTAGAAAAAGTGCTACATACCTCATTGCTGAATATCACTATGATCACCTTCGAAGTACTCCTCTTGGGAAGCTATGCCCTGACACGAGTGCCTAGTCCACCCTTCAAAGCAGTTTTGGAACTCTTTTTCTGGAATGTCCATCAGAGTTGTCATCATATTACTCTTGATGTCCTGAATGTCATCCAAATGTCTTCCTTTCAATATTTCCTTTATCTTTGGGTAAAGAAAGAAGTCATTGGGGGCCAGATCAGGTGAGTAGGGAGGGTGTTCTAATACAGTTATCTGTTTACTGGCTAAAAACTCCCTCACAAACAGTGCCCTGGGTGCTGGTGCATTGTCGTGATGCAAGAGCCATGAGTTGTTGGTGAAAAGTTCAGGTCATCTAATTGTTTCACACAGCGTTTTCAGCACTTCCAAATAGTAAACTTAACTAACTGTTTGTCCAGTTGGTACAAATTCATAATGAATAATCCCTCTGATATCAAAAAAGGTTAGCAACTTGGTTGCAACAAGTTCGTGAACTTAATTGTCAGGACTCGTATACTGATAACAAAAGATGAACACAAGTCACGTTTGACTTCTGTAATTACAAGAGGTGCTCAAAGTGGTTACGATCAGTGTCCAGACACTTCTGATTACAGCAAACTACTGCTTGAGTAATGCTGACCAAAGTGTCCACTTATGTACTTTTTTTTGGCACGCCCGTTATTTTCTTCCCTGTTCCCTTTTATACACAGACAGTAACACACTCTCCATATATTGACACCTTGCTTTGTCTACTTAAAAATATACTTTGGAGAATTTTCCATATATGTATGTAAAAATATACCTTATCCTTTTGTGTGACTGCATAGTTTTTCTCTACCTATATGGATGAGTCAGTCTCCTATTGAATGACATTTAAGATATTTCCAAACTTTTCAGTGTTGTTTGTGATAGCAATAAAACAACCTTGTACATATGTATAGTGTTCTAGGGCTGTCATAACAAAATACTATAGACTGGGTGGCTTAAACAACAGAAATTTATTTTCTCACAGTTTTGGAGGCTGGAAGTCTGAGATCAGGGTGCCAGCATGGTCAGGTTCTGGTGATGTTTCTCTTCCTAACTTGCAAATGACTATCTTCTCCCTGTGTGCTCACATGACATCTTCTTTGTGCTCCTGGAAAAAGTGAGTGAGCTCTCTGATGTCCCCAGGGCACTAATCATATTGAATGAGAACACTACACCTATGACCTCATTTAAACTTATGCTTCCATAAAGGCCCTGTCTCTAAATACAGTTATATTGGGGGTTAGGGCTTCAACATATAATTTGGGCGGGACATAGTTCAGTCTATAGCAGTATATCAATTTGCCCAGAGCTACACTTTAAAAAAATGGTTGATTGACATTATGTTTCATTTAAAACTCTAGAATTCCATCTTCCCTTGAATAATGAGAACTGGACCAATGTCCCATTTTGTTAACAATTGCCTAGAATTCATGAACTGCTCTCTTCCTCCCCTTTTAGACAGGACATGTGTTCTCATGTTACCATATTCCTCATCTGGCCTAGGTGGCCTTAAACTTCCTGGCCTCTATAGGTATTGAGTTTGTGACACCTGTGTAAGCTCTTACCCTGATACGTATGAAATATCCCAATAGCTTATCATTCTACCTTGATCCTTTCTGCCTTCTCTATTTTATAGACCACTGCTAGGATATCTTCCTTAAACACTTTTTTTTTATTATGCCACTCTCCCTTCACTCCACAATCATTTACTGGGTGCCTATAAAGTTTCAGGCATCATGCTTAAAATCTGGGGTTAGGGTGGTTCACAATTTAAATTGGAACCTTGCCTTCATAGAGTATATAGTCTACTCTTCTTCTTATCTAGATTTCCTTTCTGTCTCTTGACTGATCTTAGTTCCTCAAGGCCGATCTCACTACAGACCATTTCTTTGGAATATTTTTCTGACAATTTCACTTTCAGTTACCTTCTTTTTAAATTAGTCCTCATAACCTCAAATCATAATTCAGCACTGCAGCATTTATTATCTTGTAATGTTTGGTTGCTATTGTTTTATGCTATGTGGTGAGTTTTTATCTCACCACATAGATGGGGGATCTCAGTGAAGTATGTCTTATATAAAGGGGGCAGCCATTGATCAGCTCCAACTAATTTTTCTCTTGTGCCAATGTAGATTCCATGTTGTAAGATATTTTTAAGAAAAGCGAGAAATAGAATATTTTTAAAAAGAAACCTGTTTTTGAAAGGTTATAAGTTAATTTGATTTTAAGTTTTAACATCACTGTGAGAACCAGGCCAGCATCTGCAGTGGGCTGTGAATTTTGTCTGCCTGACCTATACTGCAAATTTCTTGAGGTAGAGACCAGGTGAAAACCTGGTAATATTTGCTCTCACACATACATACACACAGTGTCTACTACAGTGTTGGCTGTTTAGTAGGTTCTCTGTAAAGACTTGATTATCATCAGTCAGTACTTTAAGTGGGCTGTAATTTCCAGCAATAATATATCAGTTCTGCTTTCTCCAAATACCTAACATGTGCTTTTGAAAACAATTATCAGGACAGGCTTCTTTTTCCCTGCTTCTTTTTTTCTAACTGTAACCATCCACATTTCTTGACCTAGCTCCATTTTTTTTCAATTGATCCTTTATCTCTCTAGAGTTTCTTTCATTTTTTTCCGCTTTTCTCTTCTACATTTCCCTTAAAATACCAAGTAACAAAAAGAAACAATATCATCAAAAAGCTCTTCACAATGCTGAGCATGTACTTAACTTTTGATTATTTGGGGGCTGATATTCCAGCTCTTTTTGTTTCTTTCTGTGCTGTGAATGATCTTTGCGTAGTTGTTTCATCTTCAATTAGAATGGGAATGTGTGACGTGAATCTATTCATTGTCTCGATTTTTAAACTAGTTCTGATAAATATACACAATATACCTCTTCCAGTTTTTTGTAACTACATCCTAGAATCAATATGTAGCCTTGAAAATAAAATTATTATTATTAATTATTGGTTCCTTCATTCACCTGACATCCTGGGGTCCAACAAATTAAGATGTGTAAGGACTCTTCTAGGACTGCTTGAATTGGTATTCTTGAGCTGGGTAGCCCAGACAGTAAGTAGAAAGGCCTTTTAAGAGATAAAGTCTCTGCTCTTAAGTCCCTAAGCATAGACAAGGACTACTATATTGTTGTACATTCTTTTTGGTTGCTGCAATGGCACCAGGTTGGAGGAGACTGTTGCATGAATTAATGGTATAAAATAATGAAGTGGATTGCATGAAATTGCATGAAATTTTACATTATGTTATAGAGCAGTGAGATTGTACTCTTGTGGCTCTTTGTTGTTTTTCTAAACTGATGCTTCAGGGACATGCTGGAGCTCTGTATTCCTAGAGATTTTGTCTGATGATTAACATTGCAATTGGTGGAAATACTTTAATACTCTTTGCAAATATTCAGTAATAGAGCTGACTGCTAAGGTATAAGAATACCTCCATTATTATTATTTTCAACATCTTCAAACTATTGCAAAGTGCAGGATAGTAGCAATTACTTTAAGGGAGAAAATGAGCTTTGGTATCAGATATCATCCCTAGATTCAAATCCCAGTAATTTACCAGCTGTGTGATCTTGGAATTACTTAATTTCTCTGAGCAGAGGCTCATGTATATAATAGAATCAATAGTAGTGCCTATGTCCCAGGGATGGTGAAGACTAAATATGCCCCATTGGAAATGCCATAGGAATGAAATGACATAATATCTTGGATTTTCCTAAAAATACCCATTGAAGTTGGGGGCGTAAGTGGGTTAGGGGTACAGATGAAACAAGATTTTCCATGAGCTGAAACTATTGAAGCTTGTATTAGGCACATGGGCATTCATCTTTACTTTGGGGTACATTTAAAATTATACATAATAAAAAGTTGTTTTTTAATACTGTGGGAGTGAGGCTCAAGTTTACCTGATGGTTTGTGGAGAACGTAATTGTCCTTAACATCAGCCTCACAGACTGAGCAGAAACTTGGAAAAGCATTCCAGATCTTCCATCTATGTATTATAGAATGTTATAACTGGAAGAGACCTAATGTTATACTGGCTAAGTAGTTTACTCAAAATAACATTGCTAGATAACAGTGGAGCCTGGACTAGAATCCAGATTTTCCAGCTTCTAGTTAAAGATTTTCCCATTGTTTCACACTACCTTCTTTAACTGTAGCACTTTTAATATAAGTTCTATCAGTTTATTGTAAGATTAATTATTGTTTAAAAATAAATTTACCTACTTTCATTCTTTTGCATGTGGCTTTCTAGTCTCCCAGCCCCATTTATTGAAGAGGCTTTCTTTTCTCCATTGTATGTTTTTGGTTCCTTTGTTGAAAATTATTTGGCCATATATATGTGGCTTTATTTTTGGCCTCTCAGTTCTAATTAATTAGTCTGTGTGTCTGTTTTTCTGCCAAAACCATGCTGTTTTTGACTAGACTGTTATTAGTCACCTTACAAAAAATTAACTCAAAATGGATCAAAGACCTAAATATAAGATCTGAAACAATTAAATACATGAAAAAAAAAACAAACACAAGTACCAAACTTATGGACCTTGGTCTTAGGATTTTGTGAATCTGATCTCAAAGGCAAGGGAAGTAAAAGCTGAAATAAATGAATGGGACTATGTCAAACTAAAAAGCTGCTGTATAACAAAAGAAACCATCAACAAAACAGAAAGGCAACCAACTGAATTGGAGAAGATATTTGCAAACAACACTTTCAATAAAGGGCGACTATCCAAAATGTATAAAGAACTCATATAACTCAATAAGAAAAAACACAAACCAATTAAAAAATTGGCAGAGGACCTGAACAGAGATTTCTCCTAAGAAGACATACAAATGGCCAACAGATACATGAAAAGATGCTCAACTTCAGTAGCTATTAGGGAAATGCAAATCAAACCGCAATGAGATATCACCTCACGCTTGTTACAATGGCTGTTATCAACAAGACAAGTAACAACAAGTGTTGGAGAGATTGTGGGGAGAAGTGAACTCTTATACACTGCTGGTGGGAATGTAAATTGTACAGCTACTATGGAAAACAGTATGTAGGTTCCTCAAAAAATTAAGAATAGAATTACCATACAACCCAGCAATTTCTCTTCTGGGTATCTACCTGAAAAATGTGAAAATATTTATTCATAAAGACATGTACCCCTATGTTCATTGTAGCATTGTTCACACTGGCCAGACATGGAAACAACTGAAGCATCTTTTGATAGATGATTGGATAAAGAAGATGTGGTACATATATGCAATGGAATAGTACTCAGCCATAAGAAAAGATGAAATACTGCTATTTGTGACAACATGGATGGATCTTGAGCATATCATGCTAAATGAAAAAAGTCAGATGGAAAAGATCAAGAACCATATGATTTCACTCATGTGGAATTTAAAACTGAAAGCAACAAACAAACAAGACACACACATGAACAAAAACCTCATAGACACAACAGTATGGTGGTTAACAGAGGGAAAGGGGGGTCAGAAAGAAGGTAGAAAAAGGTACAGGGGGTCAACTATATGGTGAAGATTTGACTTTGGGTGGTGAACACAATGCAATATACAGATGATGTATTATATTAACAGTATGTACACTTGAAACCTATATAATTTTATTAACCAATGTCACCCCAATAAGTTTAATAAAATTTTTTAAAAAGAAAAAAATAAATTTACTTGTTTGATTGAGGTACAGTACAAGGGGACTTGTTCTAGAAATCTGAGGTTATATTTATGTAATACTTTTAAATCCGTTCTTTCAATAGATCCTCAGAATGATCCTGTGATGTAAGCTAGCAGAAGTTATTTCCACTTTCTGCATTAAGTGATCGGAATTGTCCAAAGTTATTCAACAATTTGATGATTAAATTAGAGCTAAAATTCAGGGCTAGAATTCACTGAACCTCACATCCAGTTGTATTATTGGTTTTAGACTTTTATAATAATTCCCCTTAACTTTCATCTTTTCCAGAATGAAGAATATTAATCTTTAGCACATTTCAAGGGATTTTTCTTTTGTATTCATTTTCTTTTTATGGAAAAGAAGATGGGACTTAGCATCAGCATCTGAGAAGGAAGGAAAGTGGCTGGAAGCACTGGTGGCTATGCAGGTGATTTTGTAGAACACGAACTCATGGGAGAATGGAGATAAATATATAAAAATCATAAGAGAGTTATTGTTATTACAAATGGTTTGGATCTTAAAATGTGACTGTATGTACGTTTATGTACTTTATTTTTGGATTTTCTGACAAAACTAATCCTAAAAACTTATATAGAGATTTTACATTTACATCTCATAAAAATTTTTTTACATGTGTCATTATGATGGTTTTCATGACATCCCTCTGAGGGGACAGGGCTAGGCTGATATATCTCCATTTTGCAGATAAGAAAAGTGAGGCATGGAAAAGTCAAATGGCTTGCCCAAAGTTATACTGCTCTCTTTTGGTGTTTCTTATCACTTTATCGTTTTATCGCATCACACTGTTTCACTACTTCAAGCTTAGTAATAATGCAATGTTCAATTTCATTCTTTCTTTCACTGCCATTCACACATGATATGCCTTGTCTGTCTTCACTTACTTTTGTGGTAATACAACTCGTATGTTCTCTCCTCTTAAATTCACATTCTTTTCAGCATTCAATTTGGCCCCTACCTCCTTTAATCTCATTCCATGAAAGCTGAGGAGGCAAGCTGCAAGTCTTTCCTGTCTTGAATCCACTTCTGAGTACCTGCTCTAGTGGTGGGTCTTATAATTTGGACTAAGTAACTCAGACACACTCCAGATTTTGTGTATTTTGAGACCCTTGAACGGGAAAGTCATAGTGAGCTACCTGCTGAGATGCTGCAAATGGGGTGTTTTAGAGTTTGGATTTTCCAATGGTTCCTATAGAGGTATGTATGACCTTGTTTAGAGGAAATGAGAGAAATCTGAGGATTTTTCATTAGGTAGTTTGTTTCTAGCAACCATGTACCCTCCATCATGTGAGCTGCTTCAAGCAGAAGCTGGAGAATCCCCCTGGCACCCAGGTCAAGAAGCACTGTAGCTTCATTATAGCTCTAAACTGCTGAGGTTCAGATGTTATTCTGCCATTTACTCGCTGGGTGATTTGGGGATAAACTACTTCATCTCTCTGTTCTTGTTTCCTTATTTTAAAATTTTGGAAGTAATGTGCCTACTCTTAGAATAATGAGAATTAAATAAGCTAATATAAGTATTTCTTTTGGCGGCTGGTTGGCTCAGTTGTTTAGAGTGCGGTGCTCCTACACACCAAGGTTGTGCATTCGATCCCCACATGGGCCACTGTGAGCTGTGCTTTCCACAACTAGATTGAAACAACTACTTGACTTGGAGCTGATGGGGCCTGGATAAATAAATAAATAAATAAATAAAAAGATACCCAAGGTATGTTTCTACTTCTGAAATGTACCAATTAAAAAAATAATAAGTATTTCTTTTAAAAGGACAGTCCCTGGCACATAGTAAGTACTCAGTGAGTATTGACAATTATTGTTCCTTTATCACCATTCTATTTTTTTTGTTTTGTTTTGTTTTTTTCCAGATTTTATTGGGGAAGGTGAACAGGACTTTATTGGGGAACAGTGTGTACTTCCAGGATTTTTTCCAAGTCAAGTTGTTGTCCTTTCGATTGTAGTTGTGGAGGGTGCCGTTCATCTTCAAGTTGTGTCCTTTCAGTCTTAGTTGTGGAGGGCGCAGCTCAGCTCCAGGTCCAGTTGCCGTTGTTAGTTGCAGGGGGTGCAGCCCATCATTCCTCACTGGAGTCGAACCGGCAACCTTGTGGTTGAGAGGGCACCACTCCAACCAAATGAGCCATCCAGCTCAGTGGCAGCTCAGCTCAAGGTGCCGTGTTCAATCTTAGTTGCAGGGTGCGGAGCCCACCATCCCTTGCTGGAATCCAGGAGTCGAACCGGCAACCTTGTGGTTGAGAGCCCACTGGCCCATGTGGGAATCGAACTGGCAGCCTTCGGAGTTAGGAGCATTGAGCTCCAACCGCCTGAGCCACCGGGCCGGTCCATCACCATTGTGTTGTTAATGTCATGCTGCAGAGTAGCCTCAATTCTGAAGATTTTTCCAGAGGCCCATCCCAAAACTAGTCTCCATCCCCCTGGAAGATATACAGTTAAGCTATCTGAAAATATATGTGTACTCTAGTTGTTCTTTATCTTTTTCTGATATTAAAAATAGATAATAATTTTTAAAAACTACCTATAATCTCAGAACCCTAAAACATTTTTAGTAACCCTAAAACATTGGTTTTCATTTTTCAATAGTTCCAGCATTTCTTATGGGTCAGCTGCTGAAAGTGAATGATATCTGCTCAAGATCTTTCAAAATGACTAGTTTGTTGTCCGTAAACTTGTTTTTCTTTTAGTAGACAGGTTTGTTTGTTTGTTTAGAAAGCAGGTGCTCACCAGATTTGGGATATTAGAAAGTAGTGAGGGAACACTGTAATTTGAGTAAGAGGATAAGAGTTCTAGTTCTGATTCTATCACTTCTAAACTATGTGACCTTGAGCCTCCAAATTCATTATCTGTGAAATGGGAATGGTATGTGAAAGCTGTTGATTTCTCTACTGTAAAGCTATGTAGGTGCACATGAGGGATTATTATTTGTGTTGTCTAAATGCTCTATCTTGTTAAGATACTAAGTACTTTCTTAGGTCTGTGTCAGGGTTCCAAATGCTTGCCTTTCTTTTGAAGTTGTAGGCCTTAGTGACTCTGCTGTGCTTCCTTCCTTAAAGGTTTAACTTAGCACTTCATTACTAGTCATTTTTTCCCTCTCAGAGCTGGCCAAAGGGTGAGATTAGCCAGCCAACTGCTCCTTAAGAGGCACTGTTCACATTCATAAAACAAGCAGATTGTTATGGAAAATGCCAGTTGTGTAACAAAATAAACTTGGGAGCATAATATAATCTTATCAAATTTCTGTGGTCAGGGTCCCTGGATATCTCTCCTGCCTGTGTGATTCACATCTCAATAGCCCAAGACATACCCTAACCCCTTTGGGTATTTCCTCCCCACTTCACTGATGGGTTCTGTGCAGCTGTCTGTTCCAAGCACCTCCAACTCTAGAGAGAAGCAAAAGGCTTATAAAATCCTCTAAAAAAATTAACTGAGCTTTCTTTAAGACCATTCTTATAGGTCCTAATTTCCTTCAGTTTTAAATTTGGCTGACTAAATATTAAAGAAACATTTTTTTAAAGAGAAGGTTATAAACCTTCCTAATAGCTTTTTAAAAATATTCACTCCTACCAACATTTAGTATGTCATCTAAGGTTAACTAATGGCTATTCCAATTGACTGTCCTTTGGGTGAGAAAGCACTAACCAAAAATGGATGAGATATTCCTAATTGTCAACTATCCCCTTATGCCATTTGCCTAAAATATTTGTGATATGGATGGGACAAGAAGTATTTTTCATACTCCTTGATTATTGCTATTAAAATGTTTAATATTATAACATTATTTCTATTCAATAACCTTCCTTATTCCCAAGATCATTCATTCATTGGACATTAGCACATTGTATGGATGAGATACTCTGCCAAAATATAGGGTTACAGAGAAGAACAAGACTAGGTAACTGTTGAGGGGCTCACCTGATGGTGAGGGAAACAGACAGATAATGCCTCTTTGTGCAAGACACTGTTATAAACACATGAACACATATTAACTTGATAAACCCTCACAACAACCTGGCACTATTATTCCCATTTTACAGATGGGGAAACACAGGGAGGTAGAAAAACTTGCCCAAAGTCTTATGGTTATAAAGTTGCTAAGCCAGCATATGACCCTAAGGCACACACTTCAGATCTCACATGTTTTTACCACACTTGGGTAGCAATGTGGAGTATGGACTAGAAAGGGAAGTGACTGAGAGATGATGAAGGGCTATTTAAGAGATATTTCTGCAGTAGAATTTATTGCAGCTGATAACCAGTTGGCTAGAGATGGAGAGAGAGGAGTGAAAGGTGACTGACCCTCTGGTTTTTAGACTGAGACTGGGTTGATGGTGGTACTAAAGATTTAGATTGTAAATATAAGAGGGAGTAGGTTTGAGCCCATTGAGTTTATAAAGGACCTGTTTGATGACTAGGAGATATCCTTCTGTGCCAGAGCTAAAGATACTGGCCATCAACAATAATAATGGTGGTGATGATAATAATAACTAATTATATTGAGAACTTTTCATATGCCAAGAACTGTTTTAAGTACATTTATGTGTATTAATTAATGGAACCCTCACATCAACTCTATTAAATCTACCATTACCCCTCCTCTTAACAAGCTATTGATAAGCTAATAGCTTGTTAAGAGGAGGGGTAATGGTAGATTTAATAGCTAATACTGATAAGCTATTTAGCCCCTATGAACCTTAGCGAAGGTTCATAGGGACTAAATAGCTTATCAAAGTCACTCTGGTTCCTCAACCCTGCTATCTTGCAATCCATATGAATTGATGACCAGATGGGAGATGGCTCTTGTAAGTTGTCCCAGCTAGAAATAATGAAGTGTAATTGAAGGATATCTGAATGGAGAAGAACCGAATTCTCTCCACTCTCCTACAGATTTTTCTGGTAGCAACCAAGCAAGCTCTTTTGGCTTCGTGGTGCCTTCCTCTGGACTATATGAGAGTTATCTGACCTAACATTCTTTTTCTACCATTGCACCTCCTTTTTCACTCCTCCTTGAAATCAGACAATGCTGCCTTCTCTGGCACCTCATACTTCATACTTAATTACACCTCAAACATCTCTCATAATAACCTCTCTAATTTTCTTTCATTCTTTTACATTCCTGTCCAATTCCTATACTTAAGAAAACACATTTCCTTATTCTACTTTTCTGTCTCTCAAAGACCTTCAGAAATGTATTGAACACCTACCATGTGCCAGGCACTGTTCTAAGCCCTTGAAGTACATCACTGGGAAAAAACATCAAAGATGAAAATCTCTGCCTGCAAAGATCCTACAGTCTAATGGAAATCAGAGTTTTCTGCATCTGACTTCTGTGCTTATTTCTTACTATACTTGTTCCTCCATTAACCCCCACATTTACTCCCAAGAGGCTTCATAGAAGCCTTAGGCCTTTGCAGAGAACAGTTTGAAATCTTTTAATCCTGGATGAAATTGAGGCTTAGAAAGAAAGAGGCTTTGACAAAGCTTGTGGGATGTGATTCCTGGGCATCTAACTCCCAGATCAGTGCCTTCTGCTACATTTGTTGACTCTCCATGTATGGTTGACGCATATCTAAAACTGATAACAACATGCCTACTATAACCTTTGACATATAGTAATTATGCAGTACCTATTTGGTGAATGATGGGTGTATATGTGAGCATTTCTACTCAAATGATTGGATCAAAGAAAAGAAAATCTACGCACTTTGGGATAAAATTGGAGATATATTAGTGTCAAAATTCTCCAAACTCTTTGATAGTGGCCCCGAAGTTTTCTCATAATCCCAATAGATGATACTTTTGTGTTGTTGCCATTTAAGTAGAACATGTTTCCATAATTCCTGACTTTCAATAAATAAAGGAATTGATTTTAGGTTTATCTTTTACTTTTTTATGGCTATGTTATAATATTATATTCTTGCTAATTGTACATTTGTTATATGTTAACTGCATTAGGTTTCTCTTAGAATATGCAACTATTTAAATTTTTTAAAGATTTTTATTAAAATATAGCTAATGTACAATATTACATTAGTTTCAGGTGTTCCATGAACTATTAAACATTTATATGCGTAAAGAATTGATCACCATGATAAGTCCAGTAACCATCTGATGCCGTACCACACTATTGCAGTATTATTGACTATATTCCCTATGTTGTACATTACATCCCCATGACTTATTTGTTTTATACCTAGATATTTGAACCTCTTATTCCTGTACACCTTTTCTCCCATTTTTAGTTTTTAATTACAGTTGACATTCAGTATTATTTTGTCTTTTTTTAAAAACATTTTTTTTAAATTTTATTTTATTAAATTTATTGGGGTGACAATTGTTGGTAAAATTACATAGATTTCAGGTGTACAATTCTGTATTACATCATCTATAAATCCCATTGTGTGTTCATCACCCAGAGTCAGTTCTCCTTCCATCACCATATATTCGATCCCCCTTACCCTCATCTCCCACCCCCCACCCTCCTTTATTTGAGATGTACAGCATTGTGGTTAGACATTTATATAATTTAAGAAGTGATCCCCCTTAGTCTAGTACACACCTGGAACGATACATAGTTATTACCATATTGTTGACTATATTCTTTATGCTTTACTTTACATCCCCATGGCTATATTGCAATAACCAATTGTACTTTTTTTCTTTTCTTTTAAAAATTAGTTTCAGGTGTACAAAACAATATAAGGATTAGACATTTTCACCACTCACAAAGTGATAACCTCACCAAGTCTACTACCATCTCACTTCGTACATTACTATGACAATATCATTGACTATATTCCCTATGCTGTACTTTACATCGTGTGACATATATATATATATGTATATATGTATGTGTGTGTATATATATATATATATATATATATATCCGAAGAAAGTATATATATATATATACATATATATACACATATATATGTATATATATCCGAAGAAAGTATACACATTTTAAGAAAGGAAAAAAAGTATTAAAATTGTAATACTCAATATATAGCAATAACAAAAGATGAATACAAGTCATGTTTGACTTCTACAATTACAAGAGTTGCTCAAAGTAGTTACCATCAGGTTAATTTTAATACAGTTTTTTCCTTTCTTAAAATGTGTATACATTTTTTGGCACCCTGTGTGTGTGTGTGTGTGTGTGTGTGTGTATAAAATAGTTGACATTCAATATTATTTTATATTAGTTTCAGGCATACAGCACAGTGGTTAGGCATTTATATAATCTCTGAAGTGATCCCCCCAACAAGTCCAGTATCCATCTGACACCCTACGTAATCTTCACAACATTACTGATTATATTCCCCATACTGTATTTGACATCCTTGTGACTATTTTGTCACTACCCAATTTGTACTTCCTAATCCCTTCACCTTGCTCACCCATCCCTCAAACCACCTCGAATCTAGCAACCATCAGTTTGTTCTCTGTATCTATCAGTTTACTTCTATTTTGTTTGCTCATTTATTTTGTTCTTCGGATTCCACATATAAGTGAGATATTATGGTATTTGTCTTTCTCGGTCTGACCTATTTCACTTAGCATAATCTCCTCTAGGTGGATCCATGTTATAAGTGGTAAGATTTCATTCTTCTTTTTTTTCCCATTATACATTTTAACCCATTGCTTAATTTGACATTGACAACAGCTCTTTGAGGATAGTAAATGAAGTATTATTTCACCATGCTATAAAGGTCCGGGAAGGTAGGAACATTAAGGGACTCATCCAGGTTACACAGCAAATAATAGAACCAGAGCTAATCTAATTTCAGATTCCCAGTGCAGTATCCGTTTTACTACATCTCATCATGGATACCAACTGTGAGGGCTTAAGCTGCCATGCTTATTGAAGAATAAAAGTATGTTCTCTCCTTTTATTCCAGAACATGTTTATTTGTTTTGTTTTATTGTGTATGTGTATGTATGTGTTTTTTGTTTTTTGTTTTTTTATTTCATTTTTTTATGGCAGAGAAATACTCCATTGTATAAATTTACCACAGTTTCTTAATCCAATCATCTATTGACGGGGATTTTGGTTGTTTCCATATCTTGGCTATTGTGAATAGTGCTGCAGGAAACATAGGGGTGCATACATTTTTTCCAATTAATGTTTTGGGTTTCTTTGGATAAATACCTAGGAGTGGAATTGCTGGTCATAAGGAAGTTCTGTTTTTAATTTTTTGTGGAACCTCCATTCTGCTTTCCATAGACAGCAATTTGCAATCCCACCCAGTGCATGAGGATTCCTTTTTCTCCACATCCTCACCAGTACTTGTTGTTTGTTGATTTACTGATGATAGCCATTCTGACAGATGTGAGGTGATGTTTCATTATGGTTTTTATGTGCATTTCTCTGATCATTAGTGAAATTGAGCATCTTTTCATATGTTTATTGGCTATCTGCATATCTTCTCTGGAGAAATGTATATTCAGATCCTTTGCCCATTTTTTTAATTGCATTGTTTGTTTTTCAGTGTTTAGTTGTATGAGATTTTTATAAGTTTTGGATATTAACCCCTTATCAGATGTATCATTGGCATATATCTTCTCCCATTCAGTAGGATTTATTTTTTGTTGTTGTTGATGGTTTCCTTTGCTGTGAAAAAATTTTAGTTTGATGTAGTCCCATTTGTTTATGTTTTCTCTTGTTTCCCTTGCCCAGGGAAATATCTGTTTTCCCAAAAATAAGACCTAGTGGACAATCAGCTCTAATGTGTCTTTTGGAGCAAAAATTAATATAAGACCTGTTCTTATTTTACTATAATATAAGACCAGGTATAATATAATATAATATAATATAATATAATATAATATAATATAATATAATACCGGGTATAATATAATATAATATAATATAATACTGGATGTTATATTAATTTTTGCTCCAAAAGGCGCATTAAAGCTGATTGTCCAGCTAGGTCTCATTTTTGGGGAAACATGGTATATCAGTTAAAATATTACTAAGAGTAATGTCTGAGAGTTTAATTCTTTTATTTTCTTCCAGGAGTTATGGTTCCAGATCTTTCATTTAATCCATTTGGAATTTATTCTTCACATGGCATAAGAACATGGCCCTGTTTCATTTTTTTGCACATATCTCTTCAGTTTTCCCAGCACCATTTACTAAACAGACTGTTTTCACTCCAATGCAAATTCTTCCTTCCTTTTTCATAGACTAAATGACTATATAGGCGTGGATTTATTTCTGGTCTCTCCATTCTGTTCGATTGGTCTATGTGTATGTTTTTATGCCAATACCATGCTGTTTTGATTACTATAGCTTTGTAGTATAATTTGATATCAGGTTGCATGATACCTCCAGCTTTGTTCTTATTTCTCAGGATTTCTGTGGCTATTTGGGGACTTCTATGGTTCAATATAAATGTTAGGATTATTTGCTCTAGTTTTTTGCAAAATGTCATTGGTATTTTAATAGGGATTGCGTTGAAGCTATATATTGTTTAGCATGGACACTTTAACTATATGAGGTCTGACAATTAAGTTCGCAAACTTGTTGCAATGATGTTGCTAACCTTTTTTGATGTCAGAGGGATTATTCATTAGGAATTTGTGCCAACTGAACAAACAGTTAACCAAGTTAACTACTTGGATGTGCTGAAAAGGCTGCATAAAAAAGTTAGACGACCTGAACTTTTTGTGAACAATTCATAGCTCTTGCATCATGACAATGTACCAGCTCACACGGCACTATCTGTGAGGGAGTTTTTAGCCAGTAAACAAATAATTTTATTGGAACACCATCCCTACTTACCTGATCTGGCCCCCAATGACTTCTTTCCTTACCCAGAGATAAAGGTAATATTGAAAGGAAGACATTTGGATGACATTTGGGACATCAAGGGTAATATGCCGACAGCTCTGATGGCCATTCCAGAAAAAGAATTCCAAAATTGCTTTGAAGTTTGGGCTAGGCTATGGCGTGGGTGCATAGCTTCCCAAGGGGAGTACTTTGTAGGTGACTATATTGATATTCAACAGTGAAGTATGTAGCACTTTTTCCAGGATGAGTTCGTGAATTAATTGTCTGACCTTATGTGCCCCTATGTACATTGCAACAGTAGTCACAGTCGCCAAGACATGGGAACAAGCAGTGTCCTTTGGTAGTGACTGGATAAAGAAGATGTAGTACATATATACAATGTGGTACATATATACAGAGGGTGCCAAAAATGTATACACATTTTAAGAAAAAAAATTATATTAAAATTTTAATACTCAATATATACTGATAACAAAAGATGAATACAAATCACATTTGACTTCACTTCTGCAATTACAAGAGGTGTTTCCAGTGGTTACCATCAGCATCCAGACCCTTCTGATTATGGTGAACTACTGCTTGAGCAATGTTGACCAAAGTGTCCACTTGTATACATTTTTTTGGCACCCCAGTACAATGGAATATTACTCAGCCATAAGAAAATATGAAACACTGCTTTTGCAGCAACATGGATGGATCTTCTGATCATTCTAAGTGAAATAAGCTAGACAGAAAAAGTTGAGAATTATACAACTTCACTCATTCTCGTATGTGGGATATAAAACTGAAAGCAACAAACGAATAAGGCAAACAAACAAAGAAACAACCACTGATAGACAGAGACAGCAGTTTTGTGGTTACCGTAGGGTAAGGGGGAAGTGGGTTGGTAGAGAGGGAAAAGGGTGTCAAATATATGGCGATAGAAGAGGAACTGATTCTGGGTTGTGAACACAGAATGCAATATATGCATTATGTATTATAGAAATGTATACTTGAAACCTATGTAATTTTACTAACCAATATCACCCCAAGAAATTTAATTTTTTTTTAAAAGGATGTAGAGAGATAAAACACTACTTTAGAGAGAATTGTTGCTAATGTGTAAACAAGTTCATTAGGGTAAATATTCATACAGGAGTATGGAACACTTTAGAATGAGAACTAGGCCAGGAAGGGGCACATTCTGGAAACGATACAGCTATGCTCGTATTCCTATGGATGTTTCGTAGATTGGAGAATTTGGAAGAAACAGATTCACATATATACAGACTTTGAGGAAAGGGGACAGCTTATACCTTTGAGGAAAAGTCAGGGCCATCTTGATTAATAGAATATATAAATTAGAATGTTGTCCAAATAGTGACTTCTCAGTATCTAGTAAGTCCTGAAAAATAATGTTCATAGAACACAAACAGGTGTAACCAAGGGTAAATGGCATACAGTATGCACTGGGTTAGATAATATTTTAAAATTGTCTTTGTCTTGTCTCTTTTCCAGATATGGATCAATTTATAAACAACTTGCAGGTCCAACTTAATTCAGAAAGTGGCTCGATGCCTGTATTGAAACAGGTCAGTTGTCGAGAAAATAAGATACTAATATTCTGCCATAATAGTGCTGAGTACCTCATAATGATTTTAGAGCTGAAGGTCATTTTTCTTTCTAACAACATGATGGTTGCCTGATGGAAAGGGTTGGTTGGGAGGGTGGGTGAAATAGGTGAAGGATTTCAGATATACAAATTGATAGTTACAAAATAGTCATGGGAATGTAAACTACAGCATAGAGACTATAGTCTAACCACTGTGCTGTACATCTGAAACTAACATAAAATCCTACTGAATGTAAATTGTAACTGAGAAAAATAAATAAATAATTCTTTAAAAAGAACTACCAATTGGTTGTTACAAAATAATCATGGGGATGTAGGGTATATCATAAATAATATAATCAATAATATTGTAATAGCTTTGTATAGTTTCAGATGGGCACTAAATTTATCTGGGTGATAGATGGGAGGGGGTTTCGGGAGCAGGATAAAAATGTGAAGGGATTAAGAAATACAAATTGGTAGCTACAAAATAGCCATGGGGATGTAAAGTAAAGCATAGGGAATATAGTCAATAATATGGTAATAACTATGCATAGTTCCAGGTGGGTACTGTACTAGTCAGGGGGATCACTTCTTAAGTTATATAAATGACTGGGGGCGGCAGGATGGCTCAATTGGTTAGAGCGTGAGCTCTTAATAATAAGGTTGCCGGTTCAATTCCCACATAGGGATTGTGGGCTGTGCTCCCTGAAACTAAGATTGAAAACAGCGACTGGGCTTGGAGCTAATCTGCGCCCTCTACAATTAGATTGAAGGACAATGACTTGGAGCTGATGGGCCCTAGAGAAACACACTGTTCCCCAATATTCACCAATAAAAAAGTATTATATAAATGTCTAACCACTATGCTATTATGCTGTACACCTCAAATTAAGATAATAGTGAATGTCAAAAAATAAAATAAAAAGAGGGAAATTCTTATTCCTACAGGCCTACTTCTAGGACAAGAAAAATCTCTAATAAACAATTTAACCTTACATCTAGAGAAACTGGAAAAAGAAGAACAAACAAAGCCAAAAGTGAGTAGAAGGAAGGAAATAATAAAGATCAGAGCGGAAATTAACAAAACAAACATTAAAAAACAAAAGCAATAGAAATGATCAATGAAACAGGGCTGGTTCTTCTAAAGGATAAACAGAATTGATGAGCCTTTAGCCAAACTAATCAAGAAAAAAAATTGAGCAAATAAATAAAAACAAATGAAAGAGGAGAATTTACGACGGACACCACAGAAATACAAAGGATTATAATAAAATACTATGAACAACAAGTTACATGCCGATAAATTGAACAACCTGGAAGAAATGGATAAAATCCTAGAAATATACTATGTACCGAGACTAAATCTGGAAGAAACAGAAAATCTGAACAGATCAATAACTAGTAACAAAATCAATCAGTAATAAAAAAAACTCCCAAAAAAACAAAAGTCCTGGACCAGATTGCATTACAGGTGAATTCTCCCAAACATTCAAAGAAGAATTAATACCTGTGTTTCTCTAACTTTTCACAAAGTAGAGGGAAAGTTCCCAAGCCCATTTTTTTTTGTAGCCAGCATTACCCAAAACCAGACCAAGACACTGCAAAAAAAACCCTACAGGCTAATATCCTTGATGAACATAAATGAAAAAAATGTTCAATAAAATATTAGAAAACCTAATTCAGCAATACATTAAAAAGATCATACACCATGATCAAGTGAGATTTATTCCTGTGATGTGAGGTTGGTTCAATATCCACAAATCAATTAACTTGATACACCACATAAACAAATGAAGGGCAACATCATATGATCATATCAATAGATGCAGAAAAAGAATTTGACAAAATCCAACATCCATTTATCATAAAAATTCTGAGCAAAGTGGGGATAGCGGCAACATACTCCAGCATAATAAAAGGCATGTATGACAGACCCACAGCTAACATCATACTCAATGGTGAAAAGCTGAAAGCTTTTTCTTTCAAATCAGGAACACAACAGTGATGTCCACTTTCATAGCTTTTATTCAACACAATACTGGAAATCCTAGACACAGCAATCAGACAAGAAAAAGAAATAAAACCCATCCAAATTGGAAAGGAAGAAGTAAAACTGTCATTATTTGCAGATGACATAACACCACATGTAGAGAACCATCAAAATTCCACCAAAAAAGTATTAGAACTAATAAATGAATTTGGTAATGTAGCAGGATACAAAATTAATATTCATAAATCAGTTGCATTTTTCAATATTATATTAATTTCAGGTGTACAGGAGAGTGATTAGATATTTATATAATTTAATAAATGATAACCCTCGCTAGTCTAGTACTCAACTGGCACTATACATAGTTATTACCCTATTATTGGCTATATTCCCTGTGCTTTACATTCCAATGACTGTTTTGTAACTAACAATTGGTACTTCTTAATCTTTCACCTTTTCCATCCTGCCTCCCAAACCGCTCCCATCTATCACCCCAACAAATATATTAATAGTTCTAATATGACACCATACGTAGTTATTACAATATTGACTATATTCCTTTTGCTATACCATATATCCCCATGATTAATGTGTAACAGCCAATTTGTACTTCTTAATCCCTTCCCCTTTCTTATTCACCCCTAATCCCCCTCACATCTGGCAACCACCAGTATGGTCTCTGTATCTATGAGTTTGTTTCTGTTTTGTTTGTTTATTTTGTTCTTTAGAGTCCACATATAAGCGAACTCACATGCATCTGTCTTTCTTTGTGTGACATACTCCACTCAGCACAATACCCTACAGGTACATCCATGACACCACAGATGGCAAGAACCCATTCCCTTCCATGGCCAAGCCATATTCCAATATTCCAATGTATATATGTGCCACCTATTCTTAATTCATTCTTTCATCGACAGGCTGCCTCCACATCTTGGACATTGTAAACAATGCTTCAATGAACATGTGATGCACATGTCCCATCAAAGTAGAATTTGGGTTTCTTCAGATAAATACCTTGAAGTGGGACTACTGGGTCCTTTGTCTCTTATTATAGCTTTTGTTTTAAAGTCACTTTGTCTTGTATAAGTATTGCTGCCCAGCTTTTTTTGTTTTTGGTTATTTCATTTCTATTTTCATGAAATATCTTTTTCCATTCCTTTACTTTCAGTCTGTGTGTGTCTTTCAATCTGGAGTCTCCTGTAGGCAGCATATATAAGGGTTTTCTTATCCATTCAGCCCACCTATGTCTTCTGAACAGAGCATTTAGTCCATTTACATTGAATGTAATTGTTAATAGATATGTAGCTATTTTCATTTTGTTATTCATAATTTTGATATATATATTTTTTTTCCATTTTAAAGAAGCCTCTCTGACATTCCTTATAATACTCATTTGGTGATGATGAACTCCCTTAGCTTTTTCTTATCTTGGAAGCTCTTTATCTGTCCTTCGATTCTAAATGATAGCTTTGTTGGCTATAGTAATGTTGATTGTAGGTCCTTGCTTTTTCATTATGTTGAATATTTTGTGCCAATCCCTTCTGGCCTGCAGTCTCTGTTGAGAAATCATCTGACAATTTTATGGGAGCTCCTTTATAAGTTATTGTTGCCTTTCTCTTGCTGCTTTTAAGATTCTCTCTTTGTCTTTAACCTTTGCCATTCTGATTATAATGTATCTTTGTGTGGGCCTGTTTGGGTTCATCTTGTTTGGGATTCTCTGCATTTCCTGGACTTGTATATCTATTTCCGTCGCCAGGTTAGGAAAGTTTTTTGTAATTATTTCTTCAAATAGGTTCTCAATCCCTTGCTTTCCTGCTTCTTCTGGTACCCCTATAATGCAGATGTTGTTAGGCTTGATATTGTCCCTGAGTTCTCTTAAACGATCCTCATTTTTTGGATTCTTTTTTCTTTTTGCTGTTCTGATTGGGTGTTTTCTGCTACTTTGTCTTCCAAATCGCTGATTTGATCCTTTGCTTCATCTGGTCTGCTGGTGACTTTTTCAAGAGCATTCTTCATTTCAGTTACTGTATTCTTCACTTCTGACAGGTTTTTTTTTTTTTGTTTCTATATATTTTTTATGCTTGTTATCTCTCTGTTGAAGTTCTCACTAACTTCCTTGAAAATCATTGTTTTGGACTTGGTAGCTGGTAGTTCTTTTTCTGGAGTGTTCTCCTATTCTTTCATTTGGGAAGTATTTCTTTGTTTCCTCATTTTGGCTGCATCTCTGTTTCTATGTATTAAGTAGATCTGATATGGCTCATAGTCTTGGCCAGGTGTCCTTATGTAGTAGCTGCCCTGGTACTGTCTCCCTGGTCGCCTGTTCTGGGTGCTCCAGGAGTATCCATTCTGTGGGTTGTGAGTGCCTTCCTGTTATAGTTGAACCTTGATTGCTATTGGAACATCTGTGGGTGAGAATGACCCTCAGGCTGATTGGCTATTGAGTTTGGCCACACCCACAGCTTATAGGTTGCTCTGCAACCGCCTTACCCAACCAAGTGGGATTTACCCGATCAGACTCTGGTGTCTGTTTAGACTGCTCTTTGTGTGTGCTGGGTTAAATGGATAGTGCTCTGCTATGGTCTGAAGCCAATCTCCAAGTATGTTAGTTCTGAGGCCTCTTGGAATGGGCTTTGATGCAAGCCCAGGTCACCCACTGCCTGTGACAAGGTGGGGACTACATAGTAGGAACTCCAAAGTAATTTGTGGTTGTTTACTGCATGTCCTAAAGTTTTAGGCACATGGGAGAGGCCACACTGTGAACCGAGGATGGCTGCCACCATACCAGACCTGGGGTAGCTCCACAATAAGCCAGGACACTCCAAGGATGGCTGCCACCTGCTGGCACCGTTAAAGTTCAGCCACTGAGAAAGCCTCATATGTTAACGAGTTGAATGATGCATGGTTTCACGGATTCACTTGAGTAGGAAGAGTTGTGGTCACCCGATTAATGCAGACTCTGGTTTGGTGCCAGTTCTAAGCCTGGAGCTACTCACCAAAAGTCTCAGAGCACATTGAGCCAGTTGACACCTGCCTGGTGCCTGTGGACACCAATAGTTTTCCAGTAAATAGTGCAATGTGTGCAGGGTTGGCTGCTCATGGAGAAAGTGCCTTTGGTGTTGGGTGAATTGGGTAGGGTGGGATCTCAGGGTGTCAGCAGGGTGAAGCAGCAGAGCTCACCAAGCCAATTAGATTCAGTTTTGGCCTGTGAGGGAGAGGTCAACAGAGGAAATATGGTGCCTGACTGCCAGCTCTTCGGGAGGAAGACTCCACACAGGTAAAATGGTGGCTGTCCTGCAGCCCTCATTCCAAAGCTACAAACCTCACTCTGCTCCCTGTGTGACACCTTCGAAGTTACTGTCTCTCCCCTGGAGCACAAAGTGAGTGGCTAAATGTGAGAGAGTCTGTGCACAGGCTGATTCAGAGGACGTCTGGGTTTCCTGCAGTCTTCTGTTTCAGCTGGATGGTTGGAATCCCCACTAGTTTTCACAGCCAGATGTTCTGGAAGCTCCTCTTTCGGGCCCCAGTACTCTGGTCTAGGGAGGTTGATCTGGGGTTGGGTCCCTCGCTCCTTTGGGGATAACCACCTGAGATATTCCTCCTGATTCTCAACTGCCACACAGGTTTGGGGCCAGCCTGTTTTGCATCTCCACACCTCTTCCCAGTCTTGATGTGGCTTCTTCTTTATATCCTTAGTTATAAAACTTCTGTTCAGCCAGACTTCAGATGGTTCTCTAGGTTGATAGTTCTATAATTTAGTTGTTATTTTAATGTGTTCATGAAAGAAGTCATACACACTATTTATCTACTCCACCATCTTGGATCTCTCTCAGTTGCATTTTTATATACCAACATTTAACTATTAAAAAAAGAAATTAAGAAAACAACCCCATTTATAATTTCATCAATAAGAATAGGGGTGGCCAGTTAGCTCAGTGGGTTATACTGTGGTGCTAATAACACCAGGGTTGTTGGTTCAATCCCTGCATGGACCACTGTGAGCTACACCCTCCTTAAATAATAATAATAATAATAATAATAATAATAATAATAATAATGAAAATAAAATACCCCAGGATAAATTTCACCAAGGAAATGAAGGACCTGTACTTGGAAAACTGTAAGAGAAGAAAAAAACTAAAGAAGACACAAATAAATGCAAGGATATACCATGCATTTGGATAGGAAAAAATATCATTGTTAAAATGTCCATGCTGTCCAAAACAATCTACAGATTCAATGCAATGCCTATGTAAATAATAATAGAATTTCTCACAGAAGTAGAACAAATAATGCTAAAATTTTTATGGAATGAGAAAAGATTTTCAAAAGCCACAGCAATCTTGAGAAAGAACAAAGTTTGACATATCATGCTACCTGATATCAAAACATACTGCAAGGCTATAGTAATCAAAACAGCATGATACTGGCATAACAACTCATATAGATCACTGTAACAGAGTAGAGAGCTCAGAAATAAACTGACACCTATATGGTCAATTAATCTACGACAAAGAAAACAGCAATGACAATGGGAGATGACATCATAAAAATGGCAGCATGAGGTGAGCCTCTTGAAATCTCCACTGGAATTTAAAACAAATTGAAGAGCTATAAATCCACAAAAGACTTCACGCGCAGCAGACAGGCAAGACTAAGAGGTGCGCTACTGAAATCATCTAAAGGTGGGCAAATTACATGAGCAGAGGAGGAGGAAGGGAGAAGTGTGGTCATGGGGATACACGGGTGCAGGACGCAGACCTAGCTCAGTGCTCCAAGCTTGCTGCATTCCAGAACTACCGCATCTGCAGGAGAGTGAAGAACTTGGACTGCTAAGGCTCTGCTTATGGCCCACAGGGTGAGGGACAGCTTATAACACAGCCAAATCAAAACCTCATGGCAGAGACCACAGAGCAAAGACTGAGGGAAGAAGGCAGAAAATGGTGGTTTAAGCCCTCACTGTTGAGCAGAGAACAGAAGCCTTAGGCACTGAGCCTAGCCTCCCTCTCCCTACCCTCCCAGAGCTCAGCCCACCCCCACCGGCCCAGTGCTAGAGCGGAACTGCAGCAATTTCAGATGAAAAGAACAGAATATTTGCAGTTCTGAGAACTGTGGTCTGCAGACACGGACTCGCAGCCCAACTATTTCTGGCAAAGGGGAGGGAGCTTTGGAAGCAAGACTGGCTGTGGTGGTGGTCGCTGCCATTGCTCTGGGCCACCTCTCACAACTCACCCTGCTCCTGGCCCCACCTATCTGGGTGGATCCCTGCAGGAGTAAACAAAGCTGCTGAAACACACGGGTTCTGAATCTGGAGCATGAAGAGCTTTGGAACTTCAGAATGTCCCACAGAGGCAGCGCCCTATGATCCACACGAACTATTCACAGAGAAGAAGCCTGCCTTCCAGGGAATCCCCACATTGTGTGAGAAGCCGGAATAGTGCAGAGAAAAAGTAACACTACAGTGTGAGAGAATAAAAGACTGCAGTCGGAGAGAAAATAAAACATTCTACCAACACCTACTGGAAAACAAAAGAAAGACCTCTTCCTATCAAACTGTTGCCGAATTCACTCCTGTATATGTCTAGGAAGAGAAGTAATAATCATTACTAGCCACGAATAACGAAGGTAACAAGATAGCTCAGAAAGAAAATGAAAAGTATACAGAAAATGAACTTAGAGACATGGAAATATGTGACTTAAATGACAGAGAATTCAACTGCAGTTCTTAAGAATCTCAACGAGGTGCAAGAAAACACAGACAGGCAGTTTAATGAATTCAGAAACAGAATCAAAGAACAAAATGAACATTTTACCAAAGAGATTGAAATTTTTAAAAAGAACCAAATAGAATTTCTGGAGATTAAGAACTCAATAAAAGAAATGAAGAATGAAATCGCCAGCTTAGGTGGTAGAGTTGACCAGATGGAGGAAAGAATCAGTGACCTCAAAGTTAGAAATCTGGAAATGACACAGATGGAAGAAGATAGAGACTTCATACTTAAAAGAAATGAAAGAACTCTACAAGAACTTTCTGACTCCATCAGAAAGAACAATATAAGAATAATGGGCACACCAGAAGGAGAAGAAAGAGAGAAGGGTACAGAGTATATTCAAACAAATAGTCAATGAGAACTTCCCAAACTTGTGGAAAGAACTGGATCCTCAAATGCAAGAAGCAAATAGAACACATAGTTACCTCAGTCCCAAGAGGCATTCTTCAAGACACATTGTATTGAAGCTGTCAAAAATTAACAAAGGAAGAATCCCTAAGGCAGCCAGGGAAAAGAAAATGGTAACCTACAAAGTAAAGCCCATTAGATTATCATAAGATTATTCACCAGAAACTCTGCAAGCCAGGAGGGAGTGGAATCAAATATTCAAACTACTGAAGAGAGAAAAATGAGGCAAGAATAATATATCCCGCAAAGATATCCTTTAGATATGAAGGAGGAAAAAAGACCTTTCCAGACATACTGAAGCTGAGGGAATTTTCTAACACATGACCTGCACTACAGGAAATACTTAAGGAAGCTATTCGAGTAGTATAAATAGGGATAATTTGTGACAACCAAAACACGAAAGGGGGGAGAGTAAAGGCCTGAATCCGAATATGGGAATGGAGAAAGTAAGCATGCTGAAGAAAATGGAAGGCTTTAAATATGAAACTTTCTTTTATGTTAACTTAATGGTAATCACTTACAAAAATATAGAACTGAAATATATAACGTAGTAAAAAAAGAAACAGAGGGAAAAATCATGGAATACCACCACTCAGAAATAATAGTCACCAACAAAGAGTCAAAGAAACAATGGAGATACAGTCTTACAGAAAACCAAGCATAGAATGCTACAAAATCCTCACATATCAATCACCCTACGTGTAAATGAACCAAACTCACCAACAAAAAGGCACAGAGTAGCAGATTTGAGAAAAAAAACTATACCCAACCATATGCTGCCTTCAAGAGACACGTCTCAACTGCTAGGACAAACATAGACTCAAAGTGAAAGGCTGGAAAATGACACTCCAAGCAAATGGTGTCAGAGAAAATCAAGTGTAGCCATATTGATACCAGATGAAACAGACTTCCGCATAAAAAAGGTAACAAGAGACAAAGATGGACATTTCATAATGATAAAGGGGACTACACAACAAGAAGACATAACAGTCATCAATGTTTATGCCCCCGATCAGGGAGCACTGAAATATACCAAGCAACTACTAACAGAACTAAAGAGAGAAATTGACCAAAACACAGTTATAGTAGGGGACCTAAATACATCATTGACAGCTATGGATAGATCATTGAAACAGAAAATGAATAAAGAAATAGCAGCACTAAATGACACATTAGATGAAATGGACATAATTGACATTTATAGAGCACTTCATCCTAGAATATCAGACTGTACATTGTTTTCTAGTATACACGGAACATTCCCAAGGATAGACTATATATTGGGACATAAAACTAGTCTTAGCAAATTTAAGAAGATTGAAATCATACCAAGCATATTCTGTGATCACAAGGCTTTGAAATTGGATATCAACTGTAAAAAGAAAGCGGGAAAAAACACAAATACATGGAGATTAAATAACATACTTTTAAAGAAGGACTGGGTCAAAGAAGAAATTAGAGGAGAGATCAAAACATATATAGAGACAAATGAGAATAAAAATACATCCTACCAAAATTTTTGGGATGCAGCGAAAGCAGTTTGAAGAGGGAAATTTATATCTTTACAGGCCTATCTAAAGAAAGACGAAAAATCCTAAATAAATAACCTCACGTTACACCTTAAAAACTAGAAAAAGAAGAACAAATGAAACCCAGGGTCAGCAGAAGAAAGGAAATAATGAAAATCAGAGCAGACTAAATGAAATAGAGAACAAAAAGACAATAGTAATATGAATATGACAAAGAGCTGATTCTTTGAAAAGATTAATAAAATTGACAAAGCCTTGGCTAGACTCACTAAGAAAAATAAGAAAAAAGGCAGTAATAAACAAAATCAGAAATAAAAGAGAAGTTATCACAGATGCCACAGAAATACAAAGGATCATCCACGAATACTGTGAAGGACTATATGACACCAAATTCAATAACCTACAAGCAATGGACAAGTTCTTAGAAACACAAAGCCTTCCTAGGTGAATCTCAAAGAATTGGAAAATCTAAATACAGTGGTACCGCGGTTTTTGGACGTCTCCATTGAGGAAGATTTCGGTTTATGAGCGCCGTAAATATTATGGATCTATGGTATCATTAGATAGTAAAATTCATGTGACGCTTGCAGTTTTAGGGGTTGGTTTTTAAGGTCTGGAACGGATTAATCCATTTTTCATTACTTTCTATGGGGAAATTGTGCCTTGGTTGTCGAACGTTTCAGAGCTCGAACAGTCTTCTGGAATGGATTATGTTCGAAAACCGAGGTACCACTGTACACCGATCACCAGTAAGGAAATTTAATCAGTCATTTGAAACCTTCCCAAAAGCAAAAATCTGGGACCAGATGGCTTCACTGGTGAATTCTACCAAACCTTCAAAGAGGATCTAATACCTGTCCTACTCAAACTCTTCCAAAAAATTGAAGAAGAGACAGTACTCCCTAACTCATTTTATGAGGACATTAACTGGATACCAAAACGTTGTAAGGATAACACACAAAAAAGAAAACTACAGACCAATGTGTCTGATGAATAGAGACGCAAAAATCCTAAACAAAATTCTTGCAAATCGAATGCAACAGTACATTAAAAAGATTCTTTGTAATTTTACTAACAATTGTCACCCCAATAAATTTAATAAAAAAAAAAAAAAAAGATTCTTCATCACGACCAAGTGGGGTTTATCCCAGGGGCAGCATGATGCTTCAACATATGCAAATCCATCAATGCTATACATCACATAAACAAAATAAAGGGAAAAAATCGTGATTATATCAATTCGTGCAGAAAAAGCTTTTGACAAGATACAACATGCATTTATGATTAAAAATCTTAATAAAATAGGTATAGAAGGAAAATACCTGAACATAATACAGGCCATATATGACAAACCCTCAGCTAATCTAATAATTAACGGTAAAAAACTGAAGCCCTTTGTTCTACGTTCAGGAACACAACAGGGCTTACCCGTATCACTTCTGCTTTTCAACATAGTGTTGGAAGTCCTAACAAGAGCAATCAGGGAAGAGAAAGAAATAAAAGGCCTCCAAATTCAGAATGAAGAAGTTAAATTGTCACTTTTTGCAGATGACATGATGCTATATATAGAAAGTCCTAAAGTTTCCACCAAAAAGCTATTAGAAACAATAAACAAATATAGTAAAGTTGCCAGCTACAAAAGCAACGTACAAAAGTCCATTGCATTCCTATATACTAACAAGGAATTCTCAGAAAAAGAAATACAAAAAACAATTCCTTTTCCAATTGCAGCAAAAAGAATAAAATACCTAGGAATAAACTTAACCAAGGGTGTGAAAGACCTATATGCTGAACACTATGAGACATTTTTAAAAGAAATCAAAGAAGACACAAAGAAATGGAAAGATATTCCATGCTCATGGATTGGAAGAATCAGCATAGTTAAAATGGCCATATTGCCCAAAGCAATTTACAGATTTAATGCAATCCCCATCAAAATCCCAATGGCAGTTTTTAAAGAAGTAGAACAAAAAATCATGAGATTTGTTTGGAACCACAAAAGACTCCAAATAGCCAAAGCAATCCTAAGAAAAAAGAACAATGCTGGAGGTATCACACTCCCTGACTTTAGATTGTACTACATGGCAACAATAATCAAAACAGCTTGGTACTGGCAGAAAAACAGACACATAGACCAATGGAATAGAATTGAGAACCCAGAAATAAACCCACATAAATGTGGACAAATAAGTTTTGACAAGGAAGCAAAAAACATACAATGGAGAAATGACAGCCTCTTCAATAAATGGTGCTGGGACAATTGGAGGGCCACCTGCAAAAGAATGAAAGTGGGCTGCTATCTGTTATCATGTACCATATAAATCAAAATCAATCAAAGACCTAAGCATAAGACCTGAAACAATAAACTGCATAGAAGAAAACAGGAACTAAACTTATGGACCTTGGGTTCAAAGAGCATTTTATAAATTTGACTCCATAGGCAAGGGAAGTAAAAGGTAAAATAAATGAATGGGACTATATCAAACTTAAAAGATTGGGCATAGCAAAAGAAATCATCAACAAAATAAAGAGGCAACCAAGTGAATGGGAGAAGATTTTTGCAAACAGCCCCTCCAATCAGGAACTAATGTCCAAAATATGCAAGGAACTCATGCAACTCAACAACAACAAAAACAACAACAACAAACAGCCCAATTGAAAAATAGGCAGAGGACCTGAAGAGACATTTCTCCAAAGGACACATACAAATGGCAAATAGACATGAAAAAATACTCAACATCACTAATCATTAGATAAATGCAAATGAAAACCACAATGAGATATCACCTCACCCTAGTTAGAATGGCTATCATCAACAAGACAAATAGTAACAAGTGTTGGAGAGGCTGTGGAGAAAAAGGAACCCTCATACACTGTTGGTGGGAATGCAGATTTGTGTAGCCAGTATGGAAGGCAGTGTGGAGGTTCCTCAAAAAATTACGAATAGGATTACCGTATGACACAGCAATCCCTCTCCTGCGTATCTACCCAAAAAATCTGAAAACATTCATACATAAAGACACGTGTGTTCCAATGTTCATTACAGCTTTATTTACGGTGGCCAAGACATGGAAACAACCAAAATGTCCTTCGATAGATGAATGGATAAAGAAGTTGTGGTATATATACACAATGAAATACTATTGGCAGTAAGAAAGGATGAAATAGTACCTTTTGTGACAACATGGATTTATCTTTAGATTATAATGCTAAGCAAAATAAGTCAGACAGAAAAAATAGAGAAGCATATGATTTCACTGATATGTGGTGTATAAAACTGAAAACAACAAAAGAACAAGGCAATAAAATGAAGGAACAAAAACTCATAGACATAGACAATAGTTTAGGGGTTACCAGAGGGTAAGGGGTAGGCGAGTTCTAGAACAGGGTAAATGGGGTCTAATATATGGTGATGGAAATAGAGTTGACTCTAGGGTGAACATATAATGTGAGCTATAGATAATATGTTACAGAGTTGTACACCTGAAATCTATGTAACTTTAGTAACAATTGTCACCCCAATAAAGTTAATTTTAAAAAATGTACAATGTGATAAAGACAGTCTTTTCAATAAATAGTGTTGGGAAAACTGGACTCACACACACACACACACACACACACACACACACAGAGCAATGAAATGAGACCATTTTCTTATACCATATACAAAAGTAAACTCAAAATGGATTAAAGTCTTAAGACCATAAAACTCCTAGAAGAAAACGTAGCCAATAAACTTTTTGATATTGGTTTTAGAAGTATTTTTTGAATATGTGTCCTAGGGCTAAGACAACCAAACCCAAAATGAGCAAATGGGATTATATAAAACGAAAAATCTTTTGCACCTCAAAGTAAACCATCAACAAAACTAAAAGGCAACCTCCAGAATGGGAGAATACATTTGCAAATGGTACGTACTATATAGGATTAATATCAAAAATACATAAAGAACCTATACTGCTCAAAAAAATGCAATTAAAAATTGACAGAAGACATATGTATGCGAGACGTTTCTCCAAAGAGGACATATAGAGGGCCAGCAGACACATGAAAAGATGCTGAACATCACTAATTATCAGGGAAATGAAAATTAAAACGCATGTCAGAATGGCTATCATCAATAAATCAACAAATGACAGGTGTTGATGAGGATATGGAGAATGGGAAGTCTCATGCACTGTTGGTGGGATTGCAGATTGGTGCAGCCACTATGGAAGACAGTATGGAGGTTCCTCAATAAATTAAAAATAGAACTACCATATGACCCAGCACTTCCACTTCTGTGTATTTATTTAAAGTCATCCAAAGCACTAATTCAAAAGGATATATGCATCTTGATGTTCATTGCAGCATTATTTACAATAACCAAGATATGGAAGCAACCTAACTATCCACTGATAGACAAGTGGATAAAGAAGACGTGGTACATGTACACAATCGACTATTACTCAGCCATGAAAAGAACAAATCTTGCCATTTCTGACAACATGGATGGACCTAGTTAGTATTATGCTAAGTGGAAGATGTCAAACTGGTAAGACAAATCCCGTATAATTTCATTTATATTTGGCATCTAAAAAACAAAATAAACGTATAACGAAACAGAAACAAACTTATAGATACAAAGAACATTTTGAAGGTTGCCGAAAAGGAAGGGGTTTGGCGTGATGGGTGGAATAGGTAAGGGATATATTTTTACAAATCGCCAGTTATAAAAACAGTCATGGGATGTAAAGTACAGCATAGGGAATATAATCAATAAAATTATAATAGCTATGTATGGTGTCAGATGTGTACTATTGGGGTGATCACTTCACAAGGTATATAAATGTCTAATCACCATGTTGTACATCTGAAACTAATAGAATATTGTATGTCAAGTATAATTGAAAAATAAATTCCATCCATGAGCAAAATAAGTCAGACAGAAAAAGCAGAGAACCATGTGATTTCACTGATATGTGGTATATAAACCAAAAACAACAAAAGAACAAGACAAACAAATGAGAAACAGAAACTCATAGACACAGACAATAGTTTAGTGGTTACCAGAGGGTAAGGAGGGTGGGGGTGGGAGATGAGGGTATGGGGGATCAAATATATGGTGATGGAAGGAGAACTGACTCTGGGTGGTGAACACACAATGGGATTTATAGATAATGTAATACAGAATTGTACATCTGAAATCTATGTAATTTTACTAACAATTGTCACCCCAATAAATTTAAAAAATAAATTAAAAAAAGAAAAATATATACACAATGGAATACTATTCGGCGGTAAGAAAAGATGATTTAGGAACATTTGTGACAACATGGATGGATCTTGAGAGTGTAATGCTGAGCGAAATAAGTCAGACAGAAAAAGCAGAGAACCATGTGATTTCACTGATATGTGGTATATAAACCAAAAGCAACAAAAGAACAAGACAAACAAATGAGAAACAGAAACTCATAGACACAGACAATGGTTTGGTGGTTGCCAGAGGGTAAGGGGGGTGGGGGGTGGGGGGTGGGAGATGAGGGTAAGGGGGATCGAATATATGGTGATGGAAGGAGAACTGACTCTGGGTGATGAACACACAATGGGATTTATAGATGATGTAATACAGAATTGTACACCTGAAATCTATGTAATTTTACTAACAATTGTCACCTCAATAAATTTAATTAAAAAAAAAAAAAAAAAGAAGTCAAAAAAGAAAAAAAGAAAAAAGAAAAATAAATTAATAAGCTACTATTAATTCCAAACAACTGGCCTTCCAATATTTCTTTCAAAGTCTTGTGATGATGTCAGAAGAGGAGTAATGATTAAAGCCCTATTGCTAGATAGCATTTTTATGAAGAATTGGCAGAGCACAAGCTACGTTTAGTCTACAGAAGGACAACTCATGATGGTTTGCTGAAGTCGGGGCCTGGAACATCTTATCAAGTCAATAAAAATAGATTATTTTTCAATTTCTGTACTTTCATCATTCAGTTTCCATTTTGGATTTTCCTGAATAATATGTTTTTCAATAAAGTGAATAGCTATGGATCAAGTACCAGCTAAGCAAAAGACTATGAACTAATAGCATTATCTAGGCAACACTCATGGTGTTTGAGATGACACCTGTTTAACAAAGGACAGTAAGTTTGCTAAAGTAATCTCTATTTTATATTTAGAATTCAAAACTTTAGCTCCCTTATGTTTGTGGACCTAATGCATAGATTCCCAAAATCCCTAAATATTTAACTAGATTCTTTCTAATGAATATTGGCAGACTTAGTGTTTATTTCTACATCTCCATGCACAATCAATATTCTTTTAGAAAATGGTACACTTCACCTCTCCTTATGCTTTCTGTTGTAACTTTATTTCTCCATGTTGCTGACGTCCATGATAGAGAGCCTAGAGAAATACTTCTTCCTATTCTTTATTTTTTCTTTTTTTTAAATTTAATTTTATTAAATTTATTGGGGTGACAATTGTTATGGGATTTATAGATGATGTAATACAGAATTGTACACCTGAAATCTATGTAATTTTACTAACTTCTTCCTATTCTTTAGAGATTCTTAGGATTCTGCCTCTTTAATCTGGGAAGAGGACTAGTCAGATGAAGAGATACGTAGGAAATGTAGGGAAAATAGGAGCTTAAGCTGATTTAGGGAATTCAGAGGGTAAGGAATTTTTGAGTTCAGCCGAGCCATCCTTGACAACTTCCTCTCCCTATCCTCCCCCTCCCAACCACCAATAGAATTTTAGTGACCCGTTACCTGGGTGGAGCATATCCACCCATGAGGGATTACATTAGAAGTATGTGAAACAGTGGGACAAATCACAGGGGTAATGTCTTAGAGGAGCAGATTGAAGCAGTATTTGGACCACAGACAAGGCCAGAGTTGTGGTGGGAGGTGGTAAATTAAAAAACAAAAAAAAACAAGAGTGTCATAGCATAATAGAGGTAGAAAGCAGATGTCAATCTGTCTAAATTCTGTAGACGAAACATAGATGCTTCTTTACTCACTCCCAGCATAGTCTAATGGTTTTTTAAATGAAGTCAGAATAAGAGGTCACTGCCTCTCCTTGACCCTCATCATTCTCTGAGTTCAGGCCCTTATTATCTCTTACCTAAATTTTTAAAAATCATAACTAATATATTATCTAACCTTTAAATATCAACAATAATTCTTAATATCATCCAATATCCAGTCAATATTCAAATGTCTCCAATTGTCTCAAAAACATCTCACCAAAATTTTCCTCTTGCTTCCTCTTTGGTCTCTTTAATTCTAGTCTTATTTCTCCTTCAATCTATCCTTTATTGAGGAGCTAGTTAAATCTCACAGAAATAGCTCTGCTCATGTCACTCCCCTTCTCAAAACAATTATATTTTATCAGCCAGCCATTCCTTGAACTCCACGTTCCCTCGTATTCCAAATGTACAAAATAAAAGATAGTTGGATTTTGTGTAAAAGATGCATTCTTGGACATCTCTCATAATTCAGAACTCCCATAACTTAAATATAATCCTGACAGAGAATGGAGCCTTGTTTTTTTACTGGCTAAAGTAGCACCACCATCTCCAAGGGCATCTTCAAAGTCCAGAGTGTTGCTCTGCAATGACCTATGCAGTTCACAGTACTCTTGACCTTTGAATTCATGGATTTCTTAGAAAGTTTTTAATTAGGTTGAGGTTTTATGTTATTTTATAACATATGAAGTTCTCATTTAATTTGTATTTTTTAAATTTAAAAGTTGGATAGTTTGATTTTGCGTATAATACAACTGACTGTGCTGCATCATTATTTCCTATGCATATTGTCTGTTATATCTCTACAGACAAGAGTATCTTTCTTACCACGTCTCTGTCTAGACAATTCATTAATTCTCTTAGACCTATCTAAAATTCAGTTCCTCTTTGAAGCCTTCCCTGATCCTGTCTAGGTAGAATAAATCATTCCATTTTCTTTTTCTAAAACACCTCCTGTATGTCTGCTGCATCACTTATTATGGTATGACTTTTAAGCTACTCACATAATTCTATCATTATAGTTAGTATATTAGTATGCACTTTGTGGCTATACCTTATTCATGTGTGCGCTCACTGGCTTAGCATCTATAGTGGATGTGGAGAAAGTGTTGACTTTAATTAATTTTTCATAATTATTGTAAAGATTAAAGAAAACAATCTGTATCAATTGCCTGATACATTGCCTAGTACTGGTGCTCAGTAAAGTTTCCCTTCCTTTTTCGTCTTTAGTGTACTCCTGCTTCATTTCTTTCAACTCTATATATTCTGTCCATGAAAAGATAATGAAAAGTTCTTTCATTGCTCACAGATCTCTTCTTCAGGGCACTAACACTGACTGTTTTGCATCTCTCATTTGTTTATTTATTTATTTTATAGGTCACTGGCTCTGTTCAGATCAGAGATACCCCAAAGACAGCAGACAAAGGTAGTGTGACATCTCCACCACTCCTGGATGCTAGCCCCATGGAGAACTCATCACTTTTTAATGACATCAAGATTGAGCCACCAGAAGAACTTCTGGCTAATGATTTCAACCTGCCCCAGGTGGAACCTGTTGACCTCTCCTTTCACAAGCCCAAGGCTCCTCTCCAGCCTGCCAGCATGCTGCAAGCTCCAATACGTCCTCCCAACCCACAACCTGCTCCCCAGACTCCTGTAGTGTCCACATCAACATCTGACATAGGCACTTTAGCAAGCATCCCTACCGTACTGACTCCAGGCTCTATCCTGGCCTCCTCTCAGGGCACCAGTGGCCAGCAGATCTTACATGTGATTCACACTATCCCCTCAGTCAGTCTGCCAAATAAGATTGGTGGCCTGAAGACCATTCCAGTAGTGGTGCAGTCGCTGCCCATGGTGTATACTACTTTGCCTGCCGATGGGAACCCTGCAGCCATTACAGTCCCACTCATTGGAGGAGATGGTAAAAATGCTGGATCAGGTGAGCATCAATGTACCCCTTTCCTGGGCCTCACCTTCATCCATCTATTCTCTCTTTGAGTTGTTCTATCACCTCTTTTTACCCCCTCCAATTATCCTTGCACAGCTTCAAGAGTAATCTTTCATAAATACTGTTTTTTTCCATGTGTCGTCAATACTTAAGAATGTACAGTGACTCTTTTTTGTTTACCCCATGCTTCTCAAACTGGGGTATGCATATTCTTGAATGAAATACTACGTATCTTCCTGGAACCTATATATGATTTGATAGTAAATAATTCTAAAACATTTTATTTTTTAAAAATGATTTTGTTAAAGAGAAAAATGTAAAATTTGAATAACCTTTTAAGATAAAACACAAACTTCAAAAATAGTTTTAAGCTTACTAAGGCACCCACATTGGGATTTTCCAGAAGAATGTGTTTACTTTTCTGTGCCATTAGGAATGCTTTGGTGGACACGTTGAGAATGTTTCTAGCCCTACATACTTACCGTGTTTCCCCAAAAATACAACCGGGTCTTATATTAATTTTTGCTCCAAAAGATGCATTAGGACTTATGTTCAGGGGATGTCATCCTGAAAAATAATGGTAGGGCTTATTTTTTGGTTAGGTCTTATTTTCAGGGAAACACGGTAGCCAGCCTTAGCTCCTGCATATCCCAACACTGTACGTTTTCTCTTCCCTGCAGATAAAATAGTCTTTGAAATATTGCCATCTTCCCTGTGTTCCTCCTCATTTAGCATCTATTACCCTCCATTTTTCTTTTTTTCTTTTTTAATTGGGGAAGGGGAACAGGACTCCACTGGGGAACAGTGTGCACTTCCAGGACCTTTTTCCAAGTGAAGTTTGCTGTCCCCCCAATTCCAGCCGTGGAGGGTGCCGTTCAGCTTCAAGTTGCTGTCCTTTCAGTCTTAGCTGTGGAGGGCACAGCCCAGCTCCAGGTCCAGTCGCTGTTGCCAGTTTCAGCGGGCCCAGCCCACCATCCCTTGCAGGACTGAAGGAATCAAACTGGCAACCTTCTGGTTGAGAGCCCACTGGCCCATGTGGGAATCGAACCAGCAGCCTTCGGAGTTAGGAGCATGGAGCACTTACCACCTGAGCCACCGGGCCGGCCCCATTTCACTTTTTTACTTGCCTGTATTGCAAGTATATGGGCATTCTTCCCAACTGAATTAGTAAATTCCTCAAGGACAAGACTGCATCTTACTTCTCTTTGTGCATCTCCAGAGAACCTAACACAGTGGTAGTAGTTGTCTTGCAACAAATAATTTGATGAAAAAACTGGAAAATGTGTCCTGGAGAGAGTTCATATGCTGTAATGTTTCCTTTTGCTTTAATTTTAACAATAAGTTCAGAATCCAGAAAGGTATAAATTAAGTCTCCCTTCTACCTCAATCTTCCAGTCACCCTGTTCCCCTCCTGGAAGCATATCTACTTTAGTTTGTAATCGGGAATGATCAAAGAAAATTATATGACTTCTTGAAGTGGTTCAAGATATTTAGCTTCATCATGTCTGCAGAATTCCAATCAGTTTTAAATGTTGTGTCTTAAGAAGGATATTGGGAAATTGGAGTATAATTAGAGGAGAGAAATTAGGATGGTGAGAGGATTCAAATTCGTGTCAACTGAGGAACTGGTAAATGTTTAGCGTGAATTAAAAAGACCAAAGGGGGGCCGGCCCGGTGGCTCAGGAAGTTAGAGCTCCGTGCTCCTAACTCCAAAGGCTGCCGGTTCGATTCCCACATGGGCCAGTGGGCTCTCAACCACAAGGTTGCCAGTTCGACTCCCGCAAGGGATGGTGGGCTGTGCCCCCTGCAACTAGCAACGGCAACTGGACCTGGAGCTGAGCTGCGCCCTCCACAACTAAGACCGAAAGAACAACAACTTGAAGCTGAATGGCACCCTCCACAACTAAGATTAAAAGGACAACAACTTGACTTGGAAAAAAAAAAAAGTCCTGGAAGTACACACTGTTCCCCAATAAAGTCCTGTTCCCCTTCCCCAATAAAATCTGTAAAAAAAAAAAAAAAAAAAAAAAAGGACCAAAGGGGAGATATGTGAGTGGAAAAGAATAGGAATCAGAATATGTTATATGTATACACACACACATTTACTAAAAGTTTTCTCCCTTTGAAATTCAGTGCCCTATGATCATTCCATCACTGAATGTAGAAGGCTGAAAAACAATGTCCTAAGCATCAAGTTGCTGATACTTTGCAGTATTCTTTTGAATAAAAATGCCATCATTGGCTATTAGTTAGTTTTGGTAATGATAAGTGTTCATAATCATCTTGTTTTGGGGAATCCCCTGAGGGGGTTAATCAAAATATGGTTATCAGTTCTCAAATAGGGAGGGAGAGCCAAACGAAAAAGGAAATGGGAAAATAAAATTCTCTGTTTGAGAAGGTGCTAATATGAAGACAGTGATAGCACCAAGGGATTGTTTGACAGGGCTTTGAATTCCCCCCATAATGCCATCAGTCCACCAGAGCCACTCTAAATAAACAGAATAAATTTTACAAGTGTTTAATGTAGTTTCAAGCTAAGTTAAGACCATTATTATTAGCCCAGTGATCTCCCAAATACTTTGGGTCGGGGAGGTGCACAAAACAATTAGAGCACAAGAAGAAATTATCAAAATGTACATTTGCATTTTCTCACCCCTTACGTGTTATTTTTGCTTATTTTTGATAATATACACAAAATTTTAATATACATTTATATCACACACACACATGCAGACACACATGCATATTGAGATACTTGCTTAACACTTTTTAGTGAATGATACACAATCAATATATAGAGACAACTGCACTAGCCAAGTCCTCCCCAGTTCAGTCTTATTGCCACCCTTAAGTTTCTTCTATATAGAAGTTTTGAAGCTTTAACTAGATCTAGGAGACTGTTGACCATCTGATTGAGTTTTGTTAGGGGTCAGAAACATCAGTAATTGATAATAAGAAATATTCGAGGGCTTCTCCCAACATAGGTGGAAGGGAAGGATATAACATATATCAAGCACCTGCTAGGTACTAGGTATGTGTTTCATCTCATTGACTTGTTTCCATTTAGGAGCACAAAAGCCAAAGGATGTTCTCACCACTGGGGTGAGCCTAGATATTGATCTTAGGATAGTCATGGAACTATTTAGAGAGTTCGGTTCAATAAACATGCATTAAACCTGACTTTTCAGCAGACCCTGTCCTGGGGGCTGGAGATAGAGTTGAATCATAATTAGACTCTATCCTTGAGAAAGCTATCCTATCTCACTCACTATCCTAGAGAAGCTTATTCTAGTGGTACAAGAGTGTTCCTTAGTATACTTCCCTCAAAGGAATTTCTGTTCCCTGCTACGCTAAAAATTTCAGATGTTCTTCTCTTGCTTCTATATAACTACATTTCTTCTATCTTTGCTTTTTCATTATTTCTCTTTCTTGCTGCTACTTCTCATTGTGGGTCAAACTGGGAATCCTGGAAATGATGAAAGAGACATATATATTTTGTAGCCCACACTGCTCCTTTTCTTTGCTTTTAGTGAAAGTTGACCCCACCTCCATGTCTTCACTGGAAATCCCAAGTGACAGTGAGGAGAGTGCAAACGAGAGTGGATCCTTGGCCTTACAGGGTATTCAGGGACTACAGCAAGAGTGAGTACTTTTGTCTTTATTTCAGGTCTGTCTCTGGGTATATATGTGTGTGTCTGTGGTAGAAGTGGAACAAATTCTCAAACACAATAGTAAGAATTTGAGGACAATAAAATATAGGAAAACTGCCTTCCCAGTAGTGGTTTGAGTTTGTGTGCACACATGTGCATAGACATGCATGTTATGGCAGAGTTATGTTCTAATTATAGATCATCAGTTTTAACCCTTGAAAATTCTGCAATTTCCTACAAAGCACAGTTGCATACTATTTCTCTAAGTTTAAAGCAGCCTTTTCTTCCAGTGTTGGAACTAATGAAGTAGTTGGCTTGGGTTTTAGCAAAACATGTTGTATGAAAAATACCTTTCTTGAAACATAAGAACGAGACTTAGAGTGAAATGCTCACGCTGTTTGGGAACAGAACTACCCAAGGAAACATTGCCACTTCCTAGAACCTGCACTTACTGAGCAGAATGGCCTAGTTGAGGGAATTGCTTGAACTATTTCAATTATTTCTTTTGGGGGCCTAATGTTAAATTTGCACAAATTAAATGCATGTATGAGGTGGTCCCATTGTATATAAGTCTATTTATTTAGCCTCCCCTTTGAAATTATTCTTTGGCCCTATTTCTCTCTTTTCTTTTTTTCTTTCTTTTTTCTTTTTATTTTGCTCAGACCAGCAGCAATGACCCAAATGCAGGGAGAAGAGTCCCTTGACTTGAAGAGAAGACGGATTCACCAATGTGACTTTGCAGGATGCAGCAAAGTGTACACCAAAAGCTCTCACCTGAAAGCCCACCGCAGAATCCATACAGGTCTGCCCACCTCCACCCCACCCCCAACACACACACACACACACATACACACACACACACACACACACACACAGCCTGTGAGAGATAGGAAGAGAAGAAAGCTTCAAACAGACTGATCCATTTATACTCATGTGCACAGGCTCCATTCATGGCTTTTACTCTATGTCTTGTTCCAACTCTAAGGTAATTTTTATAAAGCCTGCCTATGAATACACTAAGTCTGGTGTCTTCTGAATAGTCATCATTCCATTGAGCACCTGGGTGTCTTTCTAATTGAGAAGTCATAACGCTTATGCAAAGATTAAGGCAGCTAAGACATTACTCCCTCCCTTGCTACCAGAGCCCCACAGGTTTTATGAGTATTGAAAAGCTCAAAGGTAGTTTAAACTAAGTGAAATTATAAGAAGCTTTTGGAGCTCAACACCAACCTATAATACACCTTTGTTACATTAAGAAAAATGGTGCACATTAGAAAAAATAAGTAAAGTAGACCAGCTGGGGATTGTGTCAAACTGGGGGACACCTTCCCCATCTGAGGGAGAACTGTCAATCAACTCCAACTACATATTACCAAACTTCTCAAATTTTAAAGAAAAGCAGCAAATAAAGGCTTTTATGTCAAATGTCCTAGACTTTGAATGTTAGCATCTAACTAAAAATTTTGTATAACACCATGAATTCAAACAAAACCTGCCTACATACCAGATATAGCTTGTCAGTCATCAATTTATACTCTCTGCCTGGGAGACTCCTCCTCCTCCCAAATCATCTCCAGCTAAGAATTGAGACTTGGACACCCTGGACAAGGAAGGGACCCTCCTGTCTTAGAAACATATGCTGTGTTACATTTGCTGTGTTAGGATTTGTATAGAAGGACCCAGAGTCCTAGTTGCTATGCCCAGAGGCTATGATCAGGTGACTGATCTCCAGGTTGCATTGCCCCAACATTCCCACGACAATCATCCTATTAATTGATGTTTTGTTTGCTTCCTCTCCATATTGAGTTGTTGGATGGAGTCTTATTCCACTAACTACAGAGGGTGCCAAAAAATTGTATACACATTTTAAGAAAGGAAAAAGCTGTATTAAAATTGTCATGCTCCACAGACAATGGTTTGGTGGTTGCCAGAGGGTAAGGGGGGTGGGGGGTGGGGGGTGGGAGATGAGGGTAAGGGGGATCGAATATATGGTGATGGAAGGAGAACTGACTCTGGGTGATTAACACACAATGGGATTTATAGATGATGTAATACAGAATTGTACACCTGAAATCTATGTAATTTTACTAACAATTGTCACCCCAATAAATTTAATAAAATAAAATTAAAAAAAAATTGTCATGCTCAAGATATACTAATAACAAAAGATAAATACAAGTCACCTGCAATTACAAGAGCTGCTCAAAGTGGTTACCATCAGCATAATTTTAATACATATTTTTCCTTTCTTAAAACGTGTATATAATTTTTGGCACCTTCTCTATATATGTATATGTGTATGTATAGTTGAAGCTGTGAGATGGGAATAAGCTTGCCTTGCTCTAATAACTGACAGAAGTCTAGCATAGCTAGGACATATTTAGTGCAGTGACTGGTGGTGGAAGCCTTGAGGTGCAAGAGTGAAAGGGGGAAGACCACTTAAGAGGCTACTGTAATGATCCAGGCCATAAATGAATGAATGAATGAATAAGTAAATAAATAGAAATATATTTATAAACCTGAATTTTTAACATGTAAAAGTAGAATAGTTTACTGGACTCTCATGTACCCCTGTCCCAGCTCAACAACTGTATCAGTATATGGCTAATTTTGTTTCTTCTATACCCCTACCAAGTCCCCCATCCGCACTGCATTGTTGTGAACCAAATTTCAGACATTCTATTACCTTAGTCATAAGTACTTCATAATATATCTTTAAAAGACAAAGATTTAAAAATAAACACAATATTAGTAGTACATAAAAATTTCTTAATATCAAATTCCCCCAGTTGTCTAATAAATGTTTTTTTGAAAGTTTGTTCAAATCAATATCTAAACAAGGCTCTTACATTGAATAACATAGTTAATACAAGAAGGAGCCTACTGTGCAAAAAGTGTGAGAAAAGAGTGTTGTTCTTAGCTAGGTAGAGTACAAAAGCGGTGAGATGGGAATAAGCTTGCCTTATTCTAATAACAGAAATCCAGCATTGATAGGGCATATAAGTGCAGTGGTTGCTGGCAGAAGCCTTGAGGTGCAAGAATGGAAGCGGGAAGACCATTTAAAAGGTCACTGTAGTGATTCACGCAAAAAATGATGAGTCTTGCTAGGATGTTGGGAATGGATGTGGAGAGAAGGAAGTATATTGATGATTGAGAGGGCATTGATGACTCTCAAATTTCTGTTTTGGGTGACTGAGGTGGATATAGGTGCTATTTACAGAGATAGTTTGCCAATGATAACACAGTAAGTGGTAAAAAGCTACCTGGAATTACACCTTGGCATGCAACCTAGGTATACTTTTCTCTATTTCTGGTACTCCACAGGTTCTTTAGAACAGGAAATTGCAGAAACTCCTGATTCATTCCAAAGATTAAGGTTCATTTCAAGGGGTCCCAGAGAGTGATATATCTGTCTCTGGTAGATATTCTCTCAGCAGAGAGCCATGAGGCTCTTCCTCATCTGGATACTGCCTCTGGCATGCAATGAAGCCATTCATCTCTGAGTTGACAGTCATACAAAGCAGAAAATACTGATACAACAATTGCCGTTAATTATACTGTCAAGCCCCAGTTTTTAATAATGGCATCACCCATTCACCTAGACTCAAAATTTATCATTGATTAACATTCTCTTATGCCCTCAATTATGTGTTTTTAAAGCTGTATTATTTATTTCTTCAAATAGCTCTTTTATTGAGGATGTAGACATAATTTCCAAGAGCATATATTATAAAACTACACTTGTGGAGTTGACATCCCAGTCTACCATTCAGCTGAAAGTTACTTCACATTTTTTTGCCTCAGTTTCCTTATGTGGGAATATTAATAGTGTAAAAACACTTAGTGGAACATCTGGCATATAGTAAACACTCAGTAAATGTTAGCTATTATTTATGTTCTTTCAATTCCAGATTCACTGCCACCTGTTAAGCTTTTTGTCTTAATTTATTCTCCCCCCCAATTTTATTGAGTTATATTTGACCATTAAAAATATATATATATTAAAGATGTACAATTTGGTGATTTGATATACATATACATTGTGAAATATTAACTGCAATCAAGCTAATTAACATATCCATCACCTCACATAGTTACAGTTTTTGGAGTGGTTAGAATGCCTAAGTTCCACCCTTGTAGCAAATTCAAGTATAGGGTACAATATTTGTTAACTGTACTCACATTGTTGTACATTAGATCCCTGGGACTTATTTATCTTGCAAAACTGAAACTTTGTATTTCTTTACCAACATCTCCCCATACCCCACTCCTAGCCCTTGGTAACCACTTTTCTATGTTCTGTTTCAATGAGTTTGACATTTTTATAGTCCACATATTGCATGAGACCATACAGTATTTGTCTTTCTCAATCTAGCTTATTTTACTTAGCATAATGTCCTCTAGGTTCATCCATGTTGTTACAAACAGCAGGATTTCCTTCTTTTTTAAGGCTGAATAATACTCCATTATGTGTGATCAAACAATATGGTGAATGTTTAAATAAAATAAAAAAAATTACAGTAAAAGACACATTGCCATTAATCCCCCTTAAAATAATCCCCCTCGCTTTGAATACACTTATACCATCATTCTTGCCACTTTCTGAAGCAGTTCTGGAAGTCCTCTTTTGTGAGTGTCTTTAGTTGCGCTGTCGTGGCTGCCTCAATGTCCTGAATCATTTTGACTTTGGGGAAGAGCCAGAAGTCGCACGGTGCCAGATCCAGTGAATAAGATGAGGACACACCGTAATGTTTTCATTTGACAGAAATTGCCGTATACCAGAAACAATGTGTGACATGGAGCATTGTCATGATGGAGGATGATTTATGGCACACTAAAACACACCTTCTCTGCACCACAGCTAACACCCAACTGACAGCACCAAACAAGTTGAAGCTTGTCACACACTGTTACTAAGGTTTGACATTCTGCTTCCTGTATTGAAGATCCCTGCCTTTCTGTTGGATGGCACTTGGCAGCAGCATTCACCATATATTGTGATCACAATGGAAAGGCTCTGTGTCACACATCACTTCTGGTATGGCAATGTCTGTCAAATAAAAATGTTATCACTTTGTGAGGGGTGAAATGTCTAACTATTACATTATTTTGTACACCTGAAACTAATAATTTTAAAAAAAGAAAACATTATGGTGTGTCCTCAATCACCTATTCACAGGAGCTAGCACCATGCGACTCTAGCTCTTCCCCAAAGTCAAAATGACCATGACAGGTAAATGTTTTGAAATGACTGAGGACATCGAGGTAGCCACGACAGTGCAACTAAAGACACTCACAAATGAAGACTTTGAGAACAGCTTCAGAAAGTGGCAAGAATGATGGCATAAGTCATTTGAAACGAGGGGGAGTATTTTAAGGGATATTAATGGAAATGTGTCTTTTACTGCAATAATTTTTTTATTTAAACATTCACTGTATGTTTTGATATATATGTGTATATGTATATACACATATACATATAGAAGAAAACACATATACATATATGTTTTCTTCTATGCAGTTTATTGTTTCAGATCTTCTGTTTCAGTCTTTGATCAATTTTGAGTTAATTTTGGTACATGGTGACAGATAGCAGTCATTTCATTCTTTTGCACCTGTCTTTCCAATTCTCTCAGCAACTTTTATTCAAGAGGCATTGTTTTATTCATTATATGTTTTTGGTCCTTTGTCGAAAATTGCCTGTCCATATTTATGTGGGTTTATTTCTGGGTTTTCAGTTTGACTCCATTGTTCTGTGTGTTTGTTATACACACACACACACACACACACAGAGTGCCAAAAGAAGTACACACATTTTAAGAAAGGAAAAACCTGTATTAAAATTGTAATACTCAATATATACTGATAGCAAAAGATGAGTACAAATCACATTTGACTTCTGCAATTACAAGAGGTGCTGAAAGTGGTTACCATAAGCATCCAGACAGTTCTGATTGTGGCAAACTATTGCTTGAGTAATGTTGACCAAAATGTCCAATTGTATATATTTTTGGGCATCCCTGGTATATATACAGAAGGTGCCAAAAAATGTACACATTTTAAGAGGTGCTATTTATGTAGCAGTAGTTCACCACAATCAGAAGTGTCTGGACACTGATGGTAACCACTTTCAGCACCTCTTGTAATTACAGAAGTCAAACTTGATTATATATTGAGTATTACAAGTTTGATACAATTTTCTCCTTTCTGAAAATGTGTATACACTTTTTGGTACCCTCTGTATGTGTGTGCACACAAACACACACACACACACGAGATTGGACAATTAAGTTAACAAACTCATCCTAGAAAAAGTGCTACATACCTCATTGCTGAATATCACTATGGTTACCTTTGAAGTACATGCACTGATGCCAGCAGCTGGTCCACCCTTGAAAGCAATTTTGGAACTTTCTGCAATGGCCATCAGCTGTCACTGTATTACCCTTGATGTCCTGAATGTCATGAAAATATCTTCCTTTTAATATTTCCTTTATCTCAGGTAAAGAAAGAAGTCATTGGGGGCCAGATCAGGTGATTTGGGAGGGTGTTCCAACACAGTTATTTGTTTACTGGCTAAAAACTCTCTCACAGACAGTGATGTTTGAGCTGGTACGTTGTCGTGATGCAAGAGCCATGAATTGTTGGTGAAAAGTTCAGGTTGTCTTTTTCACGCAGCCTTTTCAGCATTTCCAAATAGTAAACTTGATTAACGGTCTGTCCAGTTGGTACAAATTCATAATGAATATTCTGTCTGATATCAAAAAAGGTTAGCAACATCGTTGCAATAAGTTCGCGAACTTAATTGTCAGAATGTGTGTGTGTGTGTGTGTGTGTGTGTGTGTGCGCGCGCGTGCGCATCATCCATCTACAGGCACTTAATTTCGTTTCCGTATCTTGGCTTTGTGAATAATGCTGTAATGAACATGGGAGTGCAGATATAGCTTTGAGGTACTGATTTTGTTTCCTATAGCTATATACCTAGATGTGGGATTCCTGGATCATCTGGTACTTCTATGCTTAATTTTTTGAGGAAACTTAATACTGTTTTTCATAGTGGCTGTACCAATTTGCATTCCCATCAACACTGTACAACAATTCCCTTTTCTCTACATCTTCTCCAACATGTGTCATCTTTTGTCTTTCTAATAATAGGTATTCTAACACATGTAAGGTGATATCTCATAGTGGCTTGCATTTGCATTTCCCTGATGATTAGTGAAGCTGAGCATATATCTGTTGGCTTTTTTATATGCCTATCGACGATTTGCATGTCTTCTTTTGAGAAAACTTTATTCATATTCTTTGTCAATTTTTAAATTGGGTTATTTGTGTTTTATGCTATTGAGCTGTATGACGGTTTTTTTGGAGTTTTTTAAAAATTAATTTGTTGGGGTTACAATCGTTAGTAAAAGTACATAGGTTTCAAGTGTACATTTCTATAATACACCATCTATGTATCACATTGTGTTCTCACCACCCAGAGTCAGTGCTCTTTTCATCACCATGTATTTGACCCACTTTACCCTCTTCTACCTCCCCCCTCCTCCCTTACCCTCTGGTAACCACTAAACTATTGTCTGTCTCTATGAGTTTTGTTTATTTGTTTGTCTTGTTCCTTTGTTGCATTCAGTTTTATATCCCACCTATGAGTGAAGTTACATGGTTCTGAACTTTTTCTGTCTTATTTTGCTTAGTAGTATGATCTCAAGATCCATCCATGTTGTCTCAAATGGCAATATTTCATCTTTTCTTGTGGTAGAGTAATAATAGTCCATTGTGTATGTATACCTCATCTTCTTTATCCATTCATTTATCGAAGGATACTTTGGTTGTTTATATGTCTTGGCCACTGTAAATAATGCTGCAATGAACATTGTAATACAATATATTTGTGGATAAATGTTTTCAGATTTTTTGCGTAGATACCCAGAAGAGAGATTGCTGGGTCATATGGTAATTCTATTCGTAATTATTTGAGGAACCTCCACACTGCCTTCCATAGCGGCTGCACCAGTCTGCATTCCCACCAACAGTGTATGAGGGTTTCTTTTTCTCCACAGCCTCTCCAACACTTGTTATTATTTGTCTTGTTGATGATAGCCATTCTGACTGGGGTGAGGTGATATTTCATAGTGGTTTTTATTTCCATTTCTCTGATGATTACTGATGTTGTGCATTTTTTCATATGTCTATTTGCCATTTGTATGTCCTCTTTGGAGAAATGTCTCTGCCGGTACTCTGCCCATGTTTCAATTGGGTTGTTTGTTTTTTTGTTGTTGACTTGCATGAGTTCCTTGCATATTTTGGATACTAGCCCCTTATCAGAGGCACTGTTTACAAAAACCGTCTCCTATTCAGTTGGTTGCCTCTTTATTTTGTTGATGGTTACTTTTGCTGTGCAGAAGCTCTTTAATTTGATATTGTCCCATTCATTTATTTTAGCTTTTACTTTCTTTGTCTTTGAGATCAAATTCATAAAATCCTCTTCAAACCCAAGGTCCATAAGTTTAGTACCTATGCTTTCTTCTATGCAGTTTATTGTTTCAGGTCTTAGATCCATTTTGAGTTAATTTTGGTATACAGTGACAGACAGCAGTCTAGTTTCATTCTTGTGCACATGGCCTTCAAATTTTCTCAGCACCATTTATTGAAGACACTGTCTTTGCCTTTGTATGTTTCTTTGGCTCAGAAGTGTCCAATTTCATCCTTCTGCATGTAAATACCTGGTTTTCTCAACCCCGCTTATTTTATTTTACTTTTTTATTAAATTTATTGGGGTGACAATTGTTAGTAAAATTACATAGATTTCAGGTGTACAATTCTGTATTACATCATCTATATATCCCATTGTGTGTTCATCACCCAGAGTCAGTTCTCCTTCCATCACCATATATTCGATCCCCCTTACCCTCATCTCCCACCCACCACCCCCCCCCCCTGGTTCCCTCTGGCAACCACTAAACTATTGTCTGTGTCTATGAGTTTCTGTTTCTCATTTGTTTGTCTTGTTCTTTTGTTGTTTTTGGTTTATATACCACATATCAGTGAAATCACATGGTTCTCTGCTTTTTCTGTCTGACTTGTTTTGCTCAGCATTACTCTCTCAAGATCCATCCATGTTGTCACAAATGTTCCTATATCATCTTTTCTTACTGCCTAATAGTATTCCATTGTGTATATATACCACAACTTCTTTATCCCTTCATCTATCGAAGGACATTTTGGTTGTTTCCATGTCTTGGCCACAGTAAACAAAGCTGCAATGAACATTGGAGCAGACGTGTCTTTATCTCTAAATGTTTTCAGATTTTATGGGTAGATACCCAGGAGAGGGATTGCTGGGTCATATGGCAATTCTATTCGTAATTTTTTGAGGAACCTCCACACTGCCTTCCATAACGGCTGCACCAGTCTGCATTCCCACCAACAGTGTATGAGGGTTCCTTTTTCTCCACAGCCTCTCCAACATTTGTTATTATTTGTCTTGTTGATGATAGCCATTCTGACTGGGGTGAGGTGATATCTCATTGTGGTTTTGATTTGCATTTCTCTGATGATTAGTGATGTTGAGCATTTTTTCATATGTCTATTTGCCATTTGTATGTCCTCTTTGGAGAAATGTCTCTTCAAGTCCTCTGCCCATTTTTCAATTGGGTTGTTTGTTTTTTTGTTGTTGAGTTGCATGAGTTCCTTGTATATTCTGGATACTAGCCCCTTATCGGAGACACTGTTTGCAAAAATCTTCTCCCATTCAGTTGGTGGCCTCTTTATTTTGTCAATGGTTTCTTTTGCTGTGCAGAAGCTTTTAAGTTTCATATAGTCCCATTCGTTTATTTTAGCTTTTACTTCCATTGCCTTTGGAGTCAAGTTCATAAATTGCTCTTTGAACCCAAGGTCCATAAGTTTAGTACCTATGTTTTCTTCTATGCAGTTTATTGTGTCAGGTCTTATGCTTAAGTCTTTGATCCATTTTGAATTAACTTTGGTACATGGTGACAAATAGCAGTCCAGTTTCATTCTTTTGCACGTGGCTATCCAATTCTCCCAGCACCATTTATTGAAGAGGCTGTCTTTGCTCCATTGTATGTTTTTAGCTTCTTTGTCAAAAATTATCTGTCCACATTTATGTGGTTTTATTTCTGGGTTCTCAATTCTATTCCATTGGTCTATGTGTCTGTTTTTCTGCCAATACCATGCTGTTTTGATTATTGTAGCCCTGTAGTACAAGCCAAAGTCAGGAAGTGTGATACCTCCATTATTGTTCTTTTTCTTAAGATTGCTTTGGCTATTCGGGGTCTTTTGTGGTTCCAAACAAATCTGATGATTTTTGTTCTATTTCTTTAAAATATGCCATTGGGATTTTGATGGGGATTGCATTGAATCTGTATATTGCTTTGGGTAATATGGCCATTTTAACTATGTTGATTCTTCCAATCCATGAGCACGGAATGTCTTTCCATTTCTTTGTGTCTTCTTCAATTTCTTTCAAAAATGTCTTATAGTTTTCAGCATATAGGTCTTTCACATCGTTGGTTAAGTTTATTCCTAGGTATTTTATTCTTTTTGCTGCAATTGCAAAAGGAATTGTTTTTGTATTTCTTTTTCTGAGATTTCATTGTTAGTGTATAGGAAGGCAATGGACTTTTGTGCGTTGATTTTGTAGCCGGCAACTTTACTGTATTCATTGATTGTTTCTAATAGCTTTTTGGTGGAGTCTTTAGGGTTTTCTATATATAGCATCATGTCATCTGCAAAGAGTGATAATTTAACTTCTTCATTCCCAATTTGGATGCCTTTTATTTCTTTCTCTTGCCTGATTGCTCTGGCAAGGACTTCCAACACTATGTTGAAAAGCAGAGGTGATAGGGGACATCCCTGTCGTGTTCCTGAACGTAGAGCAAAGGGCTTCACCTTTTCTCCATTAATTATGAGATTAGCAGAGGGCTTGTCATATATGGCCTTTATTATGTTAAGGTATTTTCCTTCTATACGCATTTTATTAAGTGTTTTAATCATAAATGGATGTTGTATCTTGTCAAATGCTTTTTCTGCATCAATTGATATAATCATATGATTTTTGTCCTTTATTTTGTTTATGTGATGTATCACATTGATGGATTTGTATGTTGAACCATCCTTGTGCCCCGAGGATGAACCCCACTTGGTCGTGATGAATAATCTTTTTAATGCATTGTTGTATTCGATTTGCTAGAATTTTATTTAGGATTTTTGCATCGGTATTCATCAGAGATATTGGTCTGTAGTTTTCTTTTTTGTGCTGTCCTTACCAGGTTTTGGTATCAGGGTAATGTTGGCCTCATAAAATGAGTTAGGGAGTACTGTCTCTTCTTCAATTTTTGGAAGAGTTTGTGCAGAATTGGTATTAGATCCTCTTTGAAGGTTTGGTAGAATTCACTAGTGAAGCCATCTGGTCCCGGACTTTTGCTTTTGGGAAGGTTTTGGATGACTGATTCAATTTCGTTACTGGTGATCGGTCTGTTTAGATTTTCCAGTTCTTCATGGTTCAGCCTTGGAAGGCTATATGTTTCTAAGAACCTGTCCATTTCTTCTAGGTTGTTGAATTTGGTGGCATATAGTCCTTCATAGTATTCTTGGATGATCCTTTGTATTTCTGTGGTGTCCGTGATAACTTCCCCTTTTACGTTTCTGATTTTGTTAATCAGTGTCGTCTCTCTTTTTATCTTAGTAAGTCTAGCCAAGGGTTTGTCAATTTTGTTAATCTTTTCAAAGAACCAGCTCTTTGTCACATTAATTTTTTCTATTGTCTTTTTGTTCTCTATTTCATTTAGTTCTGCTCTAATTTTTGTTATTTCCTTTCTTCTGCTGACCTTGGGTTTTACTTGTTCTTCTTTTTCTAGTTCTTTAAGGTGTAACATGAGGTTATTTATTTGGGAGTTTTCTTGTTTCTTGAGATAGGCCTGTAATGAGATAAATTTCCCTCTTAAAACTGCTTTCGCTGCATCCCAAAAATTTTGGTAGGATGTATTTTCATTGTCATTTGTTTCTATGTATCTTTTGATCTCTCCTCTAATTTCTTCTTTGACCCAGTCCTTCTTTAAAAGTATGTTGTTTAATCTCCATGTATTTGTGTTTTTCCGCTTTCTTTTTACAGTTGATATCCAATTTCAAAGCCTTGTGATCAGAGAATATGCATGGTATGATTTCAATCTTCTTAAATTTGTTGAGACTGATTTTATGTCCCAATATATGGTCTATCCTTGAGAATGTTCCATGTACACTAGAAAAGAATGTATAGTCTGATGTTTTAGGATGAAGTGCTCTATAAATGTCAATTATGTCCATTTCATCTAATGTGTCATTTAGGGCTACTATTTCGTTATTTATTTTCTGTTTGGATGATCTATCCATAGCTGTCAATGATGTATTTAAGTCCCCTAGTATAATTGTGTTTTGGTCAATTTCTCCCTTTAGTTCTGTTAGTAGTTGCTTGGTGTATTTCGGTGCTCCCTGATTGGGGGCATAAATATTGATGACTGTTATGTCTTCTTGTTGTACAGTCCCCTTCACCATTATGAAATGTCCATCTTGGTCTCTTGTTATCTTTTTCACCTTGAAGTCTGTTTCATCTGATATCATTATGGCTACACCTGATTTTCTCTGGGTACCATTTGCTTGGAGTGTCAATTTCCACCCTTTCACTTTGAGTCTATGCTTGTCCTTGTAGCTGAGATGTGTCTCTTGGAGACAGCATATGGTTGGGTTTAGTTTTTGATCCAATCTGCTACTCTGTGCCTTTTTATTGGTGAGTTCAGTCCATTTACATTTAGGGTGATTATTGATATGTGAGGATTTCCTGTCATTCTATCTTTAGTTTTCTGGTAAGGTTGTGTCTCCATTGTTTCTTTGCCTTTTGTTGTTGTCTATTATTTCTGTGTGGTGGTATTCTATGATGTTTCCTCTGTTTCTTCTTTTATTTCAGTATATATTTCAATTCTGGATTTATTTTGAGTGGTTACCCTTAAGTTTATGTAAAAGAAAGTTTGATATTTAGAGTATTCCATTTTCTTCAGCACGCTTACTTTCTCCATTCCCATATTCGGTTCAGGCCTTTACTCTCCCCTTTTTGAGTTTTGGTTGCCACAAATTGTCCCTGTTGATGGTGGTCGAATAGCCTCCTTTAGTATTTCTTGTAGTGCAGGTCGTGTATTAGAAAATTCCCTCAGCTTCTGTATGTCTGGAAAGGTCTTTATTCCTCCTTCATATCTAAAGGATATCTTTGCTGGATATATTATTCTTGGCTCATGGTTTCTCTCTTTCAATAGTTAGAATATTTGGTTCCACTCCCTCCTGGCTTGTAGAGTTTCTGCTGAAAAATCTGATGATAATCTAATGGGCTTTCCTTTGTAAGTTACCGTCTTCTTTTCCCTGGCTGTCTTGAGGATTCTTTCTTTGTCGTTGATTTTAGACAGCTTCAATACAATGTGCCTTGGATAAGGCCTGTTGGGATTGAGGTACCTAGGTGTTCCATTTGCTTCTTGGATTCGAGGGTCCAGTTCTGTCCACAAATTTGGGAAGTTCGCATCGACAATTTGTTTGAATATATTCTCTGCTCCCTTCTCTCTTTCTTCTCCTTCTGGTATGCACATTATTCTTATATTGCTCTTTCTGATGGAGTCAGAAAGTTCTTGTAGAGTTCTTTCATTTTTTTTAAGTCTCAAGTCACTTTCTTCTTCTATCTGTGTCATTTCCAGGTTTCTATCTTCGATGTCACTGATTCTTTCCTCCATCTGGTCAACTCTACTACCTAAGCTGGTTATTTCATTCTTAATTTCTTCTATTGAGTTCTTAATCTCCAGAAATTCTATTTGGTTCTTTTTTAAGATTTCAATCTCTTTTGTAAAATGCTCATGCTGTTCTTTGATTGAGTTTCTGAGTTCATTTAACTGCCTATCTGTGTTTTCTTGTATCTCGTTGAGTTTTTTCAGAACTGCAATCTTGAATTCTCTGTCATTTAAGTCACATATTTCTGTATCTTTAAGTGCCTTCTCTGGAGATTTTTCACTTTCTTTCTGAGCTATCTTGTTGCCTTGGTTATTCATGGCGATTACTGGTTTACTATTTCTCTTCCTAGACATCTACAGGAGTGACTTCTGCAACAGGTTGATAGAAAGCGGTCTTTCTTTTGTTTGCCAGTACTTGTTGGTAGAATGTTTTATTATTTCTCCAACTGCAACTTATTTTTCTTCTCCCACACAGTAGTGCTATGTTTTCTCTGCACTATTCCAACTTCTCACGCAATGGGGGGATTCCCTGGGAGACGGGCTTCTCCTCTGTTAATAGTTCGTCTAGGTCACAGGGCGCAGTGTCCCGGTGGGTATGCGGAGAGCTTTTGATGTTCGAAAGCTCTTCCAGCTGCTGATTCAGAGCCCGTATATTTCAGCAGTTCTGTTTACTCCTGCAGGGATCCGCCCAGATAGGTGGGGTCAGGGGCGGGGTGAGTTGTGAGAGGTGGCCCAGAGCAATGGCGGCGACCACCACCACAGCCAGTCCTGCTTCCACAGCTCTCTCCCCTTTGCTGGAACTAGTTGGGCTGTGAATTTGTGTTTGCGGCCCACAGTTCTCAAAACAGCAAATTTTCTGTTGTTTTGATCTGACACTGCTACTATTTCGCTTCTAGCACCGGGCAGGTGGGGGCGGGGCGAGCTCTGGGAGGGGAGGGAGGGGGCGGCTAGTCTCAGTGCCTAAGGCTCCGTTCTCTGCTCGGCAGTGCGGGCTTAAACCACCGTTTTCAGCCTTTTCCCTCAGTCTTTTCTCCGAGGTCTCTGCCGTGAGCGTTGGGTTCAGCCGTTTTATAGGCTGTCCCCTCAGCCCTGTGGAGCCCTGGCGGAGCCCTAGTAGTCCGATCTCCCACAGCTGTGGTAGTTCCGGGAAGCAGGGAGCTCGGCGCACTGAGCTGGGTCTGCGTCCTGCTGCCGCGCGGTTCCGTCTCCGCACACTTCTCCCTTTCCTCCTCCCTCCACTCGCGCGAATCTCCCACCTGTAGGTGATTTCAGTCAGTAGTGGGCCTCTTCATGTTGCCTGTCTGCTGTGCAGGGAGTCCTTTGTGGAGTTTTTGTTGTTCGATTCTTTGTAAATTCCAGGGGAGCTTTACAGAGGCTCACCTCACTCCGCCATTTTTCCGGAAGTCACCCAGTCTTCATAATTTCTTACGGGAAATTACTGCAGGTCTTTCCCCCAGACTTCATGTATCTGCAAGTAATCTTTGCACGAGTCTCTTAGCTGTTCTGCATGATGAGCAGCGAGTCCTTTGATGGGTTATAAACGTCCCATTTCTGATAAGATCCGGAGAACTCAAAAAGTGCGCCCCGCTGCCGCCATTCCTATGATGTAACTCTCAACCCCGTTTATTGAAGAATGTTTTTACCCCATTGTTTTTATTGGCATGTTGTTGAAGATCAATTGACTGTAGACACATGTATTTTTTTTAAGATTTTATTGGGGAAGGGGAACAGGACTTTATTGGGGGACAGTGTGTACTTCAGGACTTTTTTCCAAGTCAAGTTGTTGTCCTTTCAATCTTAGTTGTGGAGGGTTCTGTTCAGCTTCAAGTTATTGTCCTTTCAGTCTTAGTTGTGGAGGGCGCAGCTCAGCTCCAGGTCCAGTTGCCGTTGCTAGTTGCAGGGGGCACAGCCCACCATCCCTTGCAGGAGTCGAACCGGCAACCTTTGTGGTTGAGAGGAAACGCTCCAACCAACTGAGCCATCCGGGAGCTCAGCGGCAGCTCAGCTCAAGGTGCCGTGTTCAATTTTAGTTGCAGGGGGCGCTGCCCTCCATCCCTTGTGGGAGTCGAGGAATTGAACTGGCAACCTTGTGGTTGAGAGCCCATGCTCCAACCAACAACTGAGCCATCCGGGAGGCAGCTCAGCTCAAGGTGCCGTGTTCAATCTTAGTTGCAGGGGGCAGAGCCCACCATCCCTTGCGAGACTCGAGGAATTGAACTGGCAGTCTTGTGGTTGAGAGGCCACTGGCCTATGTGGGAATCGAACCGGCAGCGTTTGGAGTTAGGAGCACGGAGCTCTAACCGCCTGAGCCATCGGGTAGGCCCGACACATGTATTTATATGTTATCTCTCTATTCTATATCATGGATTATACATCTGTTTTTATGTCAGCACTACACTGTTTCAATTACTGTAGCTTTGTAATGTATTTTTTTATTAGTTTCAGGTGCACAAGACAAAGTAGTACTTAGACGTTTATCATTTATATCCCTCACACTGTGTGAACCCCCCTCCCCCCATCCACTATCACTCTGACATCGCACAGAGCCATGATCTTTCCACTGTCTCTATTCCTAATGCTGTACTCTGCTTCTTGTAATATATATATATATATATAACTTGTAGTTGACATTCATTATTGTTCAGCTTCAGCTTCAGGTGTACAGTGCAGTGATCAGGCATCTACATCATCCCTGAGGTGGTCTCCCTAATGAGAAAAGTGTCCATCGGATACCCTACAAAATCTTTACAACATTATTGATTACATTCCCCAAATTAATTTTCAAAACCCCGTGGCCATCTTGTGGTTACTCACTGTTTTTTAATCCCCTCACTTTCCCCCTTATCCCCACGCCCCCTCCCATCTAGCAACCCTCAGTTTTTCCTCTATGTCTCCTAAACTGTTTCTGATTAGTTCATTCACTTATTCCTTTCTTTAGATTCCACATATAAGTGAGATCATATGGTATGTGTCTTTCACTGTCTGGCTTATTTCACTTAACATAATGTTCTCTAGGTCCATCCATGTTGTTGCAAATGGTAAGATTTCTTTCTTCTTTATGGCTGCGTAATACTCCATTGTATAAATGTGCTACAGTTTCTTAATCCAGTCGTCTACCAATGGGCATTTCAGTTGTTTCAATGTCTTGGCTATTGTGTATAGTGCTGCAATAAACATAGGGCTGCATACATTTTTTTGAATTGGAGTTTTGGATTTCTCCAGATAGATACCTAGAAGTGGAATTGCTGGGTAGTTCCATTTTCAGATTTTTGAGATACGTCCATACTGTTTTCCATAGTGGCTGCACCAATCTGCAATCCCACCAACAGTGCACAAGGTTGCCTTTTCTCCACATCCACACCAGCACTTGTTGTTTGTTGATTTATTGATGATAGCCATTTTCCCTGGGGTGACTTGGTATCTCATTGTGATTTTCATTTGCATTTCTCTGATGGTTAGTGAGGTTCAGCATTTCTTCATATGTCTGTTTGCCATCTGTCTGTCCTTTTTAGAAAAATGTCTCTTCATGTCCTCTGCCCATTTTTTAATTGGGTTGTTTTTTTTTTTGGAGTTGAGTTGAGTGAGTTTTTTATAAATTTGTGATGTTAACCCCTTATCAGATATACCATTGGCAAATATCTTTTCCCATTCAGTAGGATCCCTCTTTATTTTATTGATGGTTTCCTTTGTTTTGAAAAAAACTTTTTAGTTTGATGTAATCCCACATGTCTATTTTTTCTCTTACTTCCCTTGCGGGAGGGGATATATCAGTAAAAATCTTATTCCGGGTAATGTCTGTGAAGTTTCTTCCTATATTTTCTTCTAGGAATTTTATGGTATCGGATCTTACATTTAAGTCTTTAAGCCATTTTGAATTTATTTTTGTGTTTGATGTAAGGAGGTGGTCCAGCTTCATTTTTTTGCATGTGTCTGTCCATGTTTCCCAGCACCATTTATTGAATAGACTGTCTTTACCCCACTGTACATTCTTGCTTCCATTGTCGTAGATTAAATGGCCATATAGGCATGGATTTATTTCTGGGCTACCCAAGCTTTTTATATTCTATTCCATTGATCCATGTGTCTGTTTTTATGCCAGTACCATGCTGTTTTGATTACTGTAGCCTTGTAGTATAATTTGAAGTCAGGTATCGTTATACCTCCCACTTTGTTCTTATTTCTCAAGATTGCAGAGGCTATTCAGGGTCTTTTGTGGTCACATATGAATTTTAGGATTATATGGTCTATTTCTGTGAAAAACGTCATTGATAGTTTGATAGGAATTGTGTTGAATATGCATATTGCCTTAGGCAGTGTGGACATTTTAACTCTATTAATTCTTCCTATCCATGAACATGGTATATTTCCATCCATTTGCATCTTCTTTCATTTCATTCTTCAGTGTCTTATAATTTTCTGAGTATAGATCTTTTACTTCTTTGGTTAAATTTATTCCCAGGTATTTTATAGTCTTTGAAGCAATTGTAAATGTGATTGTTTTTTAATTTCTCCTTCTGATATTTTATTATTGGTATATACAAATGCAACTGATTTCTGAATATTAATTTTGTATCCTGCTACTTTACTAAATTCATCTATCAGCTCTAATAGTTTCTTGGTGGAGTCTTTAGGGTTCTCTATATATAGTATCATGTCATCTGCATATAATGACAATTTTACTTCCTCCTTACCGATTTGGATGCCTTTTATTTCTTTTTCTTGTCTGATTGCTGTGGCTAGAACTTCCAGCACTATGTTGAATAGAAGTGGAGAAAGTGGGCAACCTTGCCTTGTTCCTGATCTTAAGGGGAATGGTTTTAGCTTTTCCCCATTGAGTATGATGTTAGCTGTGGGTTTATCATATATGGCCTTTATTATGTTGAGATATGATCCTTCTATTCCCACTTTCTTAAGGGTTTTTATCATAAATGGCTGCTGGATTTTATCAAATGCTTTTTCTGCATCTATTGATATGATCATGTGATTTTTATTTTTCATTTTGTTAATGTGGTGTATCACATTAATTGATTTGCAGATGTTGAACCACCCTTGCATACCAGGGATGAATCCCACTTGATCATGGTGTATGATCTTTTTAATGTATTGCTGAATTCTGTTCGCTAATATTTTGTTGAGGATTTTTGCATCTATGTTCATTAGAGATATTGGCCTGTAGTTTTCTTTTTTGTGGTGTCTTTGTCTGATTTTGGGATCAGGGTGATAGTGGCTTCGTAAAAGTGTTTGGGAGCCTTCCTCCTTCTGGATTTTTGGAAGAGCTTGAGGAGAATAGGTGATAATTCTTTTTGAACGTTTTGTAAAATTCACCTGTAAAGCCATCTGGTCCAGGGCTTTTGTTTGTTGGGAGATTGTTGATTACTGATTCAATTTCCTGGTGGTAATCAGTCTATTCAGGTTTTCTGTTTCTTCTTGAGTTAGCCTTGAAGGTTGTATGCCTCTAGAAAATTGTCCATTTCTTCCAGATTGTCAAATTTGTTGGCATATAGTTGCTCATAGTAATTTCTTAAATTTTTTGTATTTCTGTGGTGTCTGTTGTCACTTCTCATTTCTGATTTTATTAATTTGGGTCCTCTCTTTTTTCTAATGAGTCTGGCTAAAGGTTTGTCAATTTTGTTTATCTTCTCTAAGAACCAACTCTTGGATTCATTGATCTTTTGTATTGTTTTTCTGGTTTCTATTTCATTTATTTCCACTCTGATCTTTATTATCTCCTTCCTTGTACTCCCTTTGTGCTTATTTTGCTGTTCTTTTTCCAGATCCCTTAAGTTTGAAGATAAACTGTTGATTAGTGATTTTTCTTGTTTATTTAGGTAGGCCTGCAATGCTATGAATTTCCCTCTTAGGACTGCTTTTGCTGCATGCCATAAATTTTGGGTCGTCGTGTTTTCATTTTCGTTTGTCTCGAGATATCTTTTGATTTCTTCCTTGATCTCCTGTTTGACCCATTGATTATTTAGTAACATGTTATTCAGCCTACATGACTTGGTGTGTCATCCAGTTTTTTTCCTGTAGTTCATTTCTAATTTCATAGCACTGTGGTCAGAGAAGACAATTGGTATGATTTCAATTTTCTTAAATTTATCAAGACTTGTTTTGTGACCTAACATATGGTCTATCTTGGAAAATGTTCCATGTGCGCTTGAGAAGAATGTGTACTTTGCAGCATTGGGGTGAAATGCTTTGAAAATATCGATTAAATCCAAGTGGTCCAATGTGTCATTTAAGGCCATTGTTTCTATATTGATTTTCTGTCTGGAAGACCTGTCCCTTGTTGTCAGAGGTGTGTTGAAGTCCCCTACTATGATAGTGTTACTGTTGATCTCTGTCTTTATGTCAGTCAATATCTGTTTTATATATTTAGGTGCTCCTATGTTGGGTGCATAGATGTTTACTAGGGTTATGTCCTCTTGTCAGATCGATCCCTTTATTATTATATAGTGCCCATCTTTGTCTTTTAATATGTTCTTCATTTTAAAGTCTATTTTGTCAGATATAAGTATTGCAACTCCAGCTTTTTTCTCATTTCCATTTGCATGAAATATCTTACTCCAACCCTCCACTTTCAGTCTGTGTGTGTCTTTTGATCTGAGGTGAGTCTCTTGTATACAGCATGTACAAGGGTCTTGCTTTCTTATCCACTGTGTCTCTTGATTGGAGCATTTGATCCGTTTACATTTAAAGTGATTATTGATAGGTATATAATTATTGCCATTTTTAAATTTATGGTTAGATTGTTTTCATCTTTCTTCTATTTACAGAAGTCCTTTTAGTATTTCTTGCAATGCTGGCTTGGTGGTAATAAATTCCTTTAGCTTATTCTTTTCTGGGAAGCTCTTTATCTCTCCATCAACTTTAAATGATAGCCTTGCTGGATAAAGCAATCTAGGTTGTAGGCCTTTGTTTTCCATCACTTTGAGTATCTCCTGCCATTTTTTGCTGGCCTTCAATGTTTCTGTAGAAAAGTCATTTGATAGTCTTATGGGAGTTCCCTTGTATGTAACCCTCTGTCTTTCTCTTGCTGCTTTTAGGATTCTCTCTTTGTCTTTAACCTTTGCCATTTTAACTATAATGTGTCTTGGTGTGGACCTGTTTGGGTTTATCCTGGTTGGAACTCTCTGCACTTCCTGGGCTTGTATGTTGGTTTCCTTCATCAGGTTAGGGAAGTTTTGGACATTATTACTTCAAATATGTTCTCAATCCCTTGCTTCCTCTTCACCTTCTGGTATTCCTATGATGCATGTTGTTGCGCTTGATGTTATCCCAGAGGTCTCTTAAACCATCTTCATTGGTTTTTTTTATTCTTTTTTCTTTCTGTTGTTCTGTTTGGGTAATCTCTGCTAACTTGTCTTCTAAGTCGCTAATTCGATCCTCTGCTTCATCTAACCTGCTGTTAACTCCTTCAAGTGAGTTCTTTATTTCAGTAATTGTGTTCTTTAGTTCTAACTGGTTGTTCATTATGATTTCTACATCCTTCTTTACGTCCTCTCTAAGCTCTTTAAACATTATTATCATCAGTGTTCTGAACTCTGTCTCTGATAGGTTGGTTAACTTTGTTTCATTTGGTTCCATTTCTGGAGGTTTCTTCTGTTCTTTTATTTGGGATATGCTTCTTTGTTTCCCCATTCTGGCTGGCTCTGTGTTTGCTTCGATGTATTAGGTAGATCCTCTAGAGTTCTTAGTTCTTGCTGGGTTATCTTATGTAGAATGTGTCCTTTATATTTGACTTGCACTACTTCCTTCTTCTCCTCTGCGTGTGCTCCAAAGGTGACTCTTGTGTTGTGTATATTTTCCTGTTAAAGAAGATCTTTAATTGCTTTTCACTTGTGAGTAGGTGGGGTTAACTCCTAGGCTGACTAGTTGTGATACTTCACTCTGTCTACCTCAGGGTGTTCTGCTGCATGAGGGTTGACCACTTAAATGTGGTTTGGCCTCTATGGGCTCTTGTGCCTGTAGACAATTCCCTCTGGGTGTGTGACTTGTAGGTCAAACCCGGTAGTACTCTGGTTTGGTCAGGAGTTGGCCTCTGGGTGTGTTGAATCTTGTGCCTCTTAAGCTGGGCCCTTCAAGTAATCCTTGCATGAGTCTCTTAGTTGTTCTGCGTGATGAGCAGAGAGTTTTTTGATGGGTTATAGATGTCCCGTTTGTGATAAGGTCCGGTGGAGAACTCAAAAAGTGTGCCTCGCTGCCGCCATTCATAAATTACACCACCAGTGTTCCAGAGCTGCCTGGGGACTCTCGTAGAAGCAGTGATTCAGGACCCAGGATTCTTCCATGTTGTGACTCTGCCATCTGCAACCCAAGGCTTTGTAATGTATTTTGAAATCGGAAAGTTTGATGCCTCCAGCTTTGTTCTTCTTGCTCAGAATTGCTTTAGCTATTCATGGTCTTTTGTGCTTCCACATGAATTTTAGGATTTTTTTTTCTATTTCTGTAAAGAGCACCATTGGGTTTTTGATAAGAATTGCACTGAATCTGTAGATCACTTTGGGTGTTATGGATGTTTTAACAATATTAATTCTTCCACTCCATGTAGATCAGATGTCTTTCCATTTGTCTGTCTTCTTTAATTTTCTTCATCAGTGTTTTATAATTTACTGTGTACAAATCTTTCACCTTGTTAGTTAAGTTTGTTTCTAAGTATTTTATTTGTTTATGTGTGTTGCTATTGTGAATGTGATTGTTTTCTCGGTTTCCTTTTCAGTTACTTTTTCATTTGTGTATAGAAATGTTATTGATTTCTGTATTTTTGTTTCGTATATCACAAATTTAGTGAATTTTTAAGTCAGTTTTAGAAATATTTTTTGGTAAATCTTTTAACATTTAAACTCCTTATAAAGTGATAACCCACCCTCCAAGCTACTACCCCTCTGACATCTTATACTGTGTTTCCCTAAAAATAAAACCTAGCCGGACCATCAATTCTAATATGTCTTTTGGAGCAAAAGTTAATATAAACCTGGTCTTATTTTACTATAATATAAAACCAGGTCTTCTACTATATGAGACCAGGTCGTATATTAATTTTTGCTACAAAAGATGCATTATAGCTGACAGTCCGGCTAGGTCTTATGTTGGGGGGAACACGGTATAGCTGTTACAATATTATTGACTATTTTCCCTATGTTGTACTCCACATCCCATGACTATATATACCTATATATTTAGTTATACTTCACATTCAATATTATTCTACTTCAGCTTCAGGTGTATAGTGCATTGGATACAGTCTATGAAGTGATCCCCCTGGTAAGTCTAGTGCCCATCTGGCACCTTACATGATGTTTACAACGTTGTTGATTATATTCCCCATACTGTATTAACTACCAATTTGTATTTCTTAATATATTCACGTTTTTCACCCTGCCCCCAACCCCATTCCTATCTATCACCCTGATAAATCTAGTACCTATCTGCTGCATAGTTATTACAATATTATTGACTATATTCCTTATGCTATGCCCTACATCCCCATGACTACTGTATAACAACAAATTTGTACCTCTTAATCCCTTCCCTTTCACCCATCCTTAACCCCCCTCCCATCTTAAAGAAGTCCCTCTAAGATTGCTTGTAATACTTGTTTGGTGGTGATGAACTCCTTCAGCTTTTTCTTGTCTGGGAAACTCGTTATCTGTCCTTCAATTCAAAATGGTAGCTTTTCTGGTTAGAGTAATCTTGGTTGTATGTCATTGCTTTTCATCACTTGGAATATTTCCTGCCACTCCCTTCTTTTTTTTTCTTTTTTTTTTTTTTTTTTTCCATTCACTCCCAGCTTTTTTTTTTTTTTTTTTTAATTTTATTAAATTTATTGGGGTGACAATTGTTAGTAAAATTACATAGATTTCAGGTGTACAATTCTATATTACATCATCTATAACAAGACAAACAAATGAGAAACAGAAACTCATAGACACAGACAATGGTTTGGTGGTTGCCAGAGGGTAAGGGGGGTGGGGGGTGGGGGGTGGGAGATGAGGGTAAGGGGGATCGAATATATGGTGATGGAAGGAGAACTGACTCTGGGTGATGAACACTCCCTTCTTTCTTGCAAAGTTTCTGTTGAGAAATCAGGTGCCAATTTTATGGGGGCTCCCTTGTAGGTAACTAACTGCTTTTCTCTTGCTGCTTGTAAGAGTCTCTCTTTGTCTTTAACCTTTGGCATTTTAATTATGATGTGTCTTGGTGTTGTTCTCTTTGGGTTCATCTTGTTTGGGACTCTCTGTGCTTCCTGGGCTTTTATGTCTATTTCCTTCACCAAGTTAGGGAAGTTTTCTGTCATTATTTCTTCAAATAGATTTTCAATTTCTTGCTCTCTCTCTTCTCCTTCTGGTACCCTTATAATGTGAATGTTGGTATGCTTGATATTGTCCTGGAGGTCCCTTAAACTCTACTCAATTTTTTGGATTCTTTATGTCTTTTTGTTGTTCTGGGTCGGTGTTTTCTGCTGCCTTATCTTCTACATCGCTGGTTGGATCCTCTGCTTCATCTAATCTACTGTTTATTCCCTGTAATATATTCTTCATTTTCGTTATTGTATTCTTTATTTCTGTCTGGTTCTTTTCATGGTTTCCATCTCCATTTTTATGCTTCCTATCTCAGCTGAAGTTCTCTCTGGGATCATTGAGCATTCTTTTTTTCTTTTTTAAATATACTAAAATTAATTTCTTTATTGCTTTTGTAATTAATATTTTTTATAATTATTAGTTTCAGGTGTACAAAACAATGTAATAGTTGGACATTTATACCCCTCACAAAGTAACAACTCCCCTCCCCCAATCAACCACCCCTCCCACCCCTCCAACATTGCACATGGCCACCACAGTTCCACTGACCCCATTCCCTGTGCTGCACTCCATATCCCATGGCTATATATATATATATATATATATATATATATATATATATATAATAACCACAGTCGACACCCATCACTACTCATCTTCAGCTTCAGGTGCACACTGCAGCAGTCAGGCACCTACACCATCCATGAAGTGGTCCCCTAATAAGACAAGTGTCCATCAGATACCCTACAAAATCTTTACATTACTGATTATATTCCCAAACTGTCCTTCATATCCCCATGGCAATTTTGTGGTTGCCAATTATGCCTTCTAATTCCTTACCTTCTCCCCCATCCCCACTCCTCTCCCACCTAGCAACTCTCAGTTTCTTCTCTATATTTCTGAGACTGTTTCTGATTAGCCTGTTTATTTATTATATTCTTTAGATTTTACATATAAGTGAGATCATAGGGTATTTGTCTTTGTCCGTCTGACTCATTTCACTTACCATAATGTATTGAGCATTCTTTTTTTTTTAATTTTATTAGTTTCAGGTGCACAAGACAAAGCAATACTTAGACATTTATCATTTATATCCCTCACACTGTGTGAACCCCCTGAGCATTCCTATAACCAGTGTTTGGAACTCTGCATCTGATACAGTGCTTACTTTTTTTTTCTAGAGCTTTATTTTGTTCTTTAATTTGGGACATGTTTCTCTGTCTCCCCATTTTGGCTGCCTCCCTGTGTTTCTTTCTATGTATTAGGTGTGGCTGCTATGTCTTCCGGTCTTAATAGAGTGGCCTTATGTAGTAAGTATGCTGTGGGGTTCAGTGGCACAGTCTTTCTGGTCACCTGAATCATGCAGTTCAGGTGCGTCCCTTGTGTGGATTGTGTGTGCCCTGTTATAGTTGAGCCTTGGTTGATAATTGCACATCAATGGGAGGGACTGACCCTTGCGCTCACTGGTTGTATGAACCGGACTTGACTGCAGTGGAAGAGTTGTTGTGCAGCGGCTGATCCTACAGTGCAGGATCTGCCTCAGCAAGACTGGTTCCTACCCAATCCGCCCGTTGTGTGTGTAGTACTTGGAGGCCGCTGGGTAATGCTCCAGCTCGTTTTGAGCTGGGGGCGCCAGCCCCTGGACCACCTTGGAGGGGACCCACTGTAGGTCAAGCACAACCACGGCCCATGTCCCACCTGGGGCCACCCGGTGGTAGCCACAAACAAATCCACAGACGGCTGCCACCTTGCTGTGCTTGGAAGTGCCTTAAGGGGCCAAACTGCAAACCAAGACTGGTTGCCACTAGTGCCACACTTATGGCTGCTCACCCAGAGGTACAGGACACGCTCAAGCCAGATGCTGCTTGTCTGGGTTCTATGAACCTTTGACAGACCCTAGGAAAGTCTGCAGCTTGAGCTAAGTCAGGCGGTTGGTCTGCAGGAAAAAAGTTGGGCGGGGCTGGGTCTCGAATTGCCAGGAATGTGCGGCCATCTGCGGATGCACGTGGGGAAGGAGGAGGACCCAATAAAGAAACAATGGCCTCCGCCAGCTCCTCCATCCAAGAGAAAGCTGCCTCTCCAAACCCTGGCCCAAGCCAGAAAACTCAGTTCTCCACCATATGTCCGTGCCTCCTCTCCAGCCGCTGCCCCAGAGCTGGAGCTCAGAGCGAGTGATTCCATTGGTGGGTCAGTCTCGTGCAGTCCATTTAAGAGGAGTGCCTTGGAGTTCAGCTGCCCTCAGTCTCACTCAGTCACAATCTCCACTGGTTTTAACAGACAGAAATTATGGGGACTTCTCTCTCCAGCAATGGAAACCTGGGCTGTGGTGGGGCTGGGACCTCTAGCTTTTCTGGGGGAATGGAGGAATCCCCACACCCAAAATAACCTTCCCTATCTTTAATGGTCACACGCGGGTGTGGGACCAGCCTGTTCCACATCTCTGCCCTTCCTACCAGTCTAGAGGTGGTTTCTTCTGCGTGTCCTTAGTTGAAAGGCTTCAGTTCAGCTTCACTTTAGGTGATTCTCAATAATGGTTGTTCTGTAGATTAGTTGTAATTTTGATGTAGTTGTGAGAGAAGGTAAGCACAGCAATTACCTGCTGCACCATCTTGGATGTCTCTTATTTAGTCTTTAAGTCATGGTGTATGATCTTTTTTGTATTTTACTATACATTTTTTTATTTTTCAATTACAGTTGACATACAATATTTTATTAATTTCAGGTGTATAACAAAGGTTAGACATTTACATAATTCAAAAAGTGATCAACTGATGTATGTGATCATATCATCTATAAATGGAGATAATTTCACTTCTTACTTTCCAATTTGGATGCCTTTTATTTTTTTTCTTGCCTAATGCTCTGGCAAGGAGTTCCAGTACTATACTGGAAAGAAAGGTAGGAGTGGACATCCTTGCCTTATACTGGATCTTAGGGGACAATCTTTCAGTTTTTCCTCATTAATTATCATGTTAGCTGTGGGTTTTTCTTTTTCTTTTTAAATTTATTGGGGAGACAATTGTTAGTAAAATTACATAGATTTCAGGTGTACAATTCTGTATTACATCATCTATAAATCCCACTGTGTGTTCACCACCCAGAGTCAGTTCTCCTTCCATCACCATATATTTGATCCCCCTTACCCTCATCTCCCACCCCCCACCCCCCACCCCTACTTTCTGGTAACCACTAAACTATTGTCTCTGTCTATGAGTTTCTGTTTCTCATTTGTTTGTCTTGTTCTTTTGTTGTTTTTGGTTTACATACCACATATTAGTGAAATCATATGGTTCTCTGCTTTTTCTGTCTGACTTATTTCGCTTAGCATTATAGTCTCAAGATCCATCCATGTTGTCACAATTGGTCTTATTTCATCTTTTCTTACAGCCATATAGTATTCCATTGTGTATATATACCACAACTTCTTTATCCATTCATCTATCAAAGAACATTTTAGTTGTTTCCATGTCTTAGCAACTGCAAACAAAGCTGCAATGAACATTGAAGCACATGTGTCTTTATGTATAAATGTTTTCAGGGTAATATTGGCCTCATAAAATGAGTTAAGGAGTACTGTCTCTTCTTCAGTTTTTTGGAAGAGTTTGAGCAGGATTGGTATTAGATCCTCTTTGAAGGTTTGGTTGAATTCACTAGTGAAGCCATCTGGTCCTGGACTTTTGCTTTTGGGAAGGTTTCCGATGACTGATTCAATTTCGTTACTGGTGATCAGTCTGTTTAGATTTTCCAGTTCTTCATGGTTCAGTCTAAGAAGGCTATATGTTTCTAAGAACTTGTCCATTTCTTCTAGGTTATTGAATTTGGTGGCATATAGTCCTTCATAGTATTCTTGGATGATCCTTTGTATTTCTGTGGTGTCCGTGATAACTTCCCCTTTTTCATTTCTGATTTTGTTAATTAGTGTCTTCTCTCTTTTTATCTTAGTGAGTCTAGCCAAGGGTTTGTCAATTTTGTTAATCTTTTCAAAGAACCAGCTCTTTGTCACATTAATTTTTTCTATTGTCTTTTTGTTCTCTATTTCACTTAGTTCTGCTCTGATTTTTGTTATTTCCTTTCTTTTGCTGACCTTGGGTTTCATTTGTTCTTCTTTCTCTAGTTCTTTAAGGTGTAACACGAGATTATTTATTTGGAATTTTTCATGTTTCTTGAGATAGGCCTGTAAATATATAAATTTCCCTCTTAAAACTGCTTTCGCTGCATCCCAAAAATTTTGGTAGGATGTATTTTCATCGTCATTTGTTTCTATGTATCTTTCCTCCATCTGGTCAACTTTGCTACCTAAGCTGGCTATTTCATTCTTCATTTCTTCTACTGAGTTCTTAATCTCCAGAAATTCTATTTGGTCCTTTTTTAAAATTTCAGTCTCTTTCGTAAAATGCTCATGTTGTTCTTTGATTGTGTTTCTGAGTTCATTAAACTGCCTTTCTGTGTTTTCTTGCATCTCGTTGAGTTTTTTCAGAACTGCAATCTTGAATTCTCTGTCATTTAAGTCACATATTTCCATATCTTTAAGTTCCTTTTCTGGAGATTTTTTACTTTCTTTCTGAGCTGTCTTGTTGCCTTGGTTATTCATGGCAATTACTGACTTATTATTTATCTTCCTAGATATCTACAGGAGTGGCTTCAACAGCAGGTTGATAGGAAGTGATCTTTCTTTTGTTTTCCAGTACTTGTTGGTAGAATGTTTTATTTTTCTCTCCGACTGCAGCTTTTTTTCTCTCTCATGGTAGTGCTATGTTTTCCCTGCACTATTCCAACTTCTCACACAATGGGGGGATTCCCTGGGAGACGGGCTTCTCCTCTGTTAATAGTTCGCCTGGGTCACAGGGTGCAGTGTCCATGTGGGTATGCGGAGAGATTTTGAAGTTCCAGAGTTCTTCCTGCTCCAGATTCAGAGCCCATATGTTTCAGCAATTCTGTTTACTCCTGCATGGATCCGCCCAGATAGGTGGGGCCAATGGCAAGGTGAGTTGTGAGAGGTGGATCAGAGCAATGGCGGTGCCCACCACCACAGTCGGTCCTGTTTCCACAGCTCCCTGCCCTTTGCCGGAACTAGTTGTGCTGTGAATCTGTGTCTGCAGTCCACAGTTCTCAGAACAGCAAATATTCTGCTCTTTTGGTCTGACATTGCTACTGTTCTGCTTACAGCACCGGGCAGGTGGGGGCGGGGCGAGCTCTGGGAGGTTAGGGAGGGGGTGGCTAGTGTCAGTGCCTAAGGCTTCCGTTCTCTGCGGCAGTGAGGGCTTAAACCACTGTTTTCAGCCTTCTTCCCTCAGTCTTTTCTCCGAGGTCTCTGCTGTGAGCGTTGGGTTCAGCTGTGTTATATGCTGTCCCCTCAGCCCTGTGGGCCATAAACGGAGCCCTAGCAGTCCGAATTCTTCCCTCTCCCGCAGCTGCAGTAGTTCTGGGTTGCAGCGAGCTCAGAGCACTGAGCTAGGTCTGCGTCCTGCACCCGTGTGGCTCCGTCTCTGCATTTCTCCCTTCCCTCCTCCCCGGCTGGCACAATTCACCCACCTTTAGGTGAATTCAGTAGTTGGCCTCTTCATCTTGCCTGTCTGCTGTGCAGGGAGTCCTTAGTGGAGTTATAATTGTTCGGTTAGTTGTAAATTCCAGGGGAGCTTTACAGAGGCTCACTTCACGCCACCATTTTGATGACGTCAAGAACTAGCTGTGGGTTTTTCATATACGGCTTTTTTGTGTTGAGGTACGTTTTTGTATACCTATTTTGTTGACAGCTTTGATTATGAATGGATGTTGAAATTTGTCAAAGCTTTTCCTGCATCTATTAAGATTATTATATCGATTTTTTTCGAATTCTGTTAATGTATTGTTTCACCTTGACTTATTTGAGTACATTGAACCATCATTTCATTACCTCAAGGATAAATCCTACTTGGCCGTGATGTATGAATTTTTTTGCACTTTAATTTTGATTTTTCAATTACAGTTGACATGCAATATTATATTAGCTTCATGTGTACAACATGGAGATTAGACATTTACATGACTTACGAGGTGATTACCTGATAAATCTAATACCCATCTAACACCAAACATAATTATTACAATATGATTGACTGTTGCTATTCCTTATGCTATACTTTTCATCCTGATGACTGTTTCATAACTACCAGTTTGTACTTCTTAATCCCTTCTTCATTTTCGCCCATCCTCCCCAACCCCTTCCCAACTGGCAACCTTCGGAATGTTCTCTATATCTATTACTTTGTTTCTGTTTTCTCTGTTTGTTTATTTTGTTCTTTAGATTCCACATATTAGTGAAATCATATGGCATTTGTCTTTCTCTGTCTGACTTACTCCACTTAGCATAATACACTCTAGGTCCATCCATGTTGTTGCAAGTGGCAAGATTTCATTCTTCTTTATGGCTGAGTAATATTTCATTGTATATATGTACCACCTCTTCTTTATTCATTCATCCACTAATGGACACCCAAGTTTCCTCCATATCTTTGCTATTGTAAATAGTGCTGCAATGAATATAGGGATGCACATGTCTTTGTCTTTTCTAAGTAGTCTTTTGTGTTTCTTTATATAATTTCCCAGAAGTGGAATGACTAGATCCTTCTTTGTCTCTTATTATATAGCCTTTGTTTTAAAGTCTGTTTTGTCTGGTATAAGTATTGCTAACCCAACATTTTTTGTGTTTGCTTCTATTTTCGTGAAGTATCTTTTTCCATCACTTTACTTAATAGTAGGGATGGAAACACTTTGTATATTCTTGCCAGTCCCTTCTAGCCTGCAAAGTCTCTGTTGAGAAATCAGCTGACAGTTTTATGGGAGCTCCTTTGTAAGAACTGCTTTTCTCTTGCTGCTTTTAAGATACTTTTTTTGTCTTTAACCTTTGCAATTTTAATTATGATGTGTTTTGGCATGACACTCTTTGTTTTTTAGGACTCTGTGTACTTCGTGGGCTTTTATATCTACTTCCTTCACTCAGTTAGGAAAGTTTTCCATCATTATTTTTTCAAATGGGTTTTCAATTCCTTGTTCTCTCTGCACAATTTGATACCCCTGTGATGTGAATATTGAAATGCTTGAGGTTGTCCACAAGGCCCCTTAAACTATCCTCATTTTCAATTCTTTCTTCTATTCACTGTTCTGACTGGGTGTTTTCTAATATCTTATATTCAAAATCACTGATTCAATCCTGTGTTGATTAATGCAATCTACTGTTAATTCCCCCTAATGTATTCTTTTTAATTAAAGTTTATTGGGGTGCAATTGTTAGTAAAGTTACATAGATTTCAGGTGTACAATTCTGTAGTACGTCATCTATATGTATCACATTGTGTGTTCACCACCCAGAGTAAGTTCTATTTCCATCAACATAATTTTGATGCCCTTTACCCTCATCTACAAATCCCTTCACCTCTTAACCTCTGGTAACCTCTAAACTATTGTCTGTGGTCTATGAGTTTTGTTTCGTCCTTTGTTTGTCTTCTTCTTTTGTTGTTTTCAGTTTTATATACCACATATCAGTGAAATCATATGGTTCTCAACTTTCTCTGGCTGACTAATTTCACTCAGGATAATAATCTCAAGATCCAACCAAGTTGTCGCAAATGGTAAAATTTCATCTTTTCTTACCGCAGAATAGTATTCCATTGTGTATATATACCATAACTTCTTTATCCAATCATATTTTGAAGGACACTTTGGTTGTTTCTATGTTTTGCCCACTGTAAATAAAGCTGCAATGAACATTGGAGCACATATATTTTTATGGATAAATGTTTTCAGATTTTTGGAGTAGATACCCAGGAGAGGGATGGCTGGGTCATATGGTAATTCTATTCTTAATTTTTGAGGAACCGCCACACTACCTTCCATGGGGCTGCACTAATCGGCATTCCCACCAACAGAGTGTGAGGGTTCCTTTTTCTCCACAGCCTCTCCAACACTTGTTACTATTTGTCTTATTGATGATAGCCATTCTGACTGGGGTGAGGTGATATCTCATTGTGGTTTTTATTTGCATTTCTCTGATGATTAGTGATGTTGAACATTTTTTCATACACCTATTGGCCATTTGTATGTCTTCTTTGGAGAAATGTCTATTCAGGTCCTCTGCCTATTTTTTTTTTTTTTTTAAGATTTTTTTATTGGGGACGGGAAACAGGACTTTATTGGGGAGCAGCATGTACTTCCAGGACTTTTCCAAGTCAAGTTGTTGTCCTTTCAATCTTAGTTATGGAGGACCTGGGTTCAGCTACAGGTCCAGTTGCTGTTGTTAGTTGCAGGGGGCACAGCCCACCATCCCTTTCGGGAGTCGAATCAGCAACCTTGTAGCTGAGAGCCCGAGCTCCAACATAATGAGCCATCTGGCTACCCCGGAGCTGGGCAGCAGCTCACTGATTTTATTCTAGTTGCGGAGGGCGCAGCTCGCTGGCCCATGTGGGAATCGAACCCATGTGGGAATCGAACCCATGTGGGAATCGAAGCGGCAGCTCTGTTGCCCAGAGCTCCTGCTCTAACAAACTGAGCCACCTATCCGCCCCCTCTGCCTATTTTTTAAGTTGATTGTTTGTTTTTTTTGTGGTTGTTCAGATGTGTGAGTTCTGTATATATTTTAGATATAAGTCCCTTATCAGAGGCGTTGTTTGCAAAAATCTTCTCCCATTCAGTTGCTTTGCTCTCTATTTTGTCAATGTTTTTTTTGCTGTGTGGAAGCTTTTTAGTTTGATATAGTCCCATTTGTTTATTTTAGCTTTGACTTCCATGCCTTTGGTCAAATTCATAAAATGCTCTTTGAACCCAAGGTCCACAAGTTTAGTACCTATGCTTTGTTCTATGCATTTTATTGTTCCAAGTCTTATGTTTAGGTCTTTGATCCATTTTGAGTTCATTTTCATACACGGTAACAGAAAGCAGTCTAGTTTCATTCTTTTGCACGTGGATTTCCAATTCTCCCAGCACCATTTATTGAAGAGGCTGTATTTTCTCCATTGTATGTTTTTTGCTTTTTTGTCAAAAACTGTCTGTCCATATTTATGTGGGTTTATTTCTGGGTTCTCAATTCTATTCCATTGGTCTGTGTGTCTCTTTTTCTGCCAATACCATACTGTTTTGATTATTGTTGTTCATTAGTACAAGCTGAAGTCAGGGTGTGTGATACATCCAGCATTGTTCTTTTTTCTTAGAATTGTGTTGGCTATCGGGGTCTTTTGTGGTTCCATACAAATCTGATGGTTTTTTGTTCTATTTTTAAAAAAAAAATGACATTGGGATTTTGATGGGGATTACATTAAATCTGTATATAGCTTTGGGTAGTATGGCCATTTTAACTATGTTGATTCTTCCCGTCCATCAACATGGATTGTCTTTCCATTTCTTTGTGTCTTCTTCAATTTCTTTAAAAAATGTCTTATAGTTTTCAGTATATAAGTCTTTCACATCCTTGGTTAAGTTTATTACTAGGTATTTTATTCTTTTTGTTGCAATTGCAAAAGGAATTTTTTTCTGAGATTTAATTTTTAGTATATAGAAATAGAATGGACTTTTGTACATTGATTTTGTAGCCAGAAACTTGACTGTATTCATTTCTTGTTTCTAATAACTTCTTCATGGAGTCTTTAGGGTATTCTAGATATAGCATCAGGTCATCTGCAAGGAGTGACAATTTGACTTCTTCATCACAATTTGGATGCCTTTTATTTCTTTCTCTTGCCTGATTGCTCTGGCAAGGACTTCCAATACTATGTTGAAAAGCAGAGGTGAAAGGGGACAACACTTTCGTGTTCCTGAATGTAGAGCAAAGGGCTTCAGTTTTTCACTGTTAATTATGATATTAGCTGAGGGTTTGTCATATATGAACTTTATTATCTTAAGGCATTTCCCTTCTATACCCGTTTTGTTAAGTGTTTTAGTCATAAATGGACGTTATATCTTGTCAAACCCTTTTTCTGCATCTATTGATATAATCATATGGTTTTTGTCCTTTATTTTATTCATGTGGTGTATCACATTGATCGATTTGCGCATGTGAACCATCCTTGTGCTCCTGGGATGAACCTCACTTGGTCGTGATGTATAATCTTTTTAATGCTTTGTTGCATTTGATTTGGTAGAATTTGTTCTGATTTTTGCATCCGTATTCATCAGAGATATGGGTCTGTAGTTTTCTTTTTTGTGTTGTCCATACCAGGTTTTGGTATCAGGGTAATGTTGGCCTCATAAAATGAGTTAGGGAACATAGTCTCTTTTTTAATTTTTTGGAAGAGTTTGAGTAAGACAGGTATGAAATCCTCTTTCAGTGTTTGATAGAATTCACTAGTGAAGCCATCTGGTCCTGGACTTTTGCTTTTGGGAAGGTTTCGGATGACTGATTCCATTTCCCTACTGGTGATCTGTCTATTTAGATTTTCCAATTCTTCGTAATTCAGCCCTGGAAGGCTATGTTTCTAAGAAGTTGTCCATTTCTTCTAGGTTATTGAATTTGGTGGCATATAATCCTTCACAGTATTCTTGGATGATCCTTTGTATTTCTGTGGCATCTGTGGTAACTTCCCCTCTTTCATTTCTGATTTTGTTATCTGTTTCTTTTCTCTTTTAAGCTTGCTGAGTCTAGCCAAGCATTTGTCAATTTTATTAATCTTTTCAAAGAACCAGTTCTTTGTCACTAATTTTTTTCAATTGTCCCTTTGTTTTTTATTTCATTTAGTTCTGCTCTGATTTTTATTATTTCCTTCCTTCTGCTGGCTTTGGGTTTCATTTGTTCTTCTTTTGGTAGTTCTTTAATGTGTGATGTGAGGTTGTTTATCTGGGATTTTTCTTGTTTCTTGACATAGACCTATAATGATATAAATTTCGCTCTTAAAACTGCTTTCGTTGCATCCCCAAATTTTGTTAGGATGTAGTTTCATTCTCATTTGTTTCTAGGTATCTTTTGGTCTCTCCTCTTCTTTCCCCTTTGACCTGGTCGTTCTTTAATAATATGTTGTTTAATCTCCACATATTTGTGGTTTTTCCTGCTTTCTTTTTGCAGTTCATATCCAATTTCAAAGCCTTGTGGTCAGAGAATATGCTTGGTATGATTTCAGTCTTCTTAAATTTCCTTAGGCTGTTTTATGTCCCAATATGTGATCTATCCTTGAGAATATTCCATGTACACTAGAAAAGAATGTGTAGTCTGATGTTCTAGGATGAAGTGCTCTATAAATGTCAATTATGTCTATTTTATCTAATGTGTCATTTAGGGCTGCTATTTCATTATTTGTTTTCTGTTTGGACAATCTATCCGTAGCTGTCATTGATGTATTTAGGTCCCCTACTATAATTGTGTTTTGGTCAATTTCTCCCTTTAGTTCTGTTAGTAATTGGTTAGTATATTTTGGTGTTCCCTGATTGGGGGCATAAATATTGGTGACTGCTATGTCTTCTTGTTATATATTCCCCTTTATGATTATGAAATATCCATCTTTGTCTCTTGTTAGCTTTTTTATCCTGAAGTCTGTTTCATCTGAAACAGGTATGGCTACACCTGATTTTCTCCTAATACCATTTGCTTGGCATTTCAGTTTCCACCCTATCACTTTGATCCTGTATTTTTCCTTGTAGCTGAGATGTATTTCTTGGAGGCAGCATATGGTTGGATTTAGTTTTTTGATCGAATTTGCTACTCTGTGCCTTTTTATTGGTGAGTTCAGTCCATTTACATTTAGGGTGATAATTGGTGTACGAAAATTTCCTATCATTCTGTCTCTGGTGTTCTGGTTGGTTGGTGTTTCCATTGTTTCTTTGCCTTTTTGTTGTTGTCCATTATTTCTGTGTGGTGGTATTCTATGATTTTCCCCTCTATTTCTTCTTTTCTATGTTGTATATTTCAGTTCTGGATTTTTTTTTTTTTGAGTGGTTACCATTAAGTTTATGTAAAAGAAAGTCTGAAATTTGGAGTACTGCTTTTTTTTCCCCATCATTCTTACTTTCTCTATTCATTTATGCCAGTTCAGACTTTTACTCTCTGCCCTTTTATGTTTTTCTTGTCACAATTTATCCCTATTTATGCTGTGAGTTGATTTCTGCATTGCAGTAGCAAGTTGTCTTTTCCTTTTTTTAAGTGTTTTTTCCCCCTACTTTTCCCTGTATGTTATGTTTTTGTGTATAATGTCCTATTTGGTGTAGGGGTTGCTATTTCCTGCTTCTGTTTGTTTGTAATACTACTCGTGGTTTTGTATTCTTTTGCTTTTTGTTTCAGGTCAAATAGCCTCTTGTTAGAAAATTCTTTCACCTTCTGTATGTCTGGAAAGGTTTTTATTCCTCCTTCATATAGAAAGGATATCTTTGCTGGATACATTATTCTTGGCTCATAATTTCTCTGTTTCAATAGTTTGAATCTTTGGTTCCACTCCCTCCTGGCTTGTAGATTTTCTGCTGAAAAATCTGATGATAATCTAATGGGCTTTTCTTTGTAGGTTACTGTCTTCTTTTACCTGGGTGCCTTGAGGATTCTTTCTTTGTTGTTAACTATTTTTTACCTTTTATTTATTTTAAGTGTGTTTTTCCAGGACTTACCAACTCCAAGTCAACTAGTTGTTTCCAGTCTCGTTGTGGAGGGCACAGACTCACACTGGTCTAGCAGGTATTGAACTGGCAACCCTGGTATTACGAGCATTGTGCTCTACCAAACTGAGCTACTTGGCTGCCCCTCTTTGTCATTGATTTTTGACAGCTTCAATACAAAGTGCCTTGGAGAAGGCCTGTTGGGATTGAGGTCATTATGTGTTGTACTTGCGTCTTGGATTTGAGGATCCAGTTCTTTCCACAAATTTGGGAAGTTCTCTTCAACTAATTTTTTAATACACTCTCTGCTCTCTTCTACCTTTCTTCTCCTTTTGGTATGCCAATTATTCTTATATTGTTCTTTCTGATGGAGTCAGAAATTTTTTATAGAGTTCTTTATTTTTTTTCAACTCTCAAGTCTCTCTTTTCTTCCATCTGTGTCATTTCCAGATTTCTATCTTCAATGTCACTGACTCTCTCCTCCATCTGGTCAACTCTATTCACTAAGCTGGCTATTTCATTCTTCATTTCTTTTATTGAATTTTTTTTAAAAAAAAGATTTTTATTAGGGAATATGAATGGGACGTTATTGGGGAGCAGTGTGTATTTCCAGGACTTTTTATTGGGGAACAGTAGTGTGTTCATCACTACTGTTCAAGACTCATCAGCTCCATCCAAGTGAAGTTGTTGTCCTTTCAGTCTTAGTTGTGGAGGTCACAGCTCAGCTGCAGGTCCAGTCACCGTTGTTAGTTGCAGTGGGCGCAGCCCACTATCCCTTGTGGGAGTCGAATCATCAACCTTGTGTTTGAGAGCCTGCGCTCCAACCAACTGAGCCATCTGCCCACCCAGGAGTCAAGGAGCGGCAGCTCATTGACTTCATTCTAGTTGCGGAAGGTGCAGCTCACTGACCCATGTGGGAATCGAACCGGCAGCTGTTGTCCAGAGGTAGTGCTCTAACCAACTGAGCCACCTGTACTCCCTAATTGAATTTTTAATCTCCAGAAATTCTATTTGGTTCTTTTTTAAAATTTCAATCTCTTTGGTAAAATGTTAATTTTGTTCTTTGATTGTGTTTTTTAGTTCATTAAACTTCCTGTCTGTGTTTTCTTACATCTCATTGAGTTTTTTAAAAACTCCAACCTTGAATTCTCTGTCATTTAAGTCATATATTTCTGTGTCTTTAAGTTCATTTTATGGAGACTTTTCATTTTCTTTCTGAGCTGCATTGTTGCCTTGGTTATTCATGGCAATTAATAAATTATGATTTCTCTTCCTAGGCATCTAAAGGAGTGGGTTCTGCAACAGGTCCATAGGAAAAGGTCTTTCTTTGGTTTTCCTGTTGGTGTTGGTAGATGTTTTATTTTCTCTCTGACTGCAGCTTTTTATTCTCTCTCATGCTGTAGTGTTATATTTTTTCTGCACTGTTCAGGCTTCTCACACATTGAGGGAATTCCTTGGAAGGTGGGCTTCTCCTCTGTGAACAGGTCACCTGGGTCACAGGGTGATGCCTCCGTGAGGGTATGTGGAGAGCTTCTAAAGTTCCAAAGCTCTACCTGCAACAGTTTCAAAGCCTGTGTGTTTCAGCAGATCTGTTTACTCCTGCAGGTATTTGCCCAGATTGGTGGGGACAGGGGCAGGGTGGATTGTGAGAGGTGGCCCAAAACAATGGTGGTCACCACCAGCACGGCCAATCCTGCACCAAAGCTCTCTCCCCTTTGCTGGAGCTAGTTGGGACGCCAGTCCATGTCTGCAGGGCCGTAGTTCTCAGAACTACAAATATTCTATTATTTTTATCTGACACTGCTACCGTTCTGCTTCTAGCCCTGGGAGGGTCGTAATGGGGTGAGCTCTGGGAGGGTAGGAAGGGATCTGCTAGGCTCTGTGCCTATGCCTTCCATACTCTGCTTGGCAGTGAGGGCTTAAACCTCCATTTTCACCCTTCTTCCCTCAGTGTTTGCTCCAAGGTCTCTGCCATGAGCGTTGAGTTCAGCTGTTCTATATGTTGGTTCCTCAGGCGGTACTGTGGGCCAAAAGCAGAGCACTAGCAGCCTGAATTCTTCCCTAGCGTGTGACTATGATAGCTTTGGAACGTAGGGAGCTCGATCTCCGAGCTCCATCTCCACTCTGCGGCTTGCACTGCAGCCCATGTGTCCACACTCTCCACTCCCCTCCTTACCTGCTCACCCAATTTGTGCATCTCTACATCGTTTCTTTTTCTTTTTTTAAATTATAGTGTGTTGGGGTGAGAATTGTTAGTAAAGTTACATAGAGTTTCGATCATTTCAATTTCACGTCTCTTAGTATTTCGTGTCTACTGCGCAGGGAGTCTTTTGTGAAATTATAGCTGTTCAATTTGTTGTAAATTCCATGAGCGATTTCAACAGGCTCACCTCACGCCACCGTTTTTATAATGTAATTCTCTAATGTATTCTTTATTTCTATTTTTTCAGTTTTTTTTTATTGATTTGGTTCTTTATGTTCCACATATTAGGGAAATCATATTGCATCTGTCTTCCTCTGTCTGATAAACTCCACTCTGCATAATAACATCCAGGTTCATCCATTTGGCAGCAGATGGCAAGAATGCATTCCCTTCCATGGCTAAGCAATATTCCGTTGTATATATCTACCACCTCCTCTGTATCCATTTATCCATTGATGGACATGCAGACCGCCTCCACATCTTGGCCATTGTAAACGATGCTGCAATTACTATATGGATGCACACATCCCCTTGAAGTAGAATTTTGGACTTATTTGTATAAATACCGCGAATTGGGATGACTGGATCTTTCTCTGTCTCTTGTTATAGCCTTTGTTTTAAAGTCTGTTTTGTCTGGTATAAGTATTGCTATTCCAGGCTTTGTTTGTTTGTTTCCATTTTCATGAAATGTCTTTTCCTATCCCTTTACTTTCAGTCTCTGTGTGTCTTTCTATCTAAAGTGAGTCTCTTGTAGGCATCATATGTAAGGGTTTTGTTTTCTTACCCATTCAGCCACCCTATGTCTTTTGATTGGAGCACTTAATCCAGTTACTTTGAAAGTAATTGTTGATAGATATGTAGTTATTGCCACTTTATTATTCATATTTTTTAAGTGGTGGAACTAAGATGTTTAATTCCCATATTCTTTAGTAACTGAAAAAATATATAAACAACCCAAGATACTCTAACAGTGTTTCTTAAATATGAGAAATATGTGAACCCCTTTTAAAGGAATAAAAAAGTTGTTACAGATTTCATCATCACCACATCCAAGGTCAATTTTTAAGAGGTGAAAGAGTAGACCCAGCAAGCTCAGGGGCCTACATGGCTTGCCTGACAAGCTCAGTGACTGAAAGTAACCACACAAGATGGTCTGATCATAAATTCCTAACTGGGCAGGCCATGCTGGGTAGCCATATCCAAGGCCAAGAGCGCCCTTAACAAAGGTCAATCTTTACCTTAAGTAGGCCTTTTCATTGAAGCCTTTATGCATCTAGGATAACTTATCTTTCAAATGTCAAAGTAATTTTCTTTTCCAGACCCCTTGGATGCACAGCCGCTGGCACCGAAGCACAAGACGACAGAACTCCTCATTGTTATCATGTAGATTTTTTTTCTATACACTTTTAAAACAAAATTAATTTCAGCTGTACAAAATAATGTAATAGTTTGACAATTTTACCCCTCACAAAATGATAACCCCACTCTCCCAATCTACTACACCTCTGACATCATATATAGCTGTTACAATTCCACTGACTCTATTCCCTATATGGTACTCCACATCCTGTGAATATATATAAAATTATAGTTGACATTCATTATTATTCAGCTTCATATTTTTTATCTTTTTTCTTTTTCTTCTTAAAGAAGTTGCTTAAACATTACTTGTAATACTGGTTTAGTGGTGATTACTTTTTTAGCTTTTTCTTTTCTTGGGAGCTATTCATCTCTTCAATTCTAAATGATAGCTTTGCTGGGTAGAGTAATCTTGGTTGTAGGCCCTTTGTTTTCATCACTTTGACTATTTTGTGCCAATCCCTTCTGGCCTGCAAAGGTTCTGTTGAAAAATCAGCTGAGAATCCTATGAGAAGTCCCTTGTAAGTAACTAGTTGCATTTCTCTTGCTGCGTTTAGGATTCTCTCTTTGTCTTTAACCTTTGCCATTTTAATTGTGATGTGTCTTGGTGTGGGCCTGTTTGCGTTCATCTTGTGTGGGACTCTCTGCACTTCCTGGTTTTGAATCTGATTCCTTCAGCAGGTTAGGAAAGTTTTCAGTTGTTGTTTTTTCAGATAGGTTCTCAATTCCATGCTTTCTCTCTTCTCCTTCTGGTACCCCATATGATGCGAATGTTGGTATGCTTGATGTTGTCCGAGGAGTCTCTTAAAGTATCCTCTTTTTTTTTTTTTTTATTCTCTTTTCTTTTTGCTGCTCCAATTGGGTGTTTTCTGCTACCCTGTCTTCCAAATTGCTGATTCAGTTCTCTGCTTCATCTAATCTGCTGGTGATTCCTTCTAGTTCATTCTTCATTTCAGTTATTTTATTCTTCACTTCTGACTGGTTCTTTTTTAAAGTTGCTATGTCTTTTTTTAATGCTTGCTCTCTTCTTGTTGAAGGTCTCACTAAGTTCCTTGAGCATCCTTATTACCAGTGTTTTGAACTATGTCTCTGGTAGGATGTTTCCCTCTGTTTCCTTTAGTTCTTTTTCTGGAGTTTTCTCCTGTTATTTCATTTGAGATGTATGTCTTTGTTTTCTCATTTTGGCTGTCTCTCTGTTTTTGTTTCTATGTATTAGTTAGATCTGCTATATGTCCAGTCTTGGACCCCACAGGGCAACCTTATGTTGTAGGTGCCCTGTGGAGCCCAGTGGTACAGTCTCTGTGGTCATCTGTGCTGTGTGTTCCAGGAGTGTCTCTTGTGTGGGTTGTGCATTCTCTCCTGTTATAGTTGAGGCTTGATTGCTATGACACATCAGTGGGTGGGATTGATACTCAGGTTGATTGGCTCTGGGTTTTGGCTGCTTCCACAGTTTACGGGGTGTTATGTGGGGGCTTACCCTATGGAGCACAATTTGCCCCAGTGGGCTCTTGTGCCTGTTGAGACCGCTCTTGAGGCATGCCATTTGTGGGGCTAGTTGTGTGATGCTCTGCTGTAGACCAAAGCCAACTTCCAAGTATGTTGCTTCCTGGGCCACTTGGGAGGGGCTCTAATGCCAGCCCAGGTCATCCACTGCCTATGACTGGCCAAGAACTACCTGGTAGGAGCTAACAAGCAATCCCGGATGGTCACGCCCTGTGTATAACCTGTAGGCACATGGAAGATTCTGCACTGCAAACTGAGGATGGCTGCCACCAGTACCAGGCCTGGGGTAGCCCCACAAAAAGCCAGAACACCTGAGGTCTGCTGCCACCTGCCAGCTCCCATAAGGTTCAGGGGTTGATAATGCCTCTTGTGGTGCATGAGTTGGGTGAGGCAGGGTCTCAGAGAGTCACCAGGGAGGGACAAGTTTTGTTCACCAAGTTAATGTTGATTCTGATTTGGTGCCAGTGCTTAGCATAGACCTTCACAGCTAAACTCTCAGAGCACACTTTGAGGCCAGCTACCACCCACCTGGAGCCCATGAACACTCAAAAGTTGTCCAAGAAAGAGTGCAATGGGCTGGATGCTCACCAATAAAATACCTCCAGCATTGAGCAAGCCATGTGGTGCAAGGTCCCAAAGAGTCACCATGGTGGAGAGAGCAGAGCTTGCTAGACCAGTTCAAAATCAGTTTTGGCCATGGGCATGGAGGGAAGGCTCATCACAGGAAAGATGGCCCCCACCTGCTGGCTGCATGGGAGGAGGACCCAACAGAGTGAAAAAAGTGATTATCTCTCCATTCCTTGCCCCGAAGCCACACAACTTAGTCTCTCCCCATATGTCCCTAATGCCCCCAAGTCACTGTTCCCAGTTCTCACTGTGTTCATCTACTCCTCCCCTAAGTTCATTGAGCATCCTCATAATCAGTGTTTTGAACTCTGTGTCTAGCAGATTGCTTGTCTCCATTTTGTTTAGTTCTTTTTCTCGAGCTTTGCTCTGTTCTTTCATTTGGCACATGTTTCTTTATCTCCCCATTTTGGCTGCCTCCCTGTGTTTGTTTCTATGTATTCAGTAGGACTGCTAATTCTCCTGGTCTTAGTAGAGTGACCTTATGTAGTAGGTGTTCTGTGAGGCCCAGTGGCAGTCTCCCTGGTCGCCTGCACCAGGTGCTCCAGGTGTGTCCCTTGTGTGGGTTGTGTTTGTCCTCCTGTTGTGGTTGAGCCTTGGTTGCTGTTTGTATGTCACTGGGAGGAACTGACCCTTGGGCTGATTGATTGTGAAGACAGGCCATGCTTACAGTGGAGGAGCTGTTGGGCAGGGGCTATCCCTACAGAGCAGGATTTGCTTTAGCAGGGAACTGGTGCCTGCCCAGTTTGCCATTTGGGTCTGTCATCCTTGGAAGCTGCCGGGGCTGGGTCTGAACCTGACCACTGAGTGTGTCAGCCCCAGGGCCTCCTCAAGAGCACCCAGTTTAGGCCATGTTCAACTGCAGCCTGTGCCCTGCCGGGTCCACCTGGCATGAGCCACAAAGCAATTTGTAGTTGTCTGCTACCTTTGCTAGGCTTAGAAGTGCCTCAAGAGGCCAAGTTGGAACGTAGGCGGGCTTCAGGCTGCTCAGCAAGTGATACAGATCATGCCAAAGACAGATGCTGCTTCTTTGGGGTTTCTCAATCTTTGAGAGATTTTAGGAAATTCCACAAGATAAGCCAAGACAGGTCATTTGCGTAGAAAATCCACTGGAACCAACTTGGGTGGGCCTGCACGTTGGGTGGTACCCGGTCTCAGGAAATCACCAGGGTGGGATGGATGAACAGTGTTAGCTAGGTTCATGGAGTCTCAGATATGGTGGCCACCTGCTTCTGCACACCTAGATGGGGGAGGGCTCAACAAAGAAACAATGGATTCTGCCAGCACTTATGTCTGGGATAAAGTTGACCCTGCAGCCTTTACTCTGAAGCCAGACAACTCAGTTCATCCCTGTATGTCCCTGGCATCTTTCAAGTTGTGCCCCAGTGCTAGAGCTCAGAGTGAGTGAGTCCATCAGCAAGTAAGTCCATGTGTGGCACCTTTAAGGGAACCACCTGGGAGTCTAGCCATCCTTCATCTCACCCAGCCACAATCTTTGCTGGTTTTTACAGCCAGAAGTTGTGGGGACTCGTCTTCTTGGCACTGGAACCCTGGGCTGGGGAGCTCTGTATGGGACTTGCACCCTTCGCTCCTCTGGGGGGACCTCTTCAGCTGACATCCCTCTGAATATTTAACTGCCACACGCAGGTGTGGGACTAGCTCATTCTTCATCTCCATCTCTCGATGGAGTCTCGAGTTGGCTTCTTCTGTATGTCCTCAGTTGTAGAACTTTGGTTCAGCTAGACTTCAGGAAATGATGGGTTTTCCATAGTTTAGTTGTAATTTTGATGTATTCATGAAAGAAGGTAAGCACAGCTTTTACCTACTCCACCATCTTGACTGGAAATCTCCTAAGTCTCTCTTGAGTTCAAAATTTTTCATTGTTATCTGCTCCCCTCACCATTGCCTGCAGGCATTTGTGAACCAAGAGGGAGAGGGCTGTGGGAGCTCTGTGTCATGGGAGGAAAGACGATTTTATCATTGACATTGTTAGTAATAAGAACATGATTTTAACAAAGAGCAAATTAACTTTTAGTCTATTTTATTGTTTTTAATTTCTTTTTATATTCAGTGCATCTCCATTTGCCTATACCTGATGCAGACTACTCTAACTGCTTCCCTCTTTGTTATGTCCCTGGCTTTTATGCAAAAATCCAAATTCTTAGTCTAACCTTTATAATGGGTTATCTCACAGCACTTCTGTAAAGGTACCTAATGCTTCAGGGTATGCATTGTTCACTATATTGTCTCACCAGCTCATGCCCCCAAACTGACTGGGTTGCTTTTTGCCTTCTGTTCTACCCATCTAAAACTTATCCATACCTCCAGTACAATGCTTTCATATTACCTCACAAATTATTAGCTAGCCTTGGAACTTATATCACTCTTATATTTATAGTTTATATTTTGAATTAGTTTCCCTGTGTGTATTTTGTTCTTCAATTTAGATGATATGTTGAGGTAAGTCATAAACTGTATTTGATAAAGTGCATTGGCACACACTGGAGCTTGTTCAATGATAATAAAAGGTAACTGCTTTTGAAATAGGAGTATTGGTCTCCATGCTGAATTCGTGTACAGCGCAATGAACTTTGATCGCCACAGGATGTCACTGCTTTGTAAGTCAAATTTTCTTCGTTTGAGTGTAGAGAATATAGGAATTCTCAGGAGAAAATTTTGAGAGATTGCAACACAATTTATGGAAATGCAACAGTTGGGAGGTGTGGAGATCAATAGAATTATATACACCAAAAAGTGAAAATACCATTTACACACTCTTAACACCATCTACAGTTTCATTCTTCTTCCCACTGTTAATAATTTGCAGTGTTGTCTTTTAGACCCATTTTCCTTTGTCTGGTGTGTGTGTGTATGTGTGTGTGTGTGTGTGTGTGTGTGTGTGTGTAGCCATTTAGTAGCTTTCTCTTTACATTTGATAATATTTCACTGGCTATCTTTTGGTCTTAATATATACAACTTTATATTATTCTTTTAGAAGCTAATGCAGCAATTTATGAATATTGAAATGATCAGTAATTGACATCATTAGTCCTCAAAATGATTGCCTGAGTATGGTCCAAAACTGAATAAGAGTGAATTCCATTCTGTTGCCGATTTTTTGAAACTGTACAGTTAATTACTAAACACTTGGGAGGATTGGTAGGTGATGAGCAATAAATTGAAAAGCAGCATGTGCAAACCAGATTTCTACTAGAATTTAGAACAGCATAAAATTAAATGCCCTGGAGAATTTATACAAAAGAAGGAGAGAAAGAGCCACAGGTAGAAAGACCATTAGAATACCAATGCATTTTTAGTTTGCATTATTGCTTGTTCATGATTATAAAATAATACATGTTCATTGTACAATACAGGAAACATAGAAACGCATTAAGAAGAAAACAAACATCTGGGTGGTAAAGACACAATGTGATATATAGATGATGTATCACAGAATTGTACACCTGAAATCTATGTAACTTTACTAACAATTGTTACCCCAATAAACTAATAAAAAAAATTTTTAAAGAAGTAAACGAACAGATAGTTACTAGACTTAGCATGGTGATCACATTGTAAGGTATATAAATGTTGAAGCACGGTGTTGTATATCTGAAACTAATATAACATTGTTGTATGCCAACTATACTTAAATAAAAAAAGAAAACAAACATTACCCTAATTCTACGATCTAGGCTTAACCACAGTTTATTTTTGCTCATACAGCTTCTCACCTTTTTATTTAAAAAATTTGATGGGATTGTAAACTAGTGCAGCCACTATGGAAAATAGTATGGAGGTTCCTCAAAAAATTTAAAATAGAGCTACCATATGACCCAGCAATCCCACCTTTGGGTATTTATCCAAAGAAATTGAAAATACTAATTCAAAAAGATAGTTTCACCCTATGTTCATTGCATTATTTACAATAGCCAAGAAGTGAAAATAACTTAGTCGTCCATCAATAGATGAATGGAGATATATATCACATCTTTTTATCCAGAGCATTATATTCCATAGAATCTGAATGCAACTGGGGATACTGAGTATGGAACTATTTCAAAAAATTTGACTTGATGTTTCTCCTCACCCCATTCCATGTCCTTGAATTTATGACCTTACACAGAAGCCTTGTAGCCTGAGCTGAGGGCTAATTCTAGTGAATCATAGATTCTTCCTGTGTGTATGGCTCTATTTTATTCTATTTGTTGGTATGTGTTAGAAGAGAGGATATGGTTAATACAGTGGTACACTAGAAAATGTCAAAGATCTCGATTTGGATCCCAGTTTTATCATTTACTACCTGTATTCATAAAAGAAAATGGGTCAAACAACCCTGGATATATTTTTATCCCCCTTTGGAGATGATAAAACGGAGACCCAGCCAGGGAGAAGTGACTTAATTAACATCACACAGCTAGTATGTAGTAGAACCAGGATTCAAGCAGAAGCCTGTTTGAGCCAGCACCTATGTGCCTTCCACTCTACCACGTCAGCTTCTCTTTAGGACTTCTGTGAAGGTGAAAGAGAGTATGTCTTCAAAGTGATTGCCTCACCTTTTTGACCAAAGCCTTGATAAAAGGTTATGTACTCTTTTACCTCTTCAGTATCCAAACATCTCTTCTCTGACTCCTCTTGTTTTTGTTTGTTTGTTTTGTTTTGTTTGTTTGTTTTTGCATATTCTCTTTTTTAGGAGAGAAGCCTTATAAATGCACCTGGGATGGCTGCTCCTGGAAATTTGCTCGCTCAGATGAGCTCACCCGCCATTTCCGCAAGCACACGGGCATCAAGCCCTTCAGGTGCACAGACTGCAACCGTAGCTTCTCTCGTTCTGACCACCTGTCCCTGCACCGCCGTCGCCATGACACCATGTGAGCAGCACAGTCCACACTAGAAGAGTTGCTCTGGTCTCATTCCTGTATATGAGCTGAGGTCGTGACCATCTTTTCCTCTTTGATTTCAGCTTGCCTCTAAGATGGGGTTAGAGCAGCTCACTGAGCCAGGTTGATGAAACTAGAGGAAAAGATATCTGGCTACCCATGGGGGCTCCTTATATTCCATCTTCACCTCTTCACTATCCAGTCCCCAGTTTTCTCAACCTCTACATAGGTTGAATAAAAGTGCAGCACCCATGATCTGCGATAGAACATTTTTTCTACAATAGCAAAACAGGAATCAAACTCAAGGCTGTGAACAAACATAAGCTGCTTTTTTTCCTGTTTTTTTTCTCTTGTTTTCTAGAATTCTTATATATATATATATATATATATATATATATATATATATATATATATATATATATATATATATTGTTTTTGAATCAGCGCTTAAAAGTGGTTGGTAATGTTTTAAAAAGACTTTTTCTAAGTTCCTAGATGGAAGAAGGCATAACAATGTAGTTGGTTGGTAGCATTTACATAGATTTGGGTCCTGAGTATAAGACACATGCTCAGTGAATAAGCTGAGTCCCACACAAAACTCAAAGGTTTTGTAAATTCAATCCTATTTGTTCTTACAGTTTGTTTTTCAGATAGTGCTGGTGCTTCTGCTCCTTAAGTCCATGGAAGGGAATGAAGGAATCTTCTTGTCTTTCTCCTTCTTCCTCTCCTTCCTCCTTCAGAATTAAAGATTTTACAGCACAATCACATTCTTTGTTAGGTAAAATTTGGACTAGTAGTCAAAGCACACATCAACATGCCAGTAGGATGAAAAGTGTTCCAGAAGAGTATGTTGGGCAGTGACAGGAACAAGCAGAATCAGGATGATCCTGAAAACAAATAGAGTGGGGCTTTCATTTGGATAGTATACTAAATGTGCTGTGATCACAAACCTCATTCAAATGGCAGCCTGTTCAGACAGTGTCTTGAGGGGCTGCACCTGTACTGTTTATCTTTTGTTTACATTAAGCAACTGTTACGAGCATATTGCATGTTGAGAAATCACACACTGGGGCCATTTTATAGAAAGGTGAGGGGTTGTAAGAAAAATATTTGTTTATTCTGTGGCATTATTAGCATGCATTCCTGTGTTTCAAATGGAATATAAGAGGCTTTTAGTAAAAACTGAAGTACAAAAAGCAATTTGATGTTTTGCAACTGCTATGAGCACTTAAGCCATTTCTTTTAGCCATTATTGCACATTGCATAATATACACATTTGATTACCCATTCCGACTGTTTCATAATAGTCTCTGGAACATAAAACACTGTGTTCCAGGCCCTGGACATCAGATCTACCTCCACATGGCATATTTCCTCTCTCCAGGAGGAGGGGGAGGTTTGCATCACTTAACTTTGGACTCAGCCTCTCTCCTAAAGGTTGTCTTCATATTGAACCCCTTTTCCCTAGCAGATATTCAACCAGTCCCTGCTTGAACACTTTAGATTACTACCTCCAAAGGCCATCCATTCTGACTAAATCATAGAATTCTAGCACCAATAAGGGTTCCTATTAACCATTTAGTACTACCCATCATTCATATTTTACAGATGAGATAAATACAGGTCAGATTCTTTCCCCAGATGTTTCCTTGAGGACTTAATAGACCTGCACACCCATTCTCCTGGGGATCATGTTATTAAAACAAATTAAAGAAAACTTTACATGATTGATTGCAGTATTTGTCCAATTCTATATGTTATGCTTCAGAAAACTTTAGACCAGTCACAAAATCATTTATGGTTGATTAAATAGTAAGTAAAATATTCTTGTTGTCATTGACAGATGACATTAGGTGCACAATTTTTCTCTTCTAACACTTTCTATAATATCTCAGATTTTATTTACCTCATTTCAACATACAATGTCTTTCCAGACCATAAACCCTCATAAATTCAAGGACTGCCTGTATTTTTCACAATGACACATGGATTTTTACTATTATTGTTATTTTGATATAGACTTTTCCCTGACTTTTGGTGTGCAAGTTCCACACTGTAGACTAATTATTAAAACACTAGAACATACCTAGGGCCAGTCCATTACAAGGAACTTCTATGTAGCTCTAAGACAGATTTCTAAATGTGAATTACCATCATACATTGGTTTAAGCTTATAACTGAGTAATTGACATGGTGTTTCACAGTAGAGTCCAAGAACTTACCCATTTTCTCTAGACTTTGAATCCTGAGACTCCCTTTTCCAGAGTTCATAACTATCCTGAGCCCTTAGACCTCAGGATCTTTTGCATTGGAGCGTATAATCTATTAATGAATAAAAGCTATCAAACATGCTCTTTGTACTAAGATGATCAAATTAAAATTCCAAATATTGGTATCCCTGACATCACTAAGCTTTTATTCAAAACTTTTCCTGCAATGAGGGACTTTGTTAAATGTTTTATTAATTGTCTACAGTCAGGAAACAATTCTATTCTTATTTCCCTCTCCCCTCCAAATAATGATAAAATTATTCCAATCATTTACATATTCCTTAAGAAATATATCAAAATTTATTAAGAGTATTTCGTAGAGGGATTCAAATACAGTACAATACAGTACTGCTCTAAAAGCACATAGAATTTTGCTAATAGTGAGATTAAAAGCAACTGTCTCTCTTAGATAGCATTTAGGATTAATTGAATATGCTGTGCTCACACCAGCAAAGCACCATTGTGTGGACAGTTGCCTGGGCATGGAAAATGGCCCTGTTTGATTGGATTGTATAATATCCTGGGATTTGTTGCAGTGGGCTTCCTCCATCAGTAGATGATTGGCAGTTGAACATAAGTATTGATGATTATGACTGGAAAATTTAGGAAAAACTGAGGAATGTGAACTGGTTTGGTAGATTAAGTGGAGTGAATTGTGGGCAAGACAGAAAGGTTTTGAGACTAACTTCTTTTTAAATAAAATTTTCATTTTAGAACAGTTTTAGATTTACAGAAAAATTGTGAATATTGTACAGAGAGTTTCCCTTTGTCCCACATCCAGTTTTCCCTATTATTAACATCTTTCATTAATATGGCACATTTGTTATAATTAGTGAAGTAATATTGATACATTATTAAGTAAAGTCTAAACTTTATTCAGATTTCCTTAATTTTTACCTAATATCCTTTTTCTGTTCCAGCATCCAATTCAAGATATTACATTACATTAAATAGTCATATATCCTTAGGCTTCTCTTGGTTTTGACAGTTTCTCAGATTTTCCTTGTTTCCTATGACATTGAGAGTTTTGAGGAGTATGTCCCCCAATTGAGATTTGTCTGATGTTTTTATCATGATTAAACTGAAGTTATTGGTTTTTGGGAGAAAGACCATAGAGGTAAACTGCTATTTTCATCACATCATATTAACATGACTTATATAATATCACATCATATTAGCATATACTTATTTTCTTGATGTTAAACTTGATCACCTGGCTGATATAGTGTTTGTCAGCTTTCTCCTCTGTACTCTCCACACCCCGCCCCCTACATTCCATACTGTACTCTTTGGAATGAAGTCACTATGTGCAACCCACACATAAGTAGTTGTGAGTTATGTACCACATCCTTCAGTGTGAATATCTACAAAAAATTATTTGAAATTATCTATGGGAGATTTGTCTCTTCTCCCTCATTTATTTATTTATGCAGTAATTTACTTGTATTAGTATGGATTCATGGATATTTATTTTATACTTTGAGCTATAATCCAGTAAAACTATTTTGTTTGCTCAAATTTTTCCAGCACTGGCCATTGGACACTTTTTTGGATTGATTCCCAAGTCATTTTCTCATACCCTCATTTTTTTTAGCATATACTTATTTTCTGGCACTACAAAATGCTCCAGGTTCATCTTGCATATTTTTTGGCCCATTCCTGTAATCAGCCATTTCTTTAAGTGTCCTGGTTCCTTTTAATGGAGAATTGTATTAGAAACCAAGATATGGGCATTAGGTATACTTGTTGCTACTGGGGTGTTGTTGTTTCTAGGCAATCTCAGCTGACAGAGCAAGGAAATATATGTGTGTACACTAACTCGTGTATATATATATATATATATATATATATATATATATATATATATATATTTCTATATGTAATCATCCATATCTTTATTAAGCTATGAATTCATACTGATGTCTCCAACTCCAATCCATTACCAAATGGATCATTCTCGTCTTTTCCATTTGCTTATCTGTAACTTCCCACTCAAACAGTGAGAAACCCGGCTGCCACACTCTGACTTTTATTTACTTAATTGTTCAATTCCAGTATACATGTATAGCGGTATCTGAATGGTTAACCTGTGGGTAACAACTAGAACACAGTGCTCATGTATATGATAGTAACATTTTCAGAACTTCAACAGCTCTTTGAAACAAAGTGATTTGCAAAATTCAGGAATAGGGATTTCTATGATCTGAGTTCCAGGAACTTGGGGGTCTATCCTGCCCCCAAAAGATTATCTCAAGAACCAAACCATTGGTAATTAACCTAACCTTAAATAAACCAAGGGAAATTATTGATGCTCCACAATGCTAATACCTATATAGAGATGTGGACACAGAAGAAAATGGGTGTGCCCAATTTAAAGATACACTTAGCACTATCCTCACTGAGAAATATGGCTGTCTGATAATAAGAGTGCTACCCTAAGTCACCTCTCTACTCTATTTTTCCCATCTCTCACTTGGCTGACTCTAGGCAAGTCACATCACCTCTCTGTGCCTCAGTTAACCCATCTATAAAATGGGGGTCTAAATATCTACCTCACAGGAATGTTGTGAGGATTCTTATTAAAGTATGTTGGCAAAAATGATGGCAGATCCTTAAATGAATAACAAAGTCTTATGATCATTACTATGATGATAATTATAGTACCCTATATTTACCTTAGAAAAGGGAGAGGATTAGGAATTATGGGTGATAAAGAGCTAAATTTGAATCAGTAACAAGAATAATTGAAGAATGGTCACTGGAAGCAATATTATTTCCTCTCTTCCTCTTACTTTTCTTACATTCTCTTCATTACTAACTATACGATTCTCATGTTTGCAGATTCGAAACATATTAGGGCCTAAAGGGATAGGTAGGCAAAATATGTTGCTTCAAAAACTTTTCTTCCCCTTTCCTCACTCTGCCTGGACCACATTGCATGTCACCCTGTCAGAAGCACAAAGGCAATTTCCCAGAGCCCTTCAGAAATTGGCCAGTTCAGCTTCACCAATTACATTTTATCTTTCCTGACTTATTGTCCTCTGAACAGTATAGGCAGGAGGTAAGTGGGGTGGGGTGGTTGGAGTGGGAGTGGGATGGAAAAGGATACAATTTATACCAGTGGCAGGATGTTTCTTTGATTCTCAAACACTGATTTCACCTTCCATTTCATTTTCTGGTGGTGGGTCAGGAGCAGGGGGAGAGAGGCTATTTTGTTAACTGTTAAGAAACTCCACTTCCCAGTAGATATTTCCCAGGGTCAGTACAAGTAGTTGTGGTGGACATTACTTTTGAACTATGTTGTATGCAGTGCTGTTTTCATCATATTTCTGAATAAAAAGAGGAAGAGAATACCTAGTGTTGTCCATCCCTGTTTTTTGGCAGGAGGCCCCAGCAGGAGAGCAGTCCCAGAAAGTGACTTCTATTTGTGTAGGGGAAAGAAGCCTGCTGTGAAGGGATTGATTTAATGTTTTTCCATTGTTACTTTGTTTAAAGAAATTACAGAACAGTATATAAGCTTTAGTCTCTATAACTCTTAAGTTTGTGCCTCGTTATTTCAGTGCTTTAGAGCACCACCCCATTTTCTCTCTATTTTATACTAGTTCTTGCTCCAGAAACATGGCTTTGAAGCTAGGATCATGAACTATCTCTTATATACAAGCCTGTTATGCAGCTGGAGGTAATCAAGAATTGCCTCAGATAGCATGGTCACTTAGAGGTTACTCTATTCTAACTTAATGGGACTCTCCCTCTGTGGCATCCAGGCAGGGTGTGTGCTTGGGTACTAAGTAAACTTGTTATGTTTGATTATTGTACTTTTTTATTAATAAAATAACTAAACTTCAGAAACCATAGATATTATTTTGACTTTGTCTCCATTTTATGTTTCCTCAACATGGCATGACATGAGTAGATCATTTTTTCCTCCTTAGCTGGGTGAAGTTTTGATGAAACGACTGTATATCAGCATGGGACAAGAAAGGAAGCTGATCGGTTTTAAATACAATAATTTCTCTGTTGAAACACATGAGGCCCTCCCCATTCTTGGGAATCTGGTCAGCAATGTCCCTGAATGGGGCTTCATGAAGACTGTTTGCTCTTTTTGTACATTTCCTACAAAGACTCCCACAAGAGTTTGTAAGATACAGACTCCATTGGCTAGCTTTCCCTGACCATCCCTGCTCGCCTCACCATTTTGTTTGTTTTTTCCTAAGAAAGAATGTTGGAGAGGAGGTTATTGGGATAGCTTTAAACTCAAAAGCTACCTCAGTATAAATACCACCCCTGGGTGGGGACGTGGGAAGCTGCCTTGTTCTAAGACTGCTTTGGGAAGCTTTGTCTTTCAGAGAGACATTGGGTGGTGAGGGAGTAGAAAGGGGGAAATCCTGTGAGAAAGATTGAGAACAAGATCTAGAAAAACAGATCGAAGAGTGACTGTTCCTGGAACTGCCAGAAAGGGATTTTTAATACAAATGATATAAAGTAAGACTTCTCAGAGCTTGTAGGTTTCCCAGTAATATTTCTTTAGTCATTTCTTTATTCTAAGAGTCATTGTCATTCCTTTGGGTTAAAAGCATCATCAACTTGATGCTACGAATATTGACTGAAAAGCTTCAAGCAATCCAGATTTTTTGCCGGTTGCTATGGAAATGGATAAAACACAGCTACTCTCAAGAAATTTACTTCCTAATGGGGGATACAAGAATGAAAACAAGCACAGTAGTGTTTTAAGTGTCATAGTAGATATATGTTCAATATTTGTGATGTATGTTCAATATTAAATATTAATTATATGTTCAATATTAAAGATTAATTAATTAAATATATGTTCAATATTTGTGATATATGTTCAATATTAAAAATGTGTGAACAACAAAAGGTACCATAAAAACTTAAAAGACAGCCACATACATAACACATAATTTATATTCAGCATATATAAAGAAATCATACAAATAATAAGAAAAACACAATATAAAACATGAATTAAATTAACAAGTAATCACAGATAGATTACATGAGTATATATAGTCAATAAACATAAAAAAGATGTTCAACCTCACTACTAATCATGTAAATAAAATTAAAATGAGAACTATTTTCAACTCACTTGAATGGCAAATATTTATGAGTTTCATAAGACCAAGTGTTGGCCAAATATATGGAAATGGGCAATTATAATACATTACTGGTTGGAGATAAAAAATGGAATTCATATTGGAGGGAAATTTTTCTGTATTTGTTATGACCAAAGAGACCATCTACCCTGTATCTCAGAAATTCTATTTTTTGTATGTCTACAATAGAGAAATTCTCATATATGTAGACGTTGGTGTATACACAATAAAGATGTTCATTTCAGCATTCATAATAATCATGAAAAATTATAAACAACCTAAATGTCTATCAATATGGGAATGACAATGGACTATGGTATAAACTTTGCTGTGGAATGTAATGCAACAGTTAATAGGAATGAGGAAGAGCTATATTAACCCAGATGGAATGATCTTCAAATCATGTTCTTTTAAAAGAATCCACACCAACTAGATTACTGTGTTATTGTATTGAAAGAAATGAAGGATTTAGGTTTGAGGGTTCAAAATAAGTCTGTGAGAATGCAGAAGGGAAACAACTTATAGGGCTGGCAAAGAATATGGTCAAGAGAACAATGAATACAAATGCACCTCTTTTCTGAATTATTTTATTACAAAAAACAACAGGAGTTACTTGGGAGAGTTAATACAAAAATTTGTGTTTGAGCACTCACGAGTACATTATTCTAATTTATTGGGTTAGGTACAGTCACTGTGCAGAGAATGAATGGGGATAGGTAAGAATGGGACCAGGTACCTTTTGAAAATAATTAAAGTACATCGCGAGGGGAAGGTGCGTGTCCTGATGAAACAAAAGCAAAGAAATCATTGCATCTTGGCCAAGGGATTATAAAAAGCCAGAAGAGCTGGGAGTGAACGGCCTAGAATACAGACTTTTCACCCTTCTCACAAGGTGAGGGGTGAAAGGAGGACTGATCTGATGGCTTGGTTCCTCATGGTGAATATGTGGATCTGTTATTTTAATTCCATTGGTAGCCTGGATAGTTTCCTTCAGCACTTTCTCCAAATTTTATATATATATATATATATATATATATATATATATATATATGTATATGTATATATATATGTATATATATGATTTTTATTAAAATATAGTTAACATACAATATTATATTTCAAGTGTACACCACAGTTATTCAACAGTACCCACCTGCCACTATACATAGTTATTACCATATTATTGATTATATTTTCTATGCTAAAGAAGTGATCATGATAAGTCCAGCAATCATGACACTGTACCATGCTATCACAATATTATTGACTATATTTTCTAAGCTGTATATTACATCCCCAAGACTTATTTATTTTATACCTAGAACTGTGAACTTCTTATTCTTTGTCTTCCCACCTTTTTTTAATTTTTCAGAGTTGACATTCAATATTATTTTATATTAGTTTAAGGTGTACAGCATAGTGGTTAGACACATTTATATAACAAGTGATCCCCCTTACTAGTACCCACCTGGCACTGTGCATAGCTATTACCATATTATTCATTATATTTCCTATGCTGTACTTTACATCCCCATGACTACTCTGAAGCTACCAATTTGTATTTCTTAATCCCTTCATCTTTTTCACCATGCCCCAATCCACCTCCCATCTATGACCTCGATAAATATCTGATGTCATACATAGTTATTACAATATTATTGACTATATTCCTTTTGCTATACCCTACATCCCCACTACTACTGTTACACTACTGTGTAACAACGAATATGTATTTCTTAATAACTTCCCCTTTTTTAACCACCTCCAAACCCCCTCCCGTCTGGCAACCATTCAAAATGTTCTCTGTATCTATGACTTTGTTTCTGTTTCATTTGTTTATTTTGTTCTTTAAATTCCACTTATAAATGAAATCATATGTCATTTGTCTTTCACTGTCTGACTTACTACACTCAGCACAGTACCATCTAGGTCCATCCAGGTTGTCACCAATGGCAAGATTTTATTCTTTTTTACAGCTCAGTAATATTCCATTGTATATATGTGCGACCTTTTCTTTGTCTATTCATCCATGCAGAGACACCCAGGTTGCCTTAATATCTTAGCAACTGTAAATAATACTGCAATGAACATATGGAAGAGCATGTCCCCTCGAAGTAGCATTTTGGATTTTGGATAAATACCCAGAAGTGGGATTACTGGGTCCTTCTTTGTCTCTTGTTATAGTCTTTGTTTGAAAGTCTATTTTGTCTGGTATAAGTATTGTGACCCGAGCTTTTTGTTTGTTTGCTTGTTTCCATTTTCATTAAATATATTTTCCATCTCTTTACTTTCAGCCTGTGTGTCTTTGATCTGCAGTGAATCTCTTGTAGGCAGCACATGTAAGTGTCTTCTTATCCATTAACCCCCCCCCATCTTTTTATTGGAGCATTTACATTGAAAGTAATTATTGATAGGTATGTAGTTATTGCCATTTTATTATTCATATTTTTAATTTCTTTTTCATCTTAAAGAAGTCTTTCTAAGATTCCTTGTAATACTGGTTTGATGGTGATGAACTCCTTTAGCTTTTTTTTTTTTTGTCTGGGAAGTGCTTTATCTGCTCTTCGATTCTAAATGATAGCTTTGGTGGGTAGAGGGATCTGGGTTGTAGGTCCTTGCTTTCCATCACTTTGGGTATTTCCTGCCAGTCCCTGCTGGCCTGCAAAGTATCTATTGAGAAATCACCTGATAGTCTTATGGGAGCTCCCTTGTAGATAACTGCTGTTCTCTTGCTGCTTTGAAGATTCTCTCTTTGTCTTTTTTTTTAAATGGTATTTATAGCGAAATTACATTTCTTTTTTTATTTTATTTTGTTGGGGACTATTGGAGAACAGTGTTTCTCCAGGGCCCATCAGCTCCATGTCATTTTCCTTTCAATCTAGTTGTGGAGGGTGCAGCTCAGCTCCAAGTCCAGTTGCCGTTCCAGTTGCTGTTTTCAGTCTTTAGTTGCAGGGGGTGCAGCCCACCATCCCAGGCTGGAATTGAACCAGCAACCTTGTTGTTGAGAGCTTGCACTCCAACCAACTGAGCCATCCAGCCGCCCCTCCATAAGCTCAGTGGCAGCTCGTTGTCTTCAATCTAATTTTGGAGGGCGCAGCTCACTGGCCCATGTGGGAATTGAACCAGCAGCCCTGTTGTTCAGAGCTCGTGCTCTAACCAACTGAGACATCCAGCCGCCCCCTCTCTTTCTCTTTAACCTTTGCGATTTAAATTATGATGTGTCTTGGTGTGGGTCTTTTTGGGTTCATCTTGCTTGGGACTCTGTGCTTCCTGGGCTTCTATATCTATTTACTTGGCCAGGTTAAGGAGGTTTTCTGTCATTACTTCTTTAAATAGGTTTTCAATTCCTTGCTGTCTCTCTTCTCCTTCTGGTACCCCTATAATGTGGATGTTGGTTCCTTTGATGTTGTCCCAAAGATCCCTTAAACTCTCATTTTGGGGGTTATTTTTTTTGTTTTGTTTTGCTTTTCTGATTAGGTGTTTTCTGCTACCTTATTTTCTAAACCACTGATTTGATCCTCTGCTTCATCTACTTTATTTTTGATTCCCTGTAATGTATTCCTCATTCCTATTATTTTATTATTTATTTCTGACTGATTCTTTTTTATGCTTTCTATCTCAATTTTTATATTCCCTATCTCTTTGTTGATGTTCTCCCTGATATCATTGAGCATCTTTATAACCAGTGTTTGGAACTCTGTGTCTGGTAGATTACTTGTCTCCATTTTGTTCAGTTCTTTTTTTCTGGAGCTTTGTTCCATTCTTTTACTTGGGATATGTTTCTTTGTCTCCCCATTTTGGCTGCTTCCCTGCATTTGTTTCTATGTATTAGGTAGGACTGCTATGTCTCCCGGTCTTAGCAGAGTGGTCTTATGTAGTAGGTGTGCTGTGGGTCTCAGTGGTGCAGTGTACCTGGTTACTTGAACTGCACACTTCAGGTGTGTCCCTTGTGTGGGTTGTGTGTGCACTTCCTCTTGTAGTTGAGCATTGTTTGCTATTTGCACATCAATGGGAGGGATTAGCCTTCAGGTTGTTTAGTTGTGAGGACTGGCTGTGACTACAGTGGAGGAGTTGTGGTGCAGGGATTGACCAGCAGGGCTCTGGTGCCTACCTAATCCACCCCTTGAGTGTGTTGTCCTTGGAGGCAGCTGAGTGATGCTCCAGCTCATTTCAAATCTGGCCACTGGGTGCACCAGCCCCACGGTCACCTGGGAGGGGACCCATATCAGGTCAAGTTCAGGCACAGCCCTAATCCCACCTGGAGCCACCTGGAAGGAGCCACAAAACAATCTGAAAATTGCTGCTGCCTGTGATGTGCTTGGAAGTGCCTTGAATGGCCAAGCCATGAACCAAGTCTGGCTGCCTTTAGTGCCAGGCTTAAATCTGCTCATCCAGAGCTATGGGACACACTGAAGTCAGATGCTGCTCATCTGGGTTCTGAGAATTTTTGAGAGACTCTAGAAAAGTCTGCAGCATGAGCCAAGGCAGGAAGTTTGTACAAAAAAGCCACTGGAATAGTTTGGGTATGCCTGAACATTGGTTGGGATGGAGTCTTGAATCATCAGGCCATGGTGAACAAACAGCATTAGCCACCTTGATGGAAACTCAGATGTTGTGGCGACCTGTGTCTGCATGCTGGGAAGGGTAAGGGATCAACAATGAAACAATGCCCTCCACCAGCTCCTCTGCCCAGGAGAAAGCTGCCCCTCCAGTCCCCATCCTGAAGCCAGACAACTCAGTTCCTCAGCATATGACCCCACCATCTCTCCAGCTGCTGCTCCAGTGCTGGAACTCAGAGCCAGTTAGTCAACAGGTAAGTCCGTGTGTGTTCCCTTTAAGAGGATTGCCTGGAAGTGCAACTGCCTTCCATCTCACTCAGCCACAATCCCTGCTGGTTTTCACAACCAGAAATTATGGGGACTTCTCTCACTGGCACTGAAACCCTGGGCTGGGCAGGGGCTGGGACCCCTCACTCCACTGGGAGGAACCTCTGCAGCCAAGATGTCCTTGATTTTTGATGGTCACATGCAAGTGTAGGACCAGCCCTTTCCACATCTCTGCCCCTCTTAACAGTCTCGAGGTGACTTCTTCTGCATGTCCTTAGTTGTAAGACTTCAGTTCACCAAGATTTCAAGTGATTTTCAATGATGGTTGTTGTGTAGTTTAGTTGTAATTTTGATGTGGTCATGAGAGAAGGTAAGCTATCTTGACTGGAACTCCTAAATTAGTTTTTTTTTTTCTGTATATTGTTAAAAACAGTTTTGCATTAAAATTTTTTCACACATTTTTTTTTTCATTTGTGCCATCATATACTTACAGTAACTTCCTAGCAGTGGGATTGTTAGAGCAACAATATATTTATTTTACATTCTGATGCATGTTGCCCAATGGCCCTCCAGAAGAACACTGATTTACAGTCTTAGCAGAAGTTTATGAACATTCCTGTTTCTCACTATTGGCATTAGTTAATCAAGTTGTGACTTCACTGTTCTTGATATTATGGGTGATTTTTTTATTGTATGATGGACACTTTTGCTATTATATTGAGGAAATCTTGATATTATTAATTTTTTTAAAAATTTAACAGGCAGCCCCCTTGTTTAGGGATGGCATGCAGGTCCTGGCCTAATTTTGTGTGGTGTGTGTCTCTGATAACAGTTAATTTTAAGAGCCTATGTAGTGCTATTTGGTCTGCTTCATTTTATCTCATGCAACTGAAGTTCTCCTTGGTCCCTAATGGTGCTGTTTGAGGAGGGCAGAAAGAGCTTCCACAGGATAGGCCAATGGTTTTCCTAGGTATAGCTAGGGCTTCCCAGGCCTGGGACAGGATTTGGTGAGTGAGAGAACAAAGAGGACTTCCTAGACCTGGCACTTGTTATGGCAGGGTCACTTCTGCCCATGGAGTATGGAGACCATTTCCAGGGCTTAGTGGTTAAATAGCATAATTCCCTAGCCATGTGGTTGTCACTAAATATGGGGAGGTCTTTGCTTATATTTTTATGCTAATTTTAATTTTTAAAAATTTTCTTCAGTTTTTGTGTATCGGTAAATTTACCTTTCTTTTCTATCATATGTGTAACAAGTATTCTTCCCAGTTCATTTTTCAACTTTATTTTTGATATCGTTTTGTTAAGTTTATTTTTCCTAATGATTAAGAAGCTGGACTAAGTTGAGTTCACCACATTATAATTAATATCACAGGGTTTCTGCCATGCAATATCTAAAGTACAGATACTTTTATTGGCATCTCCTTCCAGGATGACATGTCAGACATAAAGCCCTTAGAACTAGATCATCTTGAGTTTTTTTCAATTTTTTTATTTCGTCATACCTTCTGACAATTCACCATAACAGTGATTCTTAACTGGTGATGTTTGAACTTCAATGGGTTTTTTAATCCTCTAAAATTGGCTACAATTTTTTTTGTGTGTTTATGCATATAAGGATATGTACTTTTTTTTTTCTCCCCCCCTCCCCGGAGTATCTCATTTTATCGTCACATTATCTCTTACATAAATAATATCCCCATTATTCATTTGAAGAAACAGAAGCACAGAGACATTAAGTGAATAGTCCAAGACTATGGGGCCAGTACATGAAGGAGCTATGTATGTTTAAATTGCAGGCTGACTGGGATTTGTGTATTTCATTGCTATGTTCTACTGCTAATTGACTGACTATATCTAAGTTGTCCTGCTATTTTGGTGGGCCCATATAATTCAGCCAAAGGAAGTTACCTGTGTGATTTTATTTATTTATGTTTATTGAAGTATAATTGACATATAACACTATATTAGTTTCAGGTGTACAGCATAATGACTTAATATTTGTATACATCATGAAATGATCACCACAATTAATCTAGTTACCATCCACCACTGTATATAGTTACAAATTTGTGTTTTTTTTTCTTGTAATGAGGACATTTAGGATTTACTTTCTTAGCAACTTTCAAATATGCAATACAGTATTGGTGACTATGGTTAATAATATAGGTCAATGCTCCTGTTATTTGACTAGTGGTATTTCTAATCAATAGCCATGTACAAATATAACCCCACTAATTTCATTGAAACATGGGCACACAGAGCCCAAGTCTGAGTCCATTCTGAGTCAGACTGACTAGGTTTGAATCCTAACTCTGCTGCTGTAATGTTTGGCAAGTAACTTAACACCTCCTTTTTCTCATTTATCAAATGGGAATAATGAGTACCTGTTTGTGAGAATGCAATAAACTAAATGCCATCCCTTAGCTAACGATCACCAAAGCATCATACTTATTCTCATAATTATTCACATAACTTTCGTATTTCCATTAAAACAATTGCTCTCACCAGACATATCTTCAAGTCCCTGCATGAACCGACAGTCATGAATTTCTTCTAGGAAGTGATGCACAATGTTTCCAAAATCCTGGATGCACAGCTACAGGAAAATACTTAGGTTTTGAAGCAATGTTGTCCGCACAATTGTTTCTTACACTAATTTCTAGAGAAAGTTTTAAATGGGATTCTTCCACAGGATGTATTCATATCCACAAATTTTTGGCCCTAAAGAGATTTTTTTACTAAAGTACTCTTTTTCACATTCAATATTACTTTATATTAGTTTCAGGTGTACAGCATAGTGGTTAGACATTTACATAATTTACAGAGTGCTCTCCCCCATGAGTCTAGTACCCACCTGGCACTATACATAGTTATTATAATATTATTGACTATATTCCCTATGCTGTGCTTTATATCCTTGCGACTATTTTGAAATTACATATTTGTACTTCTTAATCCTTTCATTTTTTTACCCAGCCCCCCCAACCCCCTCTCATCTGGCAACCATCAGTTTGTTCTCTTTATCTATGATTCTGTTTCTGTTTTATGTGTTCATTTATTTTGTTCTTTAGATTCCACATATAAGCGAGGTCATATAGTATTTGTCTTTCTCTGTCTGACTTATTTCACTTAGTATAATACCCTCTAGGTCCATCCATGTTGTCACAAATGGTAAGATTTCATTTCTTATGGCTGAGCAATTCCAACTTCTGGGTATTTATCCAAAGAAATCCAAAACACAATTTGAAAAGATATATGCAACCCTCTGTTCATTGCAGCATTATTTACAATAGCCAAGATACGAAAGCAACCTAAGTCCCTATCAACAGAGAACTGGATAAAGAAGATGCGGTACATATATACAATGAAATATTACTCAGTCTTACTCAAGTACTCTCTTGATCTACTACCAATATCATGCTTGTCCACATCACCGAGGACCTCCTGTCATTTTTCAGCCTCATCACTTTACTCTGATACATAATTGAAGTTTCCTCTCAAGAATAACTTGATTTTTCCCTGTTTTCAGATGAGTAACTTAATACCTGAATTAGCTTTCTTCCCCCATGGCTGCTTCATTTTCTAAGGCATATTATTCAGGAAATTGATTTTGCCCAGTCTTATACACATCAAAAATAACTCAGGTCTGTATCCCTTTCTTATTTTTTTTATCTCTTGAGCAAAAGCGATAGAAAACTTTAAAAATCCAACAACAAACAAAAATTGAGCTGTTCTCTTTGCCTAATGACCAGTAGGAAGTACCTCCCCCCAACCTAGAACTTGTTAGAAAATTTTGTAATCTATTTGTGTTAAACCTGGGTTCTTGCATCAGAGAAAAACCCATTTCCTCTTCTCTCAGAATCTTAATGGTATCTCTCAGTCTAGAGTCTTTATTCTGGTTCATGCCATGCCTCAGGCTCTGTACTGTTTCTCTTTTGAAGATAATTTGAGTCTCATGTAGAAACCCATTTCGAATGGAACTACCATTCAGATATTCTTTGTCTCATCTTCCATTTCATGACGTTTGGTATTCACTCCCCATCCCTTTCTGCCTATGTCATCATCTTCCAATATATCATATTTTGCCATGTATCATGCACACTTTTTTGCCCACATTTGTGAGGGAAAAATAAGGATGCACATTATACATGGGTAGTACTAACTCCATATCTATATAAATGTTTTTAAATCTTTTATTTATGCTTTTGAGTTAAAAGTGTAATTCTAGAATTCAATAATGATATCCATGTGCAAAATAATACCCTGGGATACAATAATAGGTCTTATTGAACTTACAACGAACTTGCAACAATGAAGAGTTCTTGGCCTTCTGTGATGTGTAAATATTGTAAATTTGTTACTGGTACATAAAATTTCTTGTACCTTGTATCTGTTCTTGTGTTTTGTAATTATTTGTTACATAAAACTTTTTGTACCATGATATGTTGAAAGATAAATGCTGAAATTCCTTTATAATACAAAAAACAAGTACATAAACATAAACAAATAAAAATTTGAATTAAAACAAGATTTTTTCCCCCTGAAAGTTTGGGCCAAAAACATGAGTGCACATTACACATAGCAAAATATGATACTTCTCACCCTGGCTAATGTCCTGTAGTGCATTTCCTCCAGAGTGCATTTCCTCCGGAGTGTATTTCCTCACGGAAGCTTACATCGCCAATCTTCTTTTTGGTCCTTTATAGGTTTTCCTCATCTAGCCAGATTTATTCCCTCTTCCATTTTATTTCCAACTTCTGTGTTACAGTTTTTCTCTTTGATTACTTTTGTATATTTTGAGTGATTGTTACACCATACACTAAATTCTTACCTACCTGTGGTGAGCTATGGATGTGACTATGTATGCCATCTGTCAACACAATCTTATGAAATTTTTCTACAACAATGTGTTACTGATTTATTAATATTAACTGGAAAAAAGTGTACTTACCTACTTCATTGATGTTGAAGCAGGGTCCAATTGGCACCCCCACAGTAGAGGCCTTGTAATGTCCCTGGCCTCACCTCTTCCTACCGTAGAGCTTAAGAGTTGATCAACCCCCTCCCTGCAGTTTGAGCTTGAAATGTCCCCTGTCCCAGTTCCTGAGCTTAGGTTGTCCCCTGTCCCAGTTCCCTGCTTTAGATAATTATCCTGAAACTTATGCTTGCCTACTGATCACAATCTTTATATCCTAGCATTCTTTCCAGGTTACTGTGATCACTGCTCCTGGGTTGATGACCACATTGGAGAACCACATCGCCAGAGGGAAGGCTCCATGCAGACCTCCCAGAACCATCACGTAGCCTCTGGAGGAATGCCCAGATTTTCCTTTAAATACCCCAAGCTGGACTGAGAATGTTAAGGCAGTTTTTGAAGGTGTTAACCTGCTGCTGCCTTCTCAGATCACCGGTGCTCTGATAATAAACACTTATTCTATGATCCAACTCCTATGTCGGTCTATTGGCTGAGTGGTGCTGGCAGCACGAGCTCCTGGACTCGTTTGGTGTCTGGTTTCAATGTTGCTCTTCCTGAGCAGCATTGTCAGTACTAGAGACTACAATGATGTTCCTTTCCACTGCACCCTACCTAAAGATCTACCAAAGGAGAATGGTTTGATTGCCTTTTGATAATTAAATTGTAGAATCTGCACATCATTAATCAAAGAAAAGAGATGCAAAATCATCAGAGGAGACAGAACGACTCTCAGGCCCCTGAAGAATACGTATACTATTACCTGATTAACTATATTAGCACCTTAAGAAAGAACGAGTGAGTCTGAAGGAGTTGGAGAGGTTGGTCAGCCACAAATACATAGGATGGTTTTGTCTCTCAAGTACATTGGTAGTACCCGATGGATAAAAGGTGCCTTAGCTATTAGATTCCCAGGATTTTTTATTCTTCAAATTAAAGTATATTGGGACGACAATTGTTAGTAGATTTCAGGTGTACAATTCTGTATTACATTATCTGTATCTCACATTGTGTGTTCACCACCCAGAGTCAGTTCTCTTTCCATCACTATATATTAGACCCTGTTTACCCTCTTCTAGAGCCCCGATCTCCCTTTCCCCTTTGCCCTCTGGTGATCCCTAAACTATTGTCTATGCCTATGAGTCTATCAGCATTACACTCTCAAGATCCATCCATGTTGTCACAAATGGTCCTATTTCATCTTTTCTTACTGCCGAATAGTATTCCATTGTGTATATATACCACAACTTCTTTATCCATTCATCTATCGAAGGACATTTTCATTGTTTCCATGTCTTGGCCACTGTAAACAAAGCTGCAATGAACATTGGAGCACACGTGTCTTTATCTCTAAATGTTTTCAGATTTTTTGGGTAGATACCCAGGAGAGGGATTGCTGGGTCATATGGCAATTCTATTCGTAATTTTTTGAGGAACCTCCACACTGCCTTCCATAATGGCTGCACCAGCCTGCATTCCCACCAACAGTGTATGAGGGTTCCTTTTTCTCCACAGCCTCTCCAACACTTGTTACTATTTGTCTTGATGATGATAGTCATTCTGACTGGGGTGAGGTGATATCTCATTGTGGTTTTGATTTGCATTTCTCTGATGATTAGTGATGTTGAGCATTTTTTCATATGTCTATTTGCCATTTGTATGTCCTCTTTGGAGAAATGTCTCTTCAAGTCATCTGCCCATTTTTCAATTGGGTTGTTTGTTTTTTTGTTGTTGAGTTGCAGGAGTTCCTTGTATATTCTGGATATTAGCCCCTTATCGGAGGCACTGTTTGCAAAAATCTTCTCCCGTTCAGTTGGTGGCCTCTTTATTTTGTCAATGGTTTCTTTTGCTGTGCAGAAGCTTTTAATTTCATATAGTCCAATTTGTTTATTTTAGCTTTTACTTCCATTGCCTTTGGAGTCAAATTCATAAAATGCTCTTTGAACGCAAGGTCCATAAGTTTAGTACCTATGTTTTCTTCTATGCAGTTTATTGTGTCAGGTCTTATGCTTAAGTCTTTGATCCATTTTGAATTAACTTTGGTACCTGGTGACAGATAGCAGTCCAGTTTCATTCTTTTGCACTTGGCTATCCAATTCTCCCAGCACCATTTATTGAAGAGGCTGTCTTTGCTCCATTTTGTTTTTAGCTCGGAGCACACTTTTCTTTATGGATAAATGTTTTCAGATATTTTTGGTAGATACCCAGGACAGGGATTGCTGGGTCATATGGTAATTCTATTCATAATTTTTTGATGAACCTCCACACTGCCTTCCATATCGGCTGCACCAGTCTGCATTCCCACCAACAGTGTATGAGGGTTCCTTTTTCTCCACAGCCTCTCCAACACTTGTTACTATTTGTCTTGTTGATGACAGCCATTCTGACTGAGTCCCAGTATTTTTTTTTTTTTTTTGAAGATTTTATTGGGGAAGGGGAACAGGACTTTATTGGGGAACAGTGTGTACTTCTGGGATTTTTCCAAGTCAAGTTGTCATCCTTTCGATCTTAGTTGTGGAGGGCACATCTCTGCTCCAGGTTCATTGCTGTTGTTAGTTGCAGGGGGTGCAGTTCACCATCCCTTGCGGGAGTTGAACTGGCAACCTTGTGGTTGAGAGCCCACGCTCCAACCAACTGAGCCATCTGGCCATCCAGGAGCTGAGCAGCAGCTCATTGACTTCATTCTAGTTGTGGTATATGTGCTGACCCATGTGGGAATAGAACTGGCAGCCCCATTGCCCAGAGCTTGCGCTCTATCCAACTGAGCCACACGTCCGCCCCTGATTCCCAGTATTTTTAATCCATGAGCAAGACTATCTCTGTTAGGTGATGGATATATAAGACTAGCATGAATATATGCCAATAAATTTTTGGTTTATGATCTTATGAATCACAGTTTACCTAACAACCATCTTACTACATCTCATCACCTATTCTTTAGATCATTTTGCCTATGTCTGATCTGATTAATGATGTGCTAGGCTTACAATTCACAATGATCCCTCACTTTGTTGGTCAGATTTGTTTTCGGTTTTCCATTTAGCTTTGCAGAGGGAAAATGTGCTGAATGCATAAATTTGAGTACTTCCAGTAGGTGTGAAAGTGCTATTTCTCAGTGGAAATTAATAAATCAGTGTTTTGGAGTCTATCTCAATATCATCCTCTTTTTCATTTTTGTGAGTCAGTCTCTAAGAGCCTTAAGCATTCAGGATTCTGATAAGAATGAGTCTTTGGACTTTCAAAGCAGATAACCAAAGGCAGAAGGCAGCCCTTAAATCATCAATCTTCAAACTTTTTTGCTTATATAGTCCGATAACAGAATTTTGAACCATTGCATACACCTGACATATATTTAAGTTGACATCTAAAGTTTGTCATCATATATTTAAATAATGGCAAATATATAATTTCTGAATTATTATGAATATTGACATTTTGAAATAAACTCTCACTCTCTTAAACATACCCAACAAAATCTGAATACTGTAGAAATTTGAGATTGACGATCATCTGTTTTTAAAATACATTAACAGACTTTTCTTTAACAATGGAATAATTTGTATTTTTTCCTCTGATGTATATTTCTATGTATTATAACCACAATAGTTTTGTCCTAATTATATATATTTTTATGTTAAGAAGCCTTTCATTAATTACACTATCATATATACTTCCCACTATAAAATTTATATAAATTGTAATTAATTTTAGGATTAAAACATTGTTCTGTATTTAGTTATTATAATTATCGTTATTATACAATTGATCAAAATAATATAAATACGTCACCAACTTTGATAAATATTAAATATGAAATGGGTAAAATTTCATTGGAAATTTATTTGAGGGCTTTTTTCCCTATTAGTTCATTTATCCAAACATGAATATTACTTATTGCTAGCAAGTCTTTTTCTTTTATTTGTTTTCGTAAATAAGAGCACTAAAATATATAATAAATAAATGAATATATGGGAATGGAAGGACTTTGTTATAGTAATTTCCTTCCATCTTTGTGTTCCTTCCTTATAATATGCCAAAAATCACATAATAATCCATCTTCATAAATTATCTTAATGACCTATCAGCTGACAATTAAACTAGGTCCTCCTTCAACGTTGTCCAAGGCAAAAATTGGAAATTATGAATTTACAAAATGATTTATTATACCCTAGTTCTTAGAGTCATTCAGTTTCTCAAAATGGACACCAATATATAATTCAAATGGTCCCTTCAGTGACTCAAGGTTTTTACACCCAGAGGCAATGCGACACAGAAAAATCTTGGATGTGTGACAGAAATATGCCTTTATTTTGTAAAGTGGGAAAAGGTCAATTGCAAAAGGGAATACCTTGACCTCAGGCATATTTTCTGGAAGATCAATTTTAGGAAAGAAGACATATGGAAATCAAGTATCTGGAAATCAAACATCTTTAAACTGTCTTTATTCTACTACTGTTTGAAGAGATTTTGTGTGGACAAACTAAAGTTTAAAGACTTTCCTGAGAGAATACTGCTGCAACTTCTATATGTTCTGTCACAACTGATAATTACCATCAACAATGAACATTACTTTTGCAAGAGTTTGACCTTTCCTAACTAGTATCTTTGTTTTACCCTCCATCTTTTATAGACTACAAGACTTTTCCATTAATCATTGCATTATCCTTTGATTTATACTTGGGTATTTATTATTATTATTTTATTAAATTTATTGGGTGACAATGATTAGTAAAATTATATAGGTTTCAAGCGTACAATTCTATAATACATCATCTACATATTGCATTGTGTATTCACCATCCAAAGTCAAATCTCCTTCTATCACCATATATTTGACCTCCTTTACCCTCTTCTATCTCTCCCCGCTTTACTCTCTAGTAACAACTAAACTGTTTTCTCTTTTCTCTGAGTTTTAGCTTGTTTGTTTGTCTTGTTCCCTTGTTACTTTCAGTTTTATATCCCACATATGAGTGAAGTCATATGGTTCTCGACTGTTTGACTTATTTTGCTTAGCATAATAATCTCAAGATCCATCCATGTTGTCATAAATGGCACTATTCCATCTTCTCCAATGGCAGAGTAGTATTCCATTGTGTATATATACCACAACTTCTTTATCCAATCATCTATCGAAGGATATGGTGGTTATTTCCATGTCTTGGGCACCGTAAATAACGCTGCAATGAACGTCAGAGTACGTATATCTTTATGGATAAATGTTTTCGGATTTTTGGGGTAGATACCCAAGAGAGGGATTGCTGTTTGTCTTATGGTAATTTTATTCTCAATTTTTTTGAGGAACATCCATACAGTTTTTCATAGTGGCTGTAACAATTTAATTTTCCACCAACAGTGTATGACGGTACCTTTTTCTCCACAGCCTCTGCCACACTTGTTATTATCTGTCTTGTTGATGATAGCCATTCTAAAAAGTGTGAGGTGAGATCTCACTGTGTTTTTTATTTGTATTTCCCTAATAGCTAGTGAAGTTGAGCATTTTTTCATATATCTGTTGGCCGTTTTTTCTGTCTTCTTGGGACAAGTGTCTGTTCATGTCCTCTGCCCATTACTTAATTGGATTGTTTGTTTTTTGTTAAGTTGTATGAGTTCTTTATATATTTTGGATATTAGCAGAGGCGTTGTTTGCAAATATCTTCTCCCATTTGGTTGGTTACCTCTTTGTTTTGCTGATGGTTTCTTTTGCTGTGCAGAAGCTTTTTGGTTTGATATAGTGCCATTCATTTATTTTAGCTTTTACTTCTCTTGCCTTTGAGGTCAAACTCGTAAAATCCCCAAGGTTCATAAGTTTAGTACCTATGCTTTCTTCTATGCAGTTTATTGTTTCAGGTCTTATGTTTAGGTCTTTGATCCATTTTGGGTTAATTTTGGTATATGGTGAGAGATGACAATCTGCTATATTTGGGTATTTTCAATGTCTGATGGGTTTGGATTGCAACATCATAATCCATCACTAGATGCCATCTGTAGATGCCAGTCTGAGGACTTCAAGCTATTAAAGGTAAATACCATCTGTCCTACTTATCTAATATACAGATTTGCCAATGAAAGTAGTCACCTTGGAAAGAGATTTACAATTTAACTACAATTCAACTCCCTTTATTTCTCTGTTGCCATTGGAGATTTCCAAGTACTGATACAATCTTGGGAATCCACTTGCAAATGCATGTGGAGGAATTATTTCCTCCCACTGCTGCCAAGTGTATTTCTGTTGGTATTCTGATTTGCATGTTAGAATCAGTTTTTACATACAATGTTTCCAATGGTGACACATTCCCATTTGACTATAATGTTGCTAACTGCCAAGTCTTAATCATGCTGCACATTAAATAGGCTTCATAAAGTTATCTTGAAAATGTAACCTCTGCTTTACCTAAGTATTTGAATGTTTATATAATTGTGTCAGTCCCAGAGCATTTTTTCCCTTTTAATAAAAGTGTTTTCTTTGCCACAGCAAAAAATAGGTATGTATAATACTGCCAGGAGGAATAGACTATTTCTGACATTATACACTTTGTTTATAGAGCCTCCAAAAGCAAAATTTATCACTCAAGAGAATGAAATCCACTGAAAGGTTCACAAGAAAAGTGTTCCACCTACAGAGTAAGTTTCTGGCAGACTTTTCTAGAGGTGGTTGCTGTCTGATGCCAAGTGTTTGAATAAAGACAATGGCATCTTCCTGTTACTTTCATACATGTACTCTTGTAAACAGCTTTTCTCCCTCCTTGGGGTAAAATGTGGCTTCTTAGGTCTACAAGAATTTGGGCCATACTCGGGTTACTTTCTGGAATTCTTTAGTGTGGGTCTTAGGGCACTGCATCTCACACCATCTGGACACCTGATTCACTGTGGGCTGCCATCACCTCTAGCTCATGTAGTTGGGCTGTGCATCACCTAGAGAGATCACTTTGGCCAAAGCAATGTCACCTGGGCAGAAAGTCTTATAAATTTCAACCTTGTCTTTTTCAGTACCTCGGACATCTTCCTTGTGGATAGTTTCTCGAAAAGTATTCTCAAGTGGTGTGGACCTTACATATAGGATGTGTACTTTGGCAAAGTGCTACTTGATGCTAGAGACCTTACAAGATACAAAAGCCCCCACATCTGGCAGTAATTGCAACTCTGCTTCTCTCATCACAGACAGGACAGGAAGCATGTGGTTTTCTCTGGTCTTCTTTATGCAGCCGGCAAGCAAGGGAAAGATGTAACCCTGCTGGTTGTAGGTGCTGCTGCTGCCTTCGCTGCCCTCCTCCAAGTTATACAGATATTTGCTGGGGATGCAGTACCTCACAGATAGCGCCATGCCTGCCACTGTCCCAAGCCCGAAGAAAAAGCAAGCCTACTACTTCGGTTCCAGAACATTTTTAATGCCTACCATACCTCCTATGGTCAACATTCTATCTTTAAGGGGATTAAGCTTTGATGACCTCTAAAATGATAGGTTTAGTTTCTCCTGACACTTTCACTTTGTCAACAAGTCTACCTTATTGGTATGAATGAAATTGAAAGTAGTTCTACTCATTTCTACATTCTGATGAAACACCTACTCTCTTGCTTTTCTTTTCCATGCCAGTCCTCCATGTTACTTATCTATAATTATACCTGAGTCTTTTCCTCCAATCTCTCATTTTCATTTTCCGTTTATTGATTTTATATATGTAGAAGGAATTTAGTTATTCCAATTTTTTTTGAAAAGCATTCATAATATGCAACTTATGCCATAGTTTACAACATGAAATCTCACTCTATCCAGCACAGTGAGGCAGACTTTCACTTCCATCTCATATTCTTCTCAAGTCCCAGTTTTTAGTTGGAAGTCCCTCAAGGTAATATAGCTGATGGTAAGAGCCATGGAAAGATAAATGGGCAACAAAGTATTAGTTGCTATCATCATCATCATCATCATCATCGAGTGCCCCAATACAGACATATTTATACTCCCCCTGAGGTGAATACCCCACCTTCTAATAAAGTGACCCAAGTGTATTATTGGTCTTTTCCAACTCACTTCAGTGTTTCAGTGTTTCTACTGTTTAGAAGATAGAGTGAGGGATGGGAAAACTTGAACTCTTCTATAAAGGGTTAAAAACTCCAATGCCTTTTGAACCAACTAGATAAGAAAATGAATGAAGTGGTCCTGGTAGAATCAGAATGAACGGCTTGCCTAAAAGGGACAGTCACTGTTCAGCTCCATTCAAATTGTGGCCCTTCAAGTATATGAGTCCAGTGTAGCCAGATTGTCCAATTTTGAAAGAGAAGCTTGAAATTTAGATTTATATGTGACATTTGTCAAGTTTTAGGTGTTGGTAGGCCAAAGCCAGCCCATGAGTTGCAAGTTTGTAATTTTTATACTATAGGTTAAAGTGGGTATCTAGCACTAGAATGTCTGGATATTCAAGAAAGCCTCATTTGTACATTTTTTCTTTATAGGTAAGCTAAATGAAAAAAATTCAAAATTATTAGAAGATTATAGGGAGCATGGAATCAGACCAAAAACTATGGATAATTTGAATATACATCTCCAGAACAGAATACATATCTGCCACATAGACTGCATCTCTGCTCTGATCCTTTAATGCTTTTTCTTTTTTTCATTTCCTAGTTTAACTTACCAAGGGTAAATTTATTTCACTTGTTTTATTTTCGGAGAAGATGGGGTGTCAGAGCAATCAATTTCTCTCTCAGGTATTTACTGACTGTAAATACAACCCTGAAGTGTATGTATATGAGTCCCATTTTTGCTGATGAAGAAACTGAGGTTCAGAGAAATGAAATCAACTGCACTAAGGTCATACAGCTGTAAGTGATCAAGCTGCAGTTGAAATTGCATCTTTTTGTCTCAAATCTGTGCTTTTGACACTATACCATGCTACTGTATCTCTAGTTGTCACGGCATTATTTGCCCCTCTGTGCATCAGTAGGAGTTAGGGATAATCATGAAATTTTCCTTAAGTTATATAGATACACTCCAGGAAGACAACACATTTTAAGTAGTACAATCACTTCAAGACCTCAAAAATCTGGAATTGCTTCCTCAGGATAAAGTCCTAAAAGAGGAATTGATCAGTAAAACTGCACGTTTTATTAAGCATTTGGTGTTTATTAGCAAACTGTCCTTCAAATAAGTTTTACCAAATAACCTAATTTCCATCAGAGAATGAAGTACCTGTTTCTGCTAATAATGATAACAATAACGATATTTCATACAGTGCTTACTATGAATGGGGTATTGTTCTAAATGCTTGACATATGTTAATTTATTTGATTCCCAGCCTTTCATTTCACAGATGTAGAATGCTGAGGTACAGAAAGTTTAAGTTATTTGCCCAACGTCATGCAACTAATAAGTGGAACTAGTGGAGCCAAGATTTGTACCACGGAAGTCTAGATTGACTATGTCAAAACTGAATATTATGTCAGTCAATTTTAGAGACAAAATATTTCACAGTTATTTTAATTTGTATCTTTTTTATAAAAGAAAGTAAAATATTTCCTTCCTTTCTTCCTTCCTTCCTTTTTTCCTTCCTTCTTTCCTTCTATCCTTCTTTTCCTTTTGACCTCCCCTGCCTTTTGTAACATTAACATGTTAGTTAATGTTAATTCTTTGCCTACTTCTTAATCCTTTGTCTAATTTTTTCCCTTAAAGTGTTCATTTTAAAAAATTGATTTGTAAAACGTATGATACGTCAAGAATACTAAGACTTCATGTGCTATAAATGTTGCAAACTTTTTGGTTTGATTTTAACCTTTTTTTTTTTTTTTTAGGTATAGTTACAATTCTTTTTTTTTTTTTTAATTAAATTTATTGGGGTGACAATTGTTAGTAAAATTACATAGATTTCAGGTGTACAATTCTGTATTACATCATCTATAAATCCCATTGTGTGTTCACCACCCAGAGTCAGTTCTCCTTCCATCACCATATATTCGATCCCCCTTACCCTCATCTCCCACCCCCCACACCCCTTACCCTCTGGTAACCACTAAACTATTGTCTGTGTCTATGAGTTTCTGTTTCTTATTTCTTTGTCTTGTTCTTTTGTTGTTTTTGGTTTATATACCACATATCAGTGAAATCACATGGTTCTCTGCTTTTTCTGTCTGACTTATTTCGCTCAGCATCACATTTTCAAGATCCATCCATGTTGCCACAAATGTTCCTATATCATCTTTTCTTACCGCCAAATAGTATTCCATCGTGTATATATACCACAACTTCTTTATCCATTCATCTATCGAAGGACATTTTGGTTGTTTCCTGTCTTGGCCACCGTAAACAAAGCTGCAGTGAACATTGGAGCACACATGTCTTTATGTATACATGTTTTCAAATTTTTTGGGTAGATAGTATTCTTGGATGATCCTTTGTATTTCTGTGGTGTCTGTGATAACTTCCCCTTTTTCGTTTCTGATTTTGTTAATTAGTGTCTTCTCTCTTTTTATCTTAGTGAGTCTAGCCAAGGGTTTGTCAATTTTGTTAATCTTTTCAAAGAACCAGCTCTTTGTCACATTAATTTTTTCTATTGTCTTTTTGTTCTCTATTTCATTTAGTTCTGCTCTAATTTTTGTTATTTCCTTTCTTCTGCTGACCTTGGGTTTTACTTGTTCTTCTTTTTCTAGTTCTTTAAGGTGTAACATGAGGTTATTTATTTGGGAGTTTTCTTGTTTCTTGAGATAGGCCTGTAATGAGATAAATTTCCCTCTTAAAACTGCTTTCACTGCATCCCAAAAATTTTGGTAGGATGTATTTTCATTGTCATTTGTTTCTATGTATCTTTTAATCTCTCCTCTAACTTCTTCTTTGACCCAGTCCTTCTTTAAAAGTATGTTGTTTAATCTCCATGTATATGTGTTTTTTCCCGCTTTCTTTTTGCAGTTGATATCCAATTTCAAAGCGTGGTGATCAGAGAATATGCATGGTATGATTTCAATCTTCTTAAATTTGTTGAGACTGATTTTACGTCCCAATATATGGTCTATCCTTGAGAATGTTCCATGTACACTAGAAAAGAATGTATAGTCTGATGTTTTAGGATGAAGTGCTCTATAAATGTCAATTATGTCCATTTCATCTAATGTGTCATTTAGGGCTACTATTTCCTTATTTGTTTTCTGTTTGGATGATCTATCCATAGCTGTCAATGATGTATTTAAGTCCCCTAGTATAATTGTGTTTTGGTCAATTTCTCCCTTTAGTTCTGTTAGTAGTTGCTTGGTGTATTTCGGTGCTCCCTGATTGGGGGCATAAATATTGATGACTGTTATGTCTTCTTGTTGTATAGTCCCCATTACCATTATGAAATGTCCATCTTTGTCTCCTGTTATCTTTTTCACCTTGAAGTCTGTTTCATCTGATATCATTATGGCTACACCTGATTTTCTCTGGGTACCAGTTGCTTGGAGTGTCAATTTCCACCCTTTCACTTTGAGTCAATGCTTGTCCCTGTAGCTGAGATGTGTCTCTTGGAGACAGCATATGGTTGGGTTTAGTTTCTGTTACTCTGTGCCTTTTTATTTGTGAGTTCAGTCCATTTACGTTTAGGGTGATTATTGATATGTGAGGATTTCCTGTCATTCTATCTTTAATTTTCTGGTAAGGCTGTGTCTCCATTGTTTCTTTGCCTTTTTGTTGTTGTCTATTATTTCTGTGTGATGGTATTCTATGATGTTTCCCTCTGTTTCTTCTTTTATTACAGTATATATTTCAGTTCTGGATTTTTTTTGAGTGGTTACCCTTAAGTTTATGTAAAAGAAAGTTTGATATTTAGAGTATTCCATTTTCTTCAGCACGCTTACTTTCTCCATTCCCATATTCCGGTTCAGGCCTTTACTCTCCCCTTTTTGAGTTTTGGTTGCCACAAATTGTCCCTGTTGATGGTGGTCGAATAGCCTCCTTTAGTATTTCTTGTAGTGCAGGTCGTGTATTAGAAAATTCCCTCAGCTTCTGTATGTCTGGAAAGGTCTTTATTCCTCCTTCATATCTAAAGGATATCTTTGCTGGATATATTATTCTTGGCTCATGATTTCTCTCTTTCAATAGTTTGAATATTTGGTTCCACTCCTCCTGGCTTGTAGAGTTTCTGCTGAAAAATCTGATGATAATCTAATGGGCTTTCCTTTGTAAGTTACCGTCTTCTTTTCCCTGGCTGCCTTGAGGATTCTTTCTTTGTCGTTGATTTTAGACAGCTTCAATACAATGTGCCTTGGAGAAGGCCTGTTGGGATTGAGGTAACTAGGTGTTCTATTTGCTTCTTGGATTCGAGGGTCCAGTTCTGTCCACAAATTTGGGAAGTTCTCATCGACAATTTGTTTGAATATATTCTCTGTTCCCTTCTCTCTTCCTTCTCCTTCTGGTATGCCCATTATTCTTATATTGCTCTTTCTGATGGAGTCAGAAAGTTCTTGTAGAGTTCTTTCATTTCTTTTAAGTCTCAAGTCTCTTTCTTCTTCCATCTGTGTCATTTCCAGGTTTCTATCTTCGATGTCACTGATTCTTTCCTCCATCTGGTCAACTCTACTACCTAAGCTGGTTATTTCATTCTTAATTTCTTCTATTGAGTTCTTAATCTCCAGAAATTCTATTTGGTTCTTTTTTAAAATTTCAATCTCTTTTGTAAAATGCTCATGCTGTTCTTTGATTGAGTTTCTGAGTTCATTTAACTGCCTATCTGTGTTTTCTTGTATCTCGTTGAGTTTTTTCAGAACTGCAATCTTGAATTCTCTGTCATTTAAGTCACATATTTCTGTATCTTTAAGTGCCTTTTCTGGAGATTTTTCACTTTCTTTCTGAGCTATCTTGTTGCCTTGGTTATTCATGGCAATTACTGGTTTACTATTTCTCTTCCTAGACATCTACAGGAGTGGCTTCTGCAACAGGTTGATAGGAAGCGGTCTTTCTTTTGTTTTCAGTACTTGTTGGTAGAATGTTTTATTTTTTCTCCAACTGCAGCTTATTTTTCTTCTCCCACACGGTAGTGCTATGTTTTCTCTGCACTATTCCAGCTTCTCACACAATGGGGGGATTCCCTGGGAGACGGGCTTCTCCTCTGTTAATAGTTCGTCTAGGTCACAGGGCGCAGTGTCCCGGTGTGTATGCAGAGAGCTTTTGATGTTGCAAAGCTCTTCCAGCTCCAGATTCAGAGCTCGTATGTTTCAGCAGTTCTGTTTACTCCTGCAGGGATCTGCCCAGATAGGTGGGGTCAGGGGCGGGGTGAGTTGTGAGAGGTGGCCCAGAGCAAGTGCGGTGACCATCACCACAGCCGGTCCTGCTTCCACAGCTCCCTCCCCTTTGCTGGAACCAGTTGGGCTGCGAATCTGTGTCTGCGGTCCACCCTTCTCAGAACAGCAAATATTCTGTTCTTTTGATCTGACACTGCTACTGTTTTGCTTGTAGCACCGCGCAGGTGGGGGCATGGTGAGCTCTGGGAGTGTAAGGAGGGGGCGGCTAGTCTCAGTGCCTAAGGCTTCCGTTCTCTGCTTGGCAGTGTGGGCTTAAACCACCGTTTTCAGCCTTCCTCCCTCAGTGTTTGCTCCAAGGTCTCTGCCATGAGCGTTGGGTTCAGCTGTGTTTTATGCTACCCCCTCAGCCCTGTGGGAAGCGGAGCCCTAAGAGTCCGAGTTCTTCCCTGTCCCGCAGCTGCGGTAGTTCTGGGAAGCAGTGAGCTCGGAGCACTGAGCTAGTTTTGCGTCCTGCGCCCGCTTTGCTCGTCCCCGCACTTCTCCCTTTCCTCCTCCCCCGCTAGCGGGATTCACCCACCTGTAGGTGACTTCGGTAGTGGGCCTCTTAGTCTTGCCTGTCTGTGTGCAGGGAGTCCTTTGTGGAGTTTTTGTTGTTTGATTCTTTGTAAATTCCAGGGGAGCTTTACAGAGGCTCACCTCATGCAGGCATTTTCCCTCCTCCTTCTGTGTGTGTGACTTTTGGGGCTAATCGGGCTGTGCTTTGCTGTGGTCTGAAGCCAACTTCCAAGTATGTTGGTTCTGGGGCCTCTTGGGAGGGGCTCTGGTGCAGGCCCAGGTCAGCTACTGCCTGTGACTGGCCAGGGGCTACCTGGTAGAAGCTACGAAGTGATCCGTGGTTGTTCTCTGCCTATACTAAACATGGAGGTACATGGTAGAGGCCATGCTGCAAATCAAAGACAGCTGCCACCAGTACCTGGCTTCGGGGAGCTCCATAGAAAGTCAGGACACCCGAAGTCCTGTTGCCACCACCTGCCAACTCCCTTAAGGTTCAGCTACTGATAAAACCTCGTGTGGAATGTTAGTTGGGTGACACAGCGTCTCATGGAGTCACTAGAGTGGGAATTGTTGTGGTCATCAGGTTAATGTAGACCCTTGTGTGGTGCCAGTGCTGAGACTGGAGCAACTCAGCAAAAGTCTCAGAGCACACTGAGGCCAGTCGCTGCCTCCTGGGTCCCATGGACTATGATAGTTTTCCAAGAAACAGTGCAATTCAGGAGGGGTTGGCTGCTCATGGAGAAAGCACCTTAAGAAGTGCACTAGTTGGGTGGGGTGGTGTCCTTGCTCAGTCAGCAGACTGGAACAGTGGAGCTCAATCAGATTCAGATTTGGCCTGTGGGGGTGGGCTCAACATAGTTTGTGCCCATCTGGTGGTTGCATGGGAGGACCACTCACCTCACCTGTAAAATGCCAACTGTCCTCCAGTCCTCCCCCTGAATCCACACCCCAGTTTGCCCACTGTATGTCTCCAAGGTCCCCAGAGTCACTGTACCTCCACCAGAGCCCAAGGTGAGTGCCTGCAAACAAGTTAGTCTATATGTGGGCTGTTTAAGAGGGCATTTGGTTTTCCCACAGCTTTCTGTCCCACCTGAATGTTTGGAATACCCACTTTTTTTCACAGCCAGATGTTGTGGGGGCCTCTCTTCCTGGCACCAGTACTCTGGGCTGGGAAGCCTGGTGTGGGGGGCTGAGGGCTACTCCTTTTGGCGGAATCTCTGTGGCCGAGATATCCCTCCTGAGTCTCAACCACCACACGGAGGTTTGGAGTTAGCCAGTTCAGTGTCTCCGCCCCTCCTACTAGTCTCTCCATGGCTTCTTTATATTTTTAGTTATAGAACTTCTGTTTAGCTAGACTTCAGATGTTCCCCAGGTTCATTGTTCTACAATTTAGTTGTAATTTTAATGTATCTTTTTCTTTGTTGTTCTAGAAAGGTCACCACCATGCCTAGGTTATATAAATATTTGCTCTAATGTTTTATTATTTCATTTTTTATCTAGAATTATTTGGTATTTATCATGAAGATTCATGGATTGCACTCTTTCCACCTTTTCAACACTGTTAGGGATTTATTATTTTTCTCATGTCATTTCAATTAACTGAATGGGATTTGCTAAAGAGAGGAGGTAAAAGCCTTAGCTCAGCCACAACCCTGAACAAGAAAGATGATTTTAAAATAACAAATTATTTGATTTCTTATTCTTTTTCTTACAAGTGTCTTACATGATCTGTTAAGGTGTTCTGCTTCTTATATATTTTGGTCATGTATATCTTCCTAGAAAATTTATAGAATCATCCGCTTTTCTTTGTTGTTAGCCAAGATTTTTACAAAGTATTATCATACTTTTAAAAAAATTATGCAATCCCAGTTTTTATGTATTTATCTTCTTGCTCGTTTCTTAAATTTTAAGATTAAGCTAATTGATGTTGTTCTTCTCACTAACAAAGGCATGTTCATTCAACCACTGGAATGCTCATTTTATTTAGTTGTAAGTAATTTAAAACATTACAATGGATATATTTTGAAACAAAACGCAAAATATCACATCATTTATTAAAAAATGGATAAAAACTCAAGGAAATGTGCTTTTGGTGGAACTCAGAAACACAAGTAGAGTAGAGTGGTGGTTGCCAGGGGCTGTGGGTTGGGGGGAAATAGGGAGATATTGGTCAAAGGGTACAAACTTCCAATTACTATTAGGTTGGTGCAAAAGTAATTGTGGTTTAAAAGGTTAATAATAATTGCAAAAACCACAATTACTTTTGCACTGACCTAATAGATGAATAAGTTCTGGGGATCTAATGTATAACATGGTGATTGTAGGTAATAATACTGTATTATATACTTTAAAGTTGCTAAGAGAGTATATCTCAAATGTTCTCACCACCACGAAAAAAAATAAATGGTCATTATGTGACATGATGGAGGTGTTAGCTCATGATACAATGGTAATAATTTTTCAATATACAAGTGTACCAAATCAATGAGCTGTACACCTTAAACTTACATAATGCTATATGGCAATTATATCTCAATAAATCTAGGGGGAGGGAGGAAAACAACAAAGGCCAACATAGCATGAAATCTCTAACATTGTCCGCTGAACCCAAACTGTGATTCCCCCATGGGGACATGCTCTTTGACAAGTCTTTTAGTCCCTCAGAAACTACCCTTCTATGAAGGGACTCCAGGATGATTGGTATTTATTCTTAATTCTGCTCTCTAACAAAGAGTTTACAGTAGGACAAAAAAATGTACTTTTGACTGACTAGAGAGGGTGACTCCTGCTGTTTTCTTTGGTGATGGACTTGTAATAAAATCAACTAACTAATAATGGTGTATCTATTTGATTTGCTTCTTCAAAGAACTTCTTAGATTCACTTAACAAACTTTATTTTTCTTTCTGTTAATTCATTAATGTTTGCTTTTATTATTTTTTGTTCAGCACCCTGCTTCCCTCTTTTTCTGTTGTCCTACTTGTTTGAAGGCCTAATTCATTTATTTTCACTTTTAATTGTTTTGAATTTGGTCTTTGAGTGTATAAATTTGACCCTGAGTTTATTCACATAGGACATGGTAAATCAAATATCATTAAACTGGAGCTTGGTAATAATGCAGTTTCCTGAGCACCACTTATTTTGGTAGGTTTATAGTGGGGCCTAGATTTACGTATTTTTTTTAACACAACCCTCAGACCACACAGGAAATTCTCATCATAATTATTGATGTATATATTCTCATTATTATCATTTTTCTAAATTCACTCTAATAAAAACTTTGATTTGCACTTTGTCCCCAAAGTGTGTAATGCTATTTTAATTTTCAAGTAGTTGACTTTTTCATTCACAGTTTCATTAATATCTAGGTTTGTTCTATTGAAATCAAATAAGATAACTTGTGATATTTTCTCATTTTTTTGAAAATTAAAAATCCCCCCAAATACAAGTGTATTATAATAAATACTCGTATCCCTATCATCTAGAATTAACTATTGCTATTTTGCCATATTTGCCATATTTTTCCATAAAGATGAATAAAATAAATAATTTCAAATTTATGTATTTTTACAGATTTAACTCAATTTCCTTTTAGTCACTATCCTGTGCTCTAGTCCATTTCCTCTTCCCCATGGATGCAAGTTTGGTATGAATCATTCTAGTATATTTCCGATTGCTCCACATAAACATGAATGCATCTATAAACACCATAGTGTTGTGCTAATTAATCAGGTTTTTGAGATCTATACATATTCATATGTTTAGATCTAGTTCATTCCTTTTATCTTCTGTATTCTATTAATCATATAAATCATACTATATTAATCCATTCCCCTATTGATAGACATTACATACTCATTTTTTTTTCTTTTCTTGAGCTATTTTAAGGCTTTTGTGACCTGATTATTTTCCAATGCTGTTAAATGCTGGCTGGATACTGGGAGGGAAAAGTATTTTCTGGATAGCATAAATTAGAGTTCAAAATTTATAATTTAATGAGTTAAATAAAATATTTGACAAATTTTCTTTTTTAAAAAAGTAATTTATATATAAATTTGAAATTATTTGTTCTATTATTCAAGTGTTACATCTTTATTTATCTCTCCTACTTATCTGTAACTAAATTAGTTAAATATGGTAATGTCTGGCACTACTATTGTATGCCTGTCAGTATCTATTTATAATCTATCCCCAAATGCCTTCTGATTTTTTTAAAAAATTATAAATGCAGTGCATAGTTATAAAAGCCATCAAAAAATCTAAAATTAAAAAGAGAAAGGAATAGTTATTCATAATTTCAGCACTAAGGAATCACCACCAGTAACATACTAATGAATAATATTCCAGATTTCTTTTTACACATACACTTAAAGACAGTTTATATACATAAACTGTTTCAAATAGTTTTAAAATAAACATATTTATTGTATTTTTTTGGTATTGAAACAAACAGGCTTGTATAATTTCTACTCTATATAAATACTTAGCTGAAAGTGAAAATACTCTGCGATTTTCCAAGAACTACTGTTTATTTCATGTATACCTTTAAAGATACTTTATATCTTATGAATTAACCACCCATTTTTAAACATAGTGCATATTATTTTATCGTATGGCAATATTATATTTGACCAATCTTGTGTAAACAGACACTGATTATCTTTTAAAATAATTTTTTGAAAATACTGCAGTGCATATACATTTTATACATCTATATTTTTGCATTCTTATCCAATTATTTTCATAGGCAAGGTCTCTAAATGAGGTATTTCTAGAGAAAGGTGGAAATATTTAAAATGTCGATTTATATTTTCAAATTGCCTTGTGATTATAACTTACACTTCGATTAGCATGAGAGTGCATCTTCTCAGCTCTCTATAAGGTTTATCATTTTTCATCTTTGCAAATGTGACAAGGCAGAAGTATAATTTCATTGTTTTAATTTGGATTTTTTTTTAATTACTGGTGAGCTTAATCATCTTTTTATATGCCCTTTGACCATTTGCACTTCTTTCGTAAAATGTATGCTTCTCCCCAGTCTTCTCCCATTCTCTCATTGGGGATGCTAATCTTTTCCTTTTTGCTTTGTTCTTTATTTTTCATTTTTTGTCTTTACATGGGGTCAGTTGGATTCAGGCTTTCATCCTTTTGCTGCCTTACGGACTTCAAATACATATATATACACACATCTATATACACATATATAGATGTGTGTGTATATATATATATATATATATATATATATACACACACACACACACACATATATTTTTTATTGAGATTAAGAGATTTATATATACATATATATATTTCCCCTATTGGTCTTCTAATGTCTTCTACAGAAGCTGGTTCCTTTTCCTCTCTCCCTCCCTCCTTCCCTCTTTTCTCTACTCTTTTGTCTTTGTTTCTTTCCCTCTCTGTTTCTCTGTTTCTCTGTCTCTCACTCTCTCTCTCTCCCGCCCTCCCCCTTTTTTTCAGTACAGAAGTTTTTTAATTTTGCTCGAGTCGTATCTATCATTCGGGGCCTGGCGCCGCGTCAGCAGAGGGGGGCGGGGAAGTGCGCGCGGCACTGGGGGAGGGGAAGGGGCGGGGAGGAACGGGCGGAGCGGCTGCGTGAGTTGCTGCGAGTGCGCGCGGTGGGATCACACGGCGGCGGCGGAGGCCCTGAGACCTGAACGCTGAGATCTCGGCCCGCGGCCTGCACCGAACCGTCTCCACCTGAGGATCAGAAAACCGCAATCTTCATTACAGAGGTACTGTGTTCCGCGCTCCCCGCCCGGCCCAGCCCAGCCTGCTGCGGCGGCGCCTCCTTCCTTCCTCCTTCCCTCGCTCTCTCTCTCGCCCGCCCGCGCCTTCCCTGTCTGCCTGCGTCACCGCGGCCGCCATGGCTGAGAACGGCGAGAGCAGCGGCCCCCCGCGCCCCTCCCGCGGCCCTGCTGCGGCCCAAGGCCCTGCCTCTGCCCAGGCCGAGCCCAAAATCATCAAAGTCACTGTGAAGACTCCCAAAGAGAAAGAGGAATTCGCGGTGCCGGAGAATAGCTCAGTCCAGCAGTTTAAGGAAGCGATTTCGAAACGCTTCAAATCCCAAACAGATCAGCTAGTGCTGATTTTTGCCGGAAAAATTTTAAAAGATCAAGATACCTTGATCCAGCACGGCATCCATGATGGACTGACTGTTCACCTTGTCATCAAAAGCCAGAACCGACCTCAGGGCCAGTCCACACAGCCTGGTAATGTCGCGGGAACTAATACTACTACCGCGTCGACTCCCAGGAGTAACTCCACACCTATTTCCACAAATAGCAACCCGTTTGGGTTGGGGAGCTTGGGAGGACTTGCAGGCCTTAGCAGCCTGGGTTTGAGCTCGACCAACTTCTCTGAGCTCCAGAATCAGATGCAGCAGCAGCTTCTGTCCAGCCCTGAGATGATGATCCAAATCATGGAAAATCCCTTTGTTCAGAGCATGCTTTCGAATCCCGATCTGATGAGGCAGCTCATTATGGCCAATCCACAGATGCAACAATTGATTCAGAGAAACCCAGAAATCAGTCACCTGCTCAACAATCCAGATATAATGAGGCAGACCCTCGAAATCGCCAGGAATCCAGCAATGATGCAAGAGATGATGAGAAATCAAGACCTGGCTCTCAGCAATCTCGAAAGCATCCCAGGTGGCTATAATGCCCTACGGCGCATGTACACTGACATTCAAGAACCCATGCTGAATGCTGCACAAGAGCAGTTCGGGGGTAATCCGTTTGCCTCCGCCGGGAGCAGTTCCTCCTCCGGGGAAGGTACACAGCCTTCCCGCACTGAAAATCGAGATCCACTACCCAATCCATGGGCACCACCACCGGCTACTCAGAGTTCTGCCACCACTGGCACAACCACGAGCAGTGGCAGTGGGTCTGGCAGTAGCTCCAGTAGTGCTACTGGGAACACCATGGCTGCAGCCAATTATGTTGCCAGCATCTTCAGTACTCCCGGAATGCAGAGCTTGCTGCAACAGATAACTGAAAATCCCCAGCTGATCCAGAATATGCTGTCTGCGCCCTACATGAGAAGCATGATGCAGTCACTGAGCCAGAATCCAGATTTGGCTGCACAGATGATGCTGAATAGCCCAGTGTTTACTGCAAATCCTCAGCTGCAGGAGCAGATGCGGCCACAGCTCCCGGCTTTCCTGCAGCAGATGCAGAATCCAGATACGCTGTCAGCTATGTCAAACCCAAGAGCAATGCAGGCTTTAATGCAGATCCAGCAGGGGCTACAGACATTAGCCACTGAAGCTCCTGGCCTCATTCCAAGCTTCACTCCAGGTGTGGGGGTGGGGGTGCTGGGAACTGCTATAGGCCCTGTAGGTCCAGTCACACCCATAGGCCCCATTGGCCCCATAGTCCCATTTACCCCTATAGGTCCCATTGGGCCCATAGGACCCACTGGCCCTGCAGGTCCCCCTGGTTCCACTGGCTCTGGCGGCACCCCTGGGCCCACCATGTCTAGCTCTGCACCCAGTGAAACCACGAGCCCAACATCAGAATCTGGACCCAACCAGCAATTCATTCAGCAAATGGTGCAGGCTCTGGCTGGAGCAAATCCTCCACAGCTGCCAAATCCAGAAGTCAGATTTCAGCAACAACTGGAACAGCTCAACGCAATGGGGTTCTTAAACCGTGAAGCAAACTTGCAGGCTCTAATAGCAACAGGAGGCGACATCAATGCAGCCATTGAGAGGCTGCTGGGCTCCCAGCCATCATAATTACATTTCTGTACCTTGAAAAATATGTATCTTATTTTTGATAATGGCTCTTAAATCTTTAAACACACAAAATCATGCTTTTCTTTCATTTTGATTCTTTTAAATCTGTCTAGTTATAAATATAATATGATACATTTTAAGGTGGAGTCCATACCCCCATCCCTCTCTCCCTCCTCTTTTCCTCCCTCCCTCCCTCCCTCCCTCCCTCCCTCCCTCCCTTCCTTTTGTCCTCTCTCCCTTTTGTCCTTCCTTCATTTTGTCCCCCTCCCTTCCTTCCTTCCTTCCTTCCTTCCTTCCTTCCTTCCTTCCTTCCTTCCTTCCTTCCTTCCTTGTCTGTTTTGAATGGTGGGAATCAATGCTGTTTCACTCAAAGGTGTTGCATGCAAACACTTCTCTTTCTTCTGCATTTATTGTGGTTTTTGGAAACAGGTATCAAACTTCACAGTTGGGTGAACAAGTTTTGTCCTACAGATGTCCAATTTGTTTGCATTTTAAACATTAGCTTATAGTAATTTAATGTAGAATGAAAATATTAAAACCAGAAGCAAATTATTTGAAGCTCTCTAATTTGTGGTACAATATTGCTTATTGTGACTTTGGCATGTATTTTTGCTAGCAAAATGCTGTAAGATTTATATCAGTCTTTGATCTTTTTTGTTATATTTGTACACAGTACAGTAAGCACAATTGGAACTGTACATCTAGAAATATTACAACTATTTCTGAGCAGAATATGTAATCAAAATGAGAGAATATAAGAAATATTTCTGGAGCTAGGTATGTCACAATTTTGTAGAGTCTTACAGCATCTTTGATCAACTCAGTGAAAATGTTGGCTAGGCAAGTTCAGTTCAAATATAGTAGAAATGTTTATCCTGGTATTTCTAAGTATACATTTAATTGTACAGAAAACTACTGTGTGAAATTGTGTCAACATTTGCCGATTGACTGTATATGACCTTAATCTTTGTGCAGCCTGAAGGATCAGTGTAGTAATGCCAGGAAAGTGCTTTTTACCTAAGACTTCTTTCTCAGCTTCTCTCATAAAGATACCCTAATAATACACATTTTGATTTGTAATTAGAAATGTAACTTCCACTGAAAGTGTCATGTGATGTTTGCATTACTTTTAACTGCTATGTAAAGGAAACTGTATCTTTTGACTCTATCAGTTATTTCTCTTATGCACAGGGAATAATGCATTAAAATGACTAAAAAAATAAAAAATAATAATAAAAAATGGTTAAATCTTTTCCTTTTTGGCTTCTCACCCAAAGATCATGTTTAAAAGGATTGCTCCACCCCAAGATTATATAAAGCTTATACTGTATTTCTCTAATTTTAATGGTTTTGTTAAAATTTTCCTTTGCTCTTCTCCAATTATTTTGATGTATGGATTTAGGTATTTAACTTTTTCCCCCAAAGGGTTAGCCAGTTGTTAGCCAGTTTTTATCTCTTTGTGTACCCACCCTCCATTTGAAATGTCATACATATATAAAGAGATAAAAGCTCTTATTCAGTTTTTATCTCTTTGTGTACCCACCTTCCAGTTGAAATGTCATACATACATAAATTTTATTCTGTTTTTGAATTCTCTTTAGTACCACTGAACATTGTAGCCACAGCATACCAGCCTGTAGTTATTGAGTTAGAAATATGACTTCATGTCTGTTAGGGTAAGTCTTCCTATTGATCTTCTTTACTTTTCACAATAGTCTAATGATTCTGACATACTTATTTTACCAGATGAAATTTATAGTTAATTGTTTTCCCTTAAAAGTAAAGTGGGAATTTGCTTAGGACTGTCTTAAATTGATGATAGTGAGAACTACAGAATTGCAATGCTTTCCAGAAACATCTCATTTTTAAAAAGCTTTTTATGTCCTTTAAGGGAGTTTTATTTATTTAAGTCCTGTGTAATTTGTGATAAATGTATTGCTAGGTAATATAGACACAAGGACAAAATACTGTGAATGGAAGCTCTTATTCAGTTTGTTATCTATATAGTTATTTTTCCTATATAGTGGAAGAATGTATTTTCATAGAATAATTTTAAATTGGCAATTTACTGAAATCTGCTTCAGAGATATTCAGTTGATATCTTTGACTTTTTCCTGGTATGCAATTATATCAATGATAAGTTATGATAATATGTGCTCTTCAAAATTTATAACATAGTTTCTGACTGCATGGGTTAAACACTTCTAGAACAGTACTAAATAATCAAAGTAGCAGTGGCGTTCTTGTCTTGCTTTTCATTTTAACCAGACTATGTTTGCTGCAGCAATTCTAAATTGCATTTTTGAAAAAACATTCCTCCGGGAGATGTTCGAGTAGGTTTGCAAAATGTTGTATACTATAGTCCCTCTTGAAGAGTCATTGTGCAGTAAATATTGACTAATTATTTTTTAGAAGAAGTATATTCTTCAGTTTAAAGAATAAAAACTGTTTAATTCAGCACTTCTTTAAAGAACCACCTTTTTTCTTCTGAACTCACCTGATAACATTTGGCCTGTCAGTGTTCCTCAGAATACCAAGTTAGAAATGGTGATTTATTATTTCACTGCTGTATGATGCTGGATGTTTGAAATAATTACAAAGTCTGCCGTAAAAAAAATTCAGAATTGTAATGAATAACATGGATGATTTTATAGGGCAATAAATACTAAAATAAGCCAGTGGCATAGAAAATAGTAATTCAGTAGCTACAGGAAAAACGGGATGTTGTCTAAGGCCTGGCTTAGATAGTTTAGCAGGTAAATTTCTTTCAAACATTGAAGGAACATAGAATTCCTTAATTACTCTTGCTAAATGTTTATTATTTTTCCTCTTTACGCATTTATTTTTTTTGTTTCAGGTGTATAAAACAATGTAATAGTTAGACATTTACACCCCTCACAGAGTGATAACCCCCCAATCTACTACCCCTCTGACATTGTATATAGCTGTTATAATACCATTGACTATTCTGTGTGCTGTATTCCACATCCCGTGACGAGATTGTGTGTGTGTATGCATATACATATATATGTGTGTGTGTGTGTGTGTGTGTGTGTGTGTGTATATATATATATATATATATATATATATATATATATATAAATTATAGTTGACATTCAATATTATTCAGCTTCAGCTTCCGGTGTACAGTGCAGTGGTCAGTCATCTACACAGTCTATGAAGTAATAGCCCTGATAAGTCCAGTGTCCATCTGGCACCCTACATACCTAATCTTTACAACATTATTGATTATATTTCCCAAACAGTTTCCTATCCCCCTGACTATATTGTGACTACTAATTTATACATTTTGTTTTCTCCCTGAAAATATCCAGGTTTTTTGTTTGTTTGTTTTCTAGTTCATTAGTTTTTGTTTATAACTTTATTTACTCTTTTTTTTATTACTTTTAACTGTTCTTCCTCCATCTCTTATATGATATAACTTCTTCCTATTATTTTGCAAGTTCTTTTTCCAGGCTCTGTTTTTGTTTTGGGTTTTCTTTATCTATGATTAATTCAAAATTTATCAATTTTTTTCAACATTGAATCAAGAAGGGTACATCCTGACCTGCCATCTCTTTCCCTCCACTAAGAGAGGGGCAATTGTTATATGCTTTCACTGTTTACTTGGTTGTCATCCCCTCCCTAAGCTTACACTGGACTGCTGGATGGTATGAGTTTATATTACTGGTGCTGTGATGCAGCAGGATGAGGTACTAGGGAGGGAGCGGGGGTTAGGGGCAACCCCAGCAGGAGAAGTTTACCTCAAGATGGCTTTTCTCATTTGTTCTTTTGGCCTCTCCTTCAGGTATGTGGTTGGTATCATATACAGTCTCATCACTTGCATGGGTGCGTGGTGATGGGGGGATTGGATATACAACATTGAAACAAGCCCTGCTGGCTCATTAAAGAGGACTCATATCAGGTTGATATCACCATATTTATTGAGAAACCACAATCAGAGACACTGAGCTTGCCCACTGAGAGTGGGCACCCTACTCCAAATTCTGTTAATCTGCAGTGTCAGAATAGCAACAAACGGAGTAATTCTAGTCAGGGGTTGGGGTTAAGGTATCAGGGAAGCCATTTGGCCTATGTCTCACGTTCACAAAGGAACTGAAATTTAGAATTGTGACATTATCCTCAAATGAATTGATTATTTCCGCTATAGATCCATACTAACCTGATGGAAAATGCTCAATATACAGCTTAATTTAGTAAATGTAAAAATTTTGAACTGTGGCAATTTTGATATTCCTAATTTGGCATTTAAAAAATACACTTGGAGGCTTAAATCAAATGGAAGTTACTCAGGCTTCCCTCAACTCATGAGAGGTTCTCATCCCAGTTTTTTCACTGTGTGCCCCTACATCCAGTCCTTGCTGTTTTAAACTAGAGAGCATTAGAGGTTTCCTGCCGGGATTTTCTTGCTTTGTCAGCATATAATGGAACTTCAGATTGGTGATATGCTTAGTGTGGCCCCATCAGCATCATGTTTTACAGAAGTTCCTTGGGAGTTCTCCCACCCTCATTGTACAAGTTTTGCTGACTCTTTGTTTCCCTTTCATCATTTCTGTTGATTTGTGGGAGAAAGGGAGGAATTGGGGACCTGTTCTAATGCTACTATTTTCCCAAAAGTCTGTTAGGAAACTTAGGGGAAAAGCAATTTTCTAAAAATAGAAGGGAGAAGCATGATTTAGAAGTCATGAGACTAAAGCCACCCCAAACAGCAGCTTCATTAGGTGGTGTATATGCTAACCGAGGCTTTAGACACTTTGATGATGGATCAAAACCCTTGGCAAAAGCTACTCTGACCCAACAAACTTAAAAGTTTGGGTAAGCCACCCTCAGATAAGTAGTTGTCCTGACATATAGGGGCAACATTAAATGGATATGTATTGAGACATATAGTTCCAGCTGTATTGAGGTATCTGAGCACAGATTTGAGCTCCCTAAGAGTACTTTCAAAGTCCAACTTCAGAACTTCTTGGCCCAATGTTTAGGTTAGCAAACTTAATTAAGGTATGTTTCAGGAGAGAGTCTATAATTTATTATTGCAAGAATTGTTGATGAGCATGAAAGGAGGTAGAAGATGATTACTTGGCCCTAATGTGGATTTCGTAAGATTGTCTTGCCAGACTAAATTAATGTCTTTGTTAGATGGGGATAACAGTAATATCTAATGTATTCATAGTTATGTTCCATTTTTATAACAACCCTATAAGAGAGTACTGTTGTTATCTTCCCAAGTTTAAAGATTAGGAAATAAACTAAAAGAGGTTTAGTAATTTTCCAGGGTTACACAGCTATTAAGTGAAAGCAAAATTTGAACTCACTTCTGAGATTCTAGAGTGTGCGCTTAAACAGTTTACTATTCTGCTTCCCTCTGAGTCTGTTAAACTATACCAGTCTATCTATCATAGAGATTTTATAATAAAATTATATACTAGCTGGCCTCCTGGGAGTTGTTGAGGAGACACAGTAGCTTTTGTTAAATGGGTACGTCTCTGCTGCTATTCACCCTGGATCATGTTGCATAAAAATGCGTATGTTAGAATCAGTTCTGTCACAATCAATAACTTCAATTTGGAGATTTGCCTTTCTGACTTTTCAGTTGTGGCTAATATTTGAAACTACACTTTAATACAGTTATCCACAGTGGCCTAATATATATGGTATGTCTCTGAACTGGCAATCACCTGGGCACTTGTCCTTCAGCTGCTCTGGATGTATGATACCTGCCTGCCTGTTGAGCTGCCTCCAAGAGATCTCAAAAGGCAATAAACATGTGTACCTCACCATGGCATTTGATAGTTTCTCAAAATGTCCTTGAGAATATAATGGTGTAACATGAGCTAGGTGATAATGACAGGACAATAGATGGGTTAGTAATTTGAATTGACAGTGTTCAATGTTGGGTCAATGTGGACAAAAGGTTTCCAAACTCAGTTCTGTCTCATTTAAGTTATTTTTCAATGACTAATATGAAACCATAAAATAGCTTGCCTATCCCATTGTAAATAGTGTAGTATTAGAAGGCAGAATAGATGTACTGGCTATCTCTAGCATGATCCAAAAAGTCCTTAATAGGCTAAAGAAAAAAATAGCCAAATCTAGCAGGATTAAATTGAATAGGATTAAATGTGAAGTCCTGTACTTGTATCAAAAACTCAGCTACCAAAAGTAGTGGTCATATGGCTTAAAATAATATATGTAAAGAAGACTCAGTGTTTTTAATTTATTCTAACATGAGCCAACCATATGAGGTTATAGTGCACACACATATAATGAAATCTTAGGTTCCTTTAATAGAGGCATGGTATCCAGAACAAGCAAGTCCTTCATAATGTTTTATTCTGTACTTGATAATTTATGTTGGGAGATTTGGATCATTTCAGAGTGCCACAATCAATGTGGACACTAGTAACCTGGAAAGTGACCAAAATGGTGACTCATTTACGAATAAACACAGAAAAATTATTTTAAAAGGTCAAGAATGCTTTAATTTAAAGACTGGGGATTGTGAATATTCAAAGAATTAAAGCCCTTGTCAGATAGAAGAAGGGTAACATTTACTTGGTTAGTTCCAGAGGACAGATCAACTCAGATTTTACAAGAAGTCAGAATTTTGGCTTACTGTTAGGAACTTTCTAGCGATTAATTGAACCTAACCCTCCTTGCTGGAACTGTTTAAACAGAAGCCTATTTGACAGGAATGTTCAAGAATAGTTTTATGCATCAGGTAGAACTTTGAATTAGAAGATCTTCAAAATTCCTTCCAAAGCTGATATTCTCCCAACAGACTTTTCAACTTCTCAACTGAATATGCACGGTCTGGGATTAGAGTTCTTTCAGATTGAAGTCATGTTAAAGACTTCTGTCTTCCATTTCCTAGTTTAGTAAACAGCAACTGAGAAGATTGCACACCTTTGTTGACATAAAATCCAGGTAAATTCAATATTCTTTTATTTCGTGATACTACGCATGGGAAAAGGACTCAAAACTACAAGATCTTAAATTTAATGTCACAAAATGCTGAGAGATTGGGAGAAGGAAATAGGAAGGGATGCCTGAGGTCAAAGGACTCTGGTTTGAGGCTGAAGGTTACAGGGCTACTCTGACCTCCTCTTTCTCTTGGTAATATTTTCCTACCCTCTTATCATTTATAATGGTGGTTAAAGTGGTGGGAGGACACTGAAACTAAGAGTGAAATGTAAGATGTGATGGCAAAGTATATGTAGTATTTTGGTTAGAATGATCCTTTTGGAGCAGAAAAAAAAATTTGTGCTTTGCTTTACATGATACCTTGGATTTAATTATATCAAATAAACGGTCTTCTGAGTCATTATCCTATATGTTTTTTGTAAGTTTCCCTAGGGTTCCAAAGGATCTGGGAAAGCATCCTGATACTGGGGACAGGCTGAAATGTGAGTTTCCTTATTTGAGGAAGGTGAATTGAATCTCAAATTTGTGTGTGTGTGTGTAACTTTGATTTTGCAAGCTAAATCAAGTTCCCCTCCACATATGCTTATACTGAACTACTCTCCTACATTCCCCATGTAGATATTTGCCTTCTTCATGCTTCGCTTAACACTCCAGCTTCCATTTCTGGATGTATTTCTATATGTCTAGATGGATTCAGCCCCTTTGACTTATTTTTAATAAATCTTTTATTTTAAAATAGTTTTAGATGTGCAGAAAAATTACAAAGATAGCATAGAGAGTTCCCATGTATCACACACCAACTTCCTCTATTTTTCACATCTTAACATTAGTATGGTATATTTGTTACAATTAATGAAGCAATATTGGTACATTATTAACATAAATCCATACTTATTTTAGATTTTCTTAGTTTTTACCTAATGTCCTTTTTCTGTTCCAGTATCCCATTCAGGATACCATATTACATTTAGTCATCATATTTCCTTAGGTTCCTCTTGGCTGAGACAGCTTCTCAGATGTTCCACGTTTCTGATGATCTTGATAGAGTGGAGGAGTATTGGTCAGGTATTTTGTGGAATGTCCTTCAATTGGGAATTTTTTGATATTTTTGCCATGATTAAACGATTTATGGATTCTGGGAAGGAAGATCAGAGATAAAGTAGTATTTTCATCACATTATATCAAGCATACCTATTATTAGCTTGACTTACTACTGTTGATGTTGACCTTAATCACCTACTTTGAGATAGTATGTATCAGTTTTATCCACTGTAAAGTTACTCTTTTACCCTCCTTTCAATAATGTTCTCTCTGGAAGGAAGTTACTATGTGCAGTTCACAGTTAGGTGGAGAGTTATGCTCCACCTCCTTGAGGGTGAAGTATCTACATAGTTTATTAGGAATTCTTCTGCATAAGAGATTTTTCTTTCCACCCATTTATTCAATAATTATTTATATTAGTATAGACTCATGGATATTTATTTTGAATTTTGGATTATAATCTGATACTATGTTATTTACTTCATTAAACTCAAACAGTTTTGACCATTGGGTGCTCTTTCAAGTTGACTTTCAAGGTGTTTTGCCATATCTCCTTCATTTTTTTGATCATTTTCTTTCTGGCACTACAAGGTACTCCAAGCTCATTTGTGTATTTCTTGGCTCTTTTCTCTTAGGAGCTGAACTTGCATTTAATTGGAGAATTTTATTGGAAACAAAGACCTGGGTGCTAGATGTGCTCGTTACTACTGGAATTTCATTGCTCCTAGGCCCTCTCAGCTGACAGAGCAAGGAAATGTGTGTGTGTGTGTGTGTGTGTGTGTCTGTGTGTGTTTGTAATAAATATTTTTTATGCAATCATCTGTATCTATTTAAAGCTAAACATGAGATCTTGCTGATGTCTCCAATTCTAATCCATTCCCCCAAAGACTATTAATAATACATTCGTATTATTTCAAACCTCCATCCCTTACTTATCTGTAACATCCCACTCCAACTATGAGAAACTTATCTCCCACTATATGCCATTCATTTACTCAATTGTTTAGTTCCAGCATATATGTACATATAGCAGTATCTGAATTGTTAACCCCTACGCCTGTGGGAAACAACTTTCTCAATTACAGTGTTTATGTATAGTTTCTTTGCCTTTAGTCTTATAGACTCCACTCATTTCCAAAATTATTTAAGTCAGCATGATTCTCCCCATATCTTTCAGTGAGATTGTTTCATATATCTGTAATTAAAATAAAATATTATTTAAAAAATAATTACTTAAGGGGCCACTCCAGTGCCTCAGGTGATTGGAGCTCCATGCTCCTAACTCCAAAGGCTGCCGGTTCGATTCCCACATGGGCCAGTGGGCTCCCAACCACAAGGTTGCCGGTTCAACTCCTTGACTCCCACAAGGGGTGGTGGGCTCTGCCCCTTGCAACTAAGATTGAACACAGCACCTTGAGCTGAGCTGCCTCCCGTATGGCTCGGTTGGAGCGCGTCCTCTCAACCACAAGGTTGCCGGTTGGACTCCCGCAAGGGATGGTGGGCTGTGCTCCCTGCACTAGCAACGGCAACTGGACCTGGAGCTGAGCTGCGCCCTCCACAACTAAGACTGAAAGGACAACAACTTGAAGCTGAACAGCACCCTCCACAACTAATATTGAAAGGACAACAACTTGACTTGGAAAGAAAGTCCTGGAAGTACACACTGTTCCCCAATAAAGTCCTGCTCCCCTTCCCCCCCAAAAAAAACAACTTAAAATACTTAAAAATAATTACTTTAAAAAATCAGTAAGGACTAACTTATTCTTTAAAAATAATTACTATATTATAAAAGGAATATATACTCATTGTAAAATAAATTTAAACTGTAAAATATAATGAAGAAAATAAGAAAGGCACTCATAACCAGAAATAATACAATAATTTTAAAGTTTTTACCCAGTTTTGTACATTTTAAAATACGAATTTTAAATTTTTGATATACTATAAGTAGGTTTTTATCTTTCTTTCTAAATTTAATTTTTTACAAACGATTTTCTCTTTCATGCCCAGATTTTCACTTTTGAATTTAAAAAGTGGCATATACTTCTTTCTTATAAGAACAAAAATAAATTAAGAAATGTATAAAGGAAAAAATCCTGTACCTACCCACTTCTAATTCCCAGGACAAAGATAAGACAGAGGTACATGTTAACATTTTATTTAATATATGATGTATATGTTTGTTATATATATCCCATTTTCTAGTATGGCATTTTTACATTGATATGCACACACACGCGCACAAACGTGCTCAAGGTCTGACAATTAAGTTCGTGAACTTGTTGCAACGATGTTGCTAATATTTTTTGATATCAAAGGGATTATTCATTATGAATTTGTACCAACTGGACAAACAGTTAACCAAATTTACTATTTGGAAGTGCTGAAAAGGCTGCGTGAAAAAGTTAGACGACCTGAACTTTTTGCCAACAATTCATGGCTCTTGCATCATGACAATGCACCAGCTCACACAGCACTGTCTGTGAGGGAGTTTTTAGCCAGTAAACAAATAACTATTGGAACACCCTCTCTGCTCACCTTATCTGGCCCCCAATGACTTATTTCCTTACTCGAAGATAAAGGAAATATTGAAAGGAAGACATTTTGATGATATTCTGGATATCAAGGGTAATACAACGACAGCTCTGATGGCCATTCCAGAAAGAGTTCCAAAACTGCTTTGAAGGGTGGACTAGGTGCTGGCATTGGTGCATAGCTTCCCAAGGGGAGTACTTTGAAGGTGATCATAGTGATATTCAGCAATGAGGTATGTAGCCCTTTTTCTAGGATGAGTTCACGAAATTAATTGTCCTATATTTTACTATAATATAAGACCAGGTCTTTAATATAATATAATATAATATAATATAATATAATATAATATAATATAATATAATATATATAATATAATATATTATAATATAATATAATATAATATAATACCGAGTCTTATATTAATTTTTGCTCCAAAAAAATGCATTAAAGCTTATTGGCAAGTCTTATTTTCGGGGAAACAGGATATATATATATATATATATATATATATATATATATATATATATATATATATGGATATATATACACACACACACATACAGAAAAAAATACCTAGGAGTGGAATTGCTGGGTTATAATGTAGTTCTAGTTTTAATTTTTTGAGAAACTGCCATACTGTTTTACATAGTGGCTGAAGCTATTTGCAATCCCATCAGCAGTGCACAAGGGTTCCCTTTTCTCCACATTCTTGCCAATACTTGTTTGTTGATTTATTGCTGACATCCATCCTGACAGTATGAGGTGATATCTCGTTGTGGGTTTTATTTTTTTTTATCTCATTGTAGTTTTAATTTGCATTTCTCTGATTATTAGTCACGTTGAGCATCTCTTCATATGTCTGTGTATGTCCTCATTGGAGAAATGTCTGTTCAGGTCCTCTGCCATTTTTTAATTGGATTGTTTGCTTTTTGGTGTTGAGTTGTATGACTTTTTTATAAATTTTGGATGTTAACCCCTTATCAGATGTATCATTGACAAGCACCTTCTTCCATTCAACACCGTGTTTCCCCAAAAATAAGACCTACCCTGAAAATAAGCCCCAGTTAAGATCATCAACCAGACGGACACATTTAGTACATTGTGATGATGTTCCAGAAGATGACATGACTGTATTTGAATAAATGTAGATTATTGTACATGAAAAAATAAGACAGCTCCTGAAAATACACTCTAATGCGTCTTTTGGAGCAAAAATTAATATAAGACCCGGTCTTATTTTTGGGGAAATACAGTATTAGACCTGGTCTTATTTTCTGGGGAAACATAGTACGATGTCTTTCTGTTTTGTTGATGGTTTCCTTTGCTATGAAAATATTTTTAGTTTGATGTAGTCCCCTTTGTTTATTCTTTATTTTCCTTCCCTTGCCTGAGGAAATATATCAGAAAAATATTGCTAAGAGCAATGTCAGAGAATTTACTCCCTATGTTTTCTTCTAGGATCCTGTTTTATCATTTTGGGTCTTACATTTAAGTCTTTAATCAATTTTGAATTTATTCTTGTATGTGGTATAAGAAGGTGGTCTGGTTTCATTTTTTTCAATGTATTTGTTTAGTTTTCCCAACATTTATTGAATAGACTGTCTTTACCCCGTTGTGTATTCTTGCCTACTTTGTCATAGATTAATTGAACATATAGGTGTGTGCTTATTTCTGGGCTCTCTCTTATGTTCCATTGATCTATATGTCTGTTTTTATGCCAGTACCATGCTGTTTTGTTTAATATAGCCTTGTAGTATAGTTTGATATCAGGTAGCATAATAGCTCTAATTTTGTCTTTCTTTCTCAAGATTGCTGTGGCGGGGGCCGGCCCGGTGGCTCAGGCGGTTAGAGCTCCGTGCTCCTAACTCCGAAGGCTGCCAGTTCGATTCCCACATGGGCCAGTGGGCTCTCAACCACATGGTTGCCAGTTCAATTCCTCGAGTCCCACAAGGGATGGTGGGCTCTGCCCCCTGCAACTAAGATTGAACACGGCACCTTGAGCTGAGCTGCCGCTGAGCTCCCGGATGGCTCAGTTGGTTGAAGCGTGTCCTCTCAACCACAAGGTTGCCCGTTCGACTCCCGCAAGGGATGGTGGGCTGTGCCCCCTGAAACTAGCAACGGCAACTGGACCTGGAGCTGAGCTGCGCCCTCCACAACTAAGACTGGAAAGACAACAACTTGAAGCTAAACAGAACCCTCCACAACTAAGATTGAAAGGACAACTTGACTTGGAGAAAAAGTCCTGGAAGTGCACACTGTTCCCCAATAAAATCCTGTTCCCCTTCCCCCGCCAAAAAAAAAAAAAGAGAAGTACAAATTGGTAGTTACAAAATTATCATAAAAAAAAAAAGATTGCTGTGGCTATTTGGGGGTCTCTATTGGGTCCATATAAAATTTAAGGTTATTTGTTCTAGTTCTGTGAAAAATGCCATTGGTGTTTTGATAGGATTGCATTGAAACTAGATTGCTTTGGGTACTATGGACATTTTAGCCATGTTAATATTCCTATTTATGATCACAATATATACTTCCATTTATTTGTATTTTCTTCATTTCTTTTCTTCAATGTCTTATAGGTTTCTGAGTACAGATCTTTTACCACCTTGGTTAAATTTATTCCTAGGTGTGTTATTTTTGGATGCAATTGTAAATGGGATTGTTTTCTTAAGTTCTCCAAAATGCAATCAATTTTTGAATATTAATTTTGTATCCTGTTACTTTACTGAATTCATTTATCAGTCTAATAGTTTTTTTGGTGAAATCTTTTGGGTTCTTGTATATAGTATCATATCATCTACAAATAATGACAGTTTTACTTTTTCCATTTTAATGTGGATGCCTTTTATTTCTTTTTCTTGTCTGATTGCTGTAGCTAATACTTCCATTACTGTGTTGAATAAAAATGATGAAAGTTGGCATCCTTGTCTTGTTGCTGATCTCAAAGAGAATGGTTTTAGCTTTCCCCCATTGAGTATGATGTTAGCTGTGGGTTTGTTGTATGAGGTCTGACAATGAAGTACACAAACTCATCCTAGAAAAGTGCTGCATACCTCATTGCTGAATATAACTACGGTCACCTCTGAAGTACTCCTCTTGGGAAGCTATGCACTAACGCCAGTGCCTAGTCCACCCTTCAAAGCAATTTTGGAACTCTTTCTGGAATGGCCATCAGAGCTGTCATTGTATTACCCTTGATGTCCTGCATGTCATCAAAATGTCTTCCTTTCAATATTTCCTTTATATTCGGGTAAAGAAAGAAGTCATTGGGGGCAAGATCAGGTGAGTAGGGACAGTGTTCCAGTACAGTTATCTGTTTACTGGCTGAAAACTCCCTCATATACAGTGCCCTGTGAGCTGGTGCATTGTTGTGATGCAAGAGCCATTAATTATTGGAGAAAAGGTCAGCTCGTCTGACTTTTTCATGCAGCCTTTTCAGCACTTCCAAATAGTAAACTTGGTTAACTGTTTGTCCAGTTGGTACAAATTCATAATAAAGAATCCCTGTGATATCATAAAATAATCCCTCTGATGAACATCATTGCAACAAGTTTGTGAACTTAATTGTCTGACCTCATATAGGGCTTTCATTATGTTGTGGTATGTTTCCTCTAGTCCACTTTACTGAGAGGTTTTGTGTTTTTTTGTCTGTTTGTATTTTTCATAGTAAATGGATGCTGCATTTTGTCAAACACGTTTACTGCACCTATTGATATGATCATGTGATTTTTATCCTTCATTTTGTTTATGTGGTGTATCATGTTGTTTGATTTGTGGATATTTAACAAACATTGCATGCCAGGAAAAGATCCCACTTGATCGTGGTGTATGATTTTTTTAATGTACTGCTGAATTTGGTTTGCTGTTATATTTGAGTATTTTTGCATCTATGTTCATGAGGGATAGTGGCCTATAATTTTCTTGTTTTGTAATATGGTTGTCTAGTTTTGGAAGCATGGTAATGGTGGCCTCATAAAATGAGCTTGGAAGCTTTCCCTCCTCTTGAATTCCTGAAATAGTTTGAGAAGGATAGGTGTTAATTCTTTTTTGAATGTTTGGTAAAATTCAGCTGTGAAGCCATCTAGTCTAGGACTTTGGTTTGTTAGTTTTTTGATTACTGTTTTGATTTTGTTAGTAGTAATACGTCAGTTCAGATTTTCTGTTTATTTGTAATTCACTCTTGGAAGATTGTATGTTTCTAGGAATTTTTCTACTTATTCCAGATTGTCACATTTGTTGGCGTATAATTGTTTATGATATTTCTTATAATCCTTTTTATTTCTGTGGTGTCAGTTGCCACTTGTATTTCATTTCTGATTTTATTTATTTGGGTCCTCTCTCTTTTTTTCTTGATAAGTTTGGTGAAAATTTTGTCAATATTTTTATCTTTTCAAAGTACCACCTCTTAGTTTCATTGATCTTTTGTATTTTTTTTAAGACTATTGCATTTCCTTCCACGTACTCACTTCGGACTTTGTTTGCTGTTCTTATTCTAGGTTCTTTAAATGTATGGTTAGATCGTTTAGTTGCAATTTTTTGTGTGTTTCTTGAGGGAGGCCTGTGTTTCTATGAATTTCCCTGTTAGGACTGCTCTCGCTGTGTCCCATAGATTTGGGGTTGTTGTGTTTTCATTTGTTTGAAAGCACCCTTTGTTTTTGTTTTTTTATTTTTTTATTTTTTAAGAAGGGTACAACTCACAGTGGCCCATGTGGGGATTGAACCAGCAACCTTGGTGTTATTAGCACCACACTCTAACCAACTGAGCTAATTGACCACCCCTGATTTTTTTTTTTTTTATCTAGTTGTGACCCACAGCATGTTCTTTAGCCTCCATGTGTTTGTGTGTTTTTCAGTTTTATTCTTGTAATTGACTTCTAGTTTCATACCATTGTGGAAGATGATTGATATGATTTCAGTCTTCTTAAATTTATTGAGACTTGTTTTGTGGCCTAACATTTAGTCTATCTTGAAGAATGTTCCATGTACATTTGAAAAGAATGTATATTCTGCCATGTTGTGGTGAAATGCTCTAAAAATATCAATTAAATTAATCTGGTCTAGTGTGTCATGTAAGGCAGCTGTTTCCTTGTTGATTTTCTGTCTGGTAGATCTTCAGTTGGTGTCAGTCAGGTGTTACGGTCCCCTACTATGATTGTATTACTGTCAATCCCTCTCTTTATGTCAGTCAATATATGCTTTATATATTTAGGTGCTCCTTTGTTGGGTACATAAATATTTACAAGGTTTATAGCATCTTGTTGGATTGATCCCTTTATCATTATGTGATTTTCCTTTTTATCTCTTATTATAGGATTTGTTTTAAAGTGTTTTTTTCCTATATCAGTATTGCTACCCTATCTTTTTGTTGTTGTTGTTATTTCCATTTGTATGAAATATCTTTTTCCATCCTTTTACTTTCAGTCTGTGTGTCTTTCTACCTGAAATGGGTCTCTTGTATGGGTCTTGTTTTCTTATCCATTCAGCTACCCTGTGTCTTTTGTTTGAAGCATTTCATCCATTTGCATGTAAAGTTATTATTGATCGATACATATTTGTTGGCATTTTATTATTCATAGTTATGTTCTTTTTATCCTTTCTTCTTCTTAGAGAAGACATTTTAGTATTTTTTGTGATACTGGTTTGGTAGTGATGAACCCTTTTAACTTTTTCTTGTCTGGGAGGCTCTTTATCTCTCCTTCAATTTTAAGTGATACCCTTGCTGGGTAGAGTAGTCTTTGTTGTAGGTCCTTGCTTTTCATCACTTTGAATATTTCATGCCAATCCCTTCTTGCCTGTAAAGTTTCTGTTCAGAAATCAGCTGACAATCTTATGGTAACTCCCTTGTAGTTAATTAACTTTCTCTTGCTGCTTTTAAGAGTCTCTCTTTGTCTTTAATCTTTGAGATTTTAATTATAATGTGTCTTGTTGTGGGCCTGTTTGGGTTCGTGTTGTATGGGATCCTGTGAGCTTTCTGGGCTTGTATGTCTATTTCCTTTGCCAGGTTAAGAAAGTTTACTGTCTTTAATTCTTCAAATAGATTCTCAATTCCTTGTTTTCTCTCTTCTCCTTCTTGTACTCATATGATGTCAACGTTGTTATGCTTTATTGTCTGAGTGGTCTCTTAAATTGTCTTCATTTTTTAAAATCTATTCTCTGTTCTTTTTGCTGTTCTTATTGGGTGTTTTCTGCAACCTTATCTTCCAAATTGCTGATTCAATCCTCTTCTTCATCTAGTCTGCTGGTGATTTCTTCTAGTGCATTCTTCATTTCAGTTATTGTATTTTTCATTTCTGACTGGTTCTTTTTTATGGTTTCTATATCTTTTTTAATGCTTAGTATCTCCCTGTTGAAGAGATACCAAGTTCCTTGAGCATCCTTATAACCAGTGTTTTGAACTCTGTATCTGTTAGATGGCTTGCCTTCATTTCATTTAGTTCTCTTTCTGGAGTTTTCTCCTGTTTTTTTCATTTGGGATATGTTTCTTTGTCTCCTCCTTTTGGCTGTTTCTCTGTGTTTGTTTCTAGTATTAGGTTATGTCTGCTAGTCCTGGCAGAGTGGCGTTACTTAGCTGGGGTCTTCGTTGTCCCAATGTTGCATTCTCCCTGATTACGTGGCTGGGTGCTCCAGGAGTACCTCTTGTGTGGGTTGTGTCTGCCTTCCTATTGTCATGGAGCCTTGGTTGTTATTGGAACATCAGTGGGTGGGGCTCATCCTGAAGCTGACTGACTTGGAGGATTGGCCATAACCGTAGTATATGAGATGCTGTGCAGGGCCTGCACAGAGTGGGTTTTGCCCAAGTGAGCTCTGTTACCTGCTGAGACCACCTTTTGGGTGTGCCACTTGTGGGGTTAATTGGGTTGTGTTCTGTTGTGGTCTGAAGCTAACCACTGCTGTTTTTTTGGTTTGGGGGCCTCTCGGGAGAGGCTCCTGTACAGGCCAAGTTCAGCTGCTGCCTGTGACTGGCCTTGGGCTACCTGGTAGGAGCTGCAAAGTGATCCATGGTTGGTCCCTGTTTTGATGGATATGGAGGTGTGTAGGAGAGGAGATGCTGTGGAACCAAAACCAGCTGATACCAATACCGGGCCTGAGGCAGTTCAGTAAAAGACCCAGAGTACCCCAAGACTTGCCACTGCCTGCTAGTCCCCATATAGCTCAGCAGCTGAAAAGCCATAGGCAGTACTCTGTTTCAGCAATAGTGTTTTGATTACTAAACCTTTGTAGTATAATTTGAAGTCAGTGAGCATGATAACTCCAACTTTATTCTTTCTAAAGATTTCTTTGGCTATTCACAATCTTTTGTGGTTCTATATAAATTTTAGGATTATTTGTTCTAGTTTGGTAAAAAAAAAAAAAGCCATTGATATTTTATTAGGGATTGCATTGAATCTGTAGATCGCTCTAGGTAGCTATAGCCATTTTTTTTATGTTAATTCTTCCAATTTGTGAGCGTGGTATATCCTTCCATTTATTTATATCTTCTTCAATATTTTTCTTCAGTGTCTTACAGTTTTCAATGTACAGGTGTTTTGCCTCTTGCTTAAATAAATTCCCAAGCATTTTAGTATTTTTTATGCAATTGTAAATGGGACTATTAATTTGTTTCTGTTAGTTTGTTATTAGTGTATAGAAATGCTGTAGATTTCTATATATTAATTTTGTATCCCTGTGACTTTATTGAATTCATTTAGTAGTCCTAAAAGTTTCTTTTTTTGTTTAGGTGTGTCTCTTTTTTTTTTTAATTTATTGGGGTGACAACTGTTAGTAGAATTACATGGATTTCAGGTGTACAATTCTGTATTACATCATCTATAAATCCCATTGTGTGCTCACCACCCAGAGTCAGTTCTCCTTCCATCACCATATATTTGATCCCCCTTACCCTCATCTCCCACCCCCCCACCCCCCTTACCGTCTGGTAACCACTAAACTGTTGTCTGTGTCTATGAGTTTCTGTTTCTCATTTCTTTGTCTTCTTCTTTTGTTGTTTTTGGTTTATATACCACATATCAGTGAAATCACATGGTTCTCTGCTTTTTCTGTCTAACTTATTTCGCCTAGCATTACACTCTCAAGATCCATCCATGTTGTTACAAACGTTCCTATATCATCTTTTCTTACGCCGAATAGTATTCCATTGTGTATATATACCACAACTTCTTTATCCATTCATCTATCGAAGGACATTTTGGTTGTTTCCATGTCTTGGCCACAGTAAACAAAGATGCAGTGAACATTGGAGCACACAAGTCTTTATGGATAAATGTTTTCAGATTTTTTGGGTAGGTACCCAGGAGAGGGATTGCTGGCTCATATGGTAATTCTATTCGTAATTTTTTGAGGCACCTCCACACTGCCTTCCATAACGGCTGCACCAGTCTGCATTCCCACCAACAGTGTATGAGGGTTCCTTTTTCTCCACAGCCTCTCCAACACTTGTTACTATTTGTCTTGTTGATGATAGCCATTCTGACTGGGGTGAGGTGATATCTCATTGTGGTTTTGATTTGCATTTCTCTGATTAGTGATGTTGAGCATTTTTTCATATGTCTATTTGCCATTTGTATGTCCTCTTTGGAGAAATGTCTCTTCAGGTCCTCTGCCCATTTTTCAATTGGGTTGTTTGTTTGTTGTTGTTGATTTGCATGAGTTCCTTGTATATTCTGGATATTAGCCCCTTATTGGCGGCACTGTTTGCAAAAATCTTCTCCCATTCAGTTGGTGGCCTCTTTATTTTGTCGATGGTTTCTTTTGCTGTGCAGAAGCTTTTAAGTTTCATATAGTCCCATTCGTTTATTTTAGCTTTTACTTCCATTGCCTTTGGAGTCAAATTCATAAAATGCTCTTTGAACCCAAGGTCCATAAGTTTAGTACCTATGTTTTCTTCTATGCAGTTTATTGTGTCAGGTCTTATGCTTAAGTCTTTGATCCATTTTGAATTAACTTTGGTACATGGTGACAAATAGCAGTCCAGTTTCATTCTTTTGCACGTGGTTATCCAATTCTCCCAGCACCATTTATTGAAGAGGCTGTCTTTGCTCCATTGAATGTTTTTAGCTTCTTTGTCAAAAGTGATCTGTCCATATTTATGTGGTTTTATTTTTGGGTTCTCAATTCTATTCCATTGGTCTATGTGTCTGTTTTTCTGCCAATACCATGCTGTTTTGATTATTGTAGCCCTGTAGTACAAGCCAAAGTCAGGAAGTGTGATACCTCCATTATTGTTCTTTTTCCTAAAGATTGCTTTGGCTATTCGGGGTCTTTTGTGGTTCCAAACAAATCTGATGATTTTTTGTTCTATTTCTTTAAAATATGCCATTGGGATTTTGATGGGGATTGCATTGAATCTGTATATTGCTTTGGGTAATATGGCCATTTTAACTATGTTGATTCTTCCAATCCATGAGCACGGAATGTCTTTCCATTTCTTTGTGTCTTCTTCAATTTCTTTCAAAAATGTCTTATAGTTTTCAGCATATAGGTCTTTCACATCCTTGGTTAAGTTTATTCCTAGGTATTTTATTCTTTTTGCTGCAATTGCAAAAGGAATTGTTTTTGTATTTCTTTTCTGAGATTTCATTGTTAGTATATAGGACAGCAATGGACTTTTGTACGTTGATTTTGTAGCCAGCAACTTTACTGTATTCGTTGATTGTTTCTAATAGCTTTTTGGTGGAGTCTTTAGGGTTTTCTATATATAGCATCATGTCATCTGCAAAGAGTGACAATTTAACTTCTTCATTCCCAATTTGGATGCCTTTTATTTCTTTCTCTTGCCTGATTGCTCTGGCAAGGACTTCCAACACTATGTTGAAAAGCAGAGGTGATAGGGGACAGCCCTGTCGTGTTCCTGAACGTAGAGCAAAGGGCTTCAGTTTTTCACCATTAATTATGAGATTAGCAGAGGGTTTGTCATATATGGCCTTTATTATGTTAAGGTATTTTCCTTCTATACCTATTTTATTAAGTGTTTTAATCATAAATGGATGTTGTATCTTGTCAAATGCTTTTTCTGCATCAATTGATATAATCATATGATTTTTGTCCTTTATTTTGTTTATGTGATATATCACATTGATGGATTTGTGGATGTTGAACCATCCTTGTGCCCTGGGGATGAACCCCACTTGGTTGTGATGAATAACCTTTTTAATGCATTGTTGTATTCGATTTGCTAGAATTTTATTTAGGATTTTTGCATCTGTATTCATCAGAGATATTGGTCTGTAGTTTTCTTTTTTTGCGTTTTCTTACCAGGTTTTGGTATCAAAGTAATGTTGGCCTCATAAAATGAGTTCAGGAGTACTGTCTCTTCTTCAATTTTTTGAAAGAGTTTGAGCAGGATTGGTATTAGATCCTCTTTGAAGGTTTGGTAGAATTCATTAGTGAAACCATCTGGTCCAGGACTTTTGCTTTTGGGAAGGTTTTGGATGACTGATTCAATTTCGTTACTGTTGATCAGTCTGTTTAGATTTTCCAGTTCTTCATGGTTCAGCCTAGGAAGGCTATATGTTGCTAAGAAGTTGTCCATTTCTTCTAGGTTATTGAATGTGGTGGCATATAGTCCTTCATAGTATTCTTGGATGAGCCTTTGTATTTCTGTGGTGTCTGTGATAACTTCCCCTTTTTCGTTTCTGATTTTGTTAATTAGGGTCTTCTCTCTTTTTATCTTAGTGAGTCTTAAAAGTTTCTTGATGGAGTTTTCAGGTTTATTTTATTTTGTTTTATATGTGGTATTATGTCATGTGCATTTTGTGACATTTTTACTTCTTCCTTTACAATTTGCATGCCCTTTACCTTGTATGCTTGCTGTGGCTAGGTCTTCCAATATTTTGAATAAAAATGGTGAGAGTGGACATACTTGTTTTGGATCTTAGCAAAAATGCTTTCATTTTTTTTTGCATTGAAGTATGATGTTAGCTGTGTGTATTTTATATATGGCCTTTATTATGTTAAGGTATTTCCTTCTATACCCACTTTGTTTAGAGTTTTTATACTAAGTGAATGTTGAATTTGTCAAATATTTTTTCTCCATCTATTGAGATGATCATGATTTGTATCCTTTGCTTCAGTAATGTGGTGAATAATGATTGATATGCAGATATTGAACCATCCTTGCATCCCTGGAATAAATCCCAATTGGTCATGTTGTATGAGCTTTTAATATATTCTTGAATTTTGTTTGCTAATATTTTGTTGAGGATTTTGCATCTGTGTTCACCAGGGACATTGGCCTGTAGTTGTTTTTTATTGTGTGTTTGGTTTTGGTACAGGGTAATGCTGGCCTTGTAGAATGAGTTTGGAAGCTTTCCTTCCTCTTCATTTTTTTTGGAATAGTTTGAGAAGGAGAGGTATTGATTCTTTAAATGTTTAGTAGAATTCTCCTGGAAGCCATCTTATCCTGAACTTTTATTTGTGGGAAGGTTGTTTGATTAGTGAATCAATTTTATTACTAGTTACCTGTCTGTTCAGATTTTGTGTTTCTTCCTGATTTAGTCCTCACATATTGTATGTTTCTAGAAATTTATCGTTTTCCTAATTTGTTCAATTTGTTGGCATGTAATTGTTCATAATAATGTCTTTTGATCATTTGTATTTCTGTGGTGTTGGTTGTCACTAATCTTTCTTTTCTGATTTTATTTAAGTTCTCTTTTGTTCTTCATGTGTCAAGATTTATTAATTTTGTTTATCCTTTTAAAGAACCATGTTTTAGTTTTATAGATCTTTTCTATTTTTTTGCCTGATTTTATTCTTTCTACTGTGATCTTTATTTTTTCCTTCCTTCTACTTACTTTGGACTTTTTCTTCTTTTACTAGTGTTAGTGGTAATGTTAGATTGTTTATTTGAGATTTTTCTAACGTAGTATCCTAACTTAGTCCTGTATTGCTATAAACTTTCCTCACAGAACTGCTTTTGCTATGTTCCATAGCTTTTGGAACATTGCGTTTCCATTTTCATTTATCTGACGTTATTTATGTTTTTTTTCTCTCTTGATTTTTTTTTGTTAACCCATTGTTTGTTTAGTAGCATGTTGTTTAGCTTCCATGTGTTTGTGTTTTCTTCATTGTTGTTCTTGTAATTGATTTATAGTTTCCTATTATTGTGTTCAGACAAGGTGCTTAATATGATTTCAATCTTCTTAAATTTTTTGAGACTTGTTTTGCAGCCTAACCTGTCATCTATCTTGAAGACTATCATGGGCACTTGAAAAGAATGTGTATGCTGCTATTTTTGGGTGGAATGTTCAGTAAATATCTATTAAATGCATCTGATGTCATGTGTCCTTTAAGGCCTATGTTTTTATGTTGATTTTTTTTTTATCTGGATGATCTATCCATTGATGTAACTAGGGTGTTAAAGTCCCATACTAAATTGCATTACTGTCAGTTTCTGCCTTTATGTCTGTTAATATTTGATTTATTTATTTAGGTGCTATGTTTGATGCATAGATGTTTATATTATCCTTTGTTGGACTGAACACTCTATCGTTATGTATCATTCTTCTTTGTATTTTGTAACAGTCTTCGTTTTAAAGTCTATTTTGTCTGATATGAGTATTGCTTCCCCAGCTTCTCATTTGCACTTGCATGAAGTATCTTTTTCCTTCTCTTCCCTATCAGTCTGTGTATGTCTTTAGGTCTGAACTGAGTGTCTTGTAGGTAGTATATGTATGGATTTTTTTTTTTAATCCATGTGTCTTTTGATTGAGCACTTAGTCCATTTGCATTTAAAGTAATTATTGATAGGTATGTGGTTACTATCATTTTATCAATTATTTTCTAGTTGTTGTGGTAGTTCTTTTCTGTTATTTTCTTCTTTTGCTCACATACCTAATGCATTGATAAATTTCATTAGTGTTACGTTTGAATTTCTGTTTATTTTTTGTGTGTCTTTATAGGTCTTTTGTTTGCTGTTACCATGAGATTCATATGTAACATTCTATGTTTATAGCAGTCCATTTTAAGTTGATGGTCGCATAACTAACGTTGAACAAATTCTAAAAGCCCTACATTTATTTTTTACTCAACTTTCCCCCATGTTTTATGTTTCTGACATTTTAACTTTTTTTTTTTTTCTGGATATTTCTCTGTGGTTTCTTTTCTGAAGCGACAGAACCCTAGCTTGCTAGTTTTTTGTTTGTTTGTTTTCTGGGGTTTTTTTTTTTGGAGGGGGGAGAGGGGAACAGGACTTTATTGGGGAACAGTGTGTATTTCCAGGACTTTTTATTAGGAAACAGTAGTGTTTTTTTCCCAGGACTCATCAGCTCCATCCAAGTCAAGTTGTTGTCCTTTCAATCTTAGTTGTGGAGGGCGCAGCTCAGCTCCAGGTATAGTCGCCGTTGTTAGTTGCAGGGGGTGCAGCCCACCATCCCTTGCGGGAGTTGAACCGGCAACCTTGTGATTGAGAGCCCGCGCTCCAACCAACTGAGCTATCTGGCCACCAGAGAGCTGCGCGGCAGCTCATTGACTTCATTCTAGTTGAGGGTGCAGCTCGCTGGCCCATGTGGGAATCGAACCAGCAACCTTGTTGCCCAGAGCTCGTGCTCTAACCGACTGAGCCACCTGTCCACCCCTGACATTTTAAATTTTTTTTGTGTTTGTATGTTCCTTAATTATTATTGTTGATACAAATGATTTTACTACTTTTGTCTTTTAATCTTCATACTAGCTCTATAAATGGTTGATCCACTACTTTTACTAAATGTTTGCCTTTACCAGTAAATTTTTTTTTCTTTCTTATATTCTCTTATTTTTCGTTTTGACCTTTTATTTTTCCACTTAAAGAAGTCCCTTTATCATTTCTTGTTGTCCCAGTTCAGTGTTAATGAACTCATTTAGCTTTTGCCTGTCTTGGAAACTCTGTCTCTCCAATTCTGATTGATAAACTTGCAAGGTGTTTTTGGTTGCAGGTTATTTCCCTCTTGTATTGGTAAATATATTGTGTCATTTTCTTCTGGCCTGCCATGTTTGTGCTGGAAAATCAGTTTATGGACTTCTGGGTTTTCTCTTGTACATAACGTTGTTTTTCTCTTGCTGCTTTTAAGATTCTTTCTTTAATTTTTTGACATTTTAAAAATAATGTGTTTTGGTGTGGGTATCTTTGGGTTCATCTTGTCTGGGACTCTCTCTGTGCTTCCTGGACTTGCATGTCTGTTTTCTTCACTGAGTTAGGAAAGTTTTCAGTCATTATTTCTTCAAATCACTTTTCTATCCCTTTCTCTCCTTCTTCTGGGACCCCTATGATTTGAATATTAGTACTGTTAATATTGTCCCAGAGGTCCCTTCAACTATCCTTAATGTTTTATTCTTTTTTTTTTCTTTTTCCATGTTTTGATTGGGTGATTTTCACTAGTTTGTCTTCCAGATTACTGATTCATCCTTCTGCATCATCTAATGTGTTGTCAATTCCCTGTAATGTATTTTTCATTTCATTAATGCCTTCTTCAATTTGTTTTCTATCTTTTTGTTGAAGTTGTCACTGAGTTTATCTATTTTTCTCCTAAGTTTAGTAAACATCTTTATAGTCATTATTTTGAACTCTTTATCTGGCAGATTGTTTATCTCCATTTTTTTTTTCTTTTCTGGGGTTTGTCCTCTTGTTTAGAACATACTCTTCTGTCTGCTCATTTTGCTGATCTCTTTGTGTTAGTTTCTATGTATTACGTAGATCAGGTAGGTCTCCTGTTCTTAAAAGAGTGGCTTTATTTAGAAGGTGTTTTGTGGGGCCTAATGATGCAACCCCCCCACCACCCGTCACTGCAGCCAGGTGCTCCAGGGGTGACTTCTATGTGGGATGCATGCACCCTCCATTTGTAGTTTAGCTGTGATTACTGTAGGAGCACAAGTACATGGGTTTAGTCCCCTGGCCTACTTGCTGTGAGGACCTAGCATAACTGGAGTGAGATCTGTACTGAGGGTCTCCAGATCTAGTCACATCTGCCCACCGGGTGTGTTTATGCTGGAGATGCTTGGGTAAGGGGCTTCAGTGCTGGCTGAGGATGCCCACCAAATCTATAGCATCTTGCATAGGGCTTTGGGTTGGTCCCTGGCTGGCCAGCATGTGTGCCAGAGTTGGAGTCACATGGGAAGAGCTCTGAGGTGGTCCAAGCCTGGCTTCCAAGTGTGTTAGGGTTCAAGTTGCTTGAGAGGCCCTTTGACCTGCACAGGAAGATTAGGAGCGGTGGGTCCTCAGGGGAATATTGTAGCAGGATGAACAGTATTAGCTGGGTTGATGGAGAGTGTCAGAGTCAGTGCTCTCCTGTGTCTGGATAGCTACGAGTGATCAAACAATGTGGTGAATGTTTAAGTAAAATATATGTGTGTGTTTGTGTGTGTGTGTGTGTGTGTGTGTGTGTGTGTATAACAGTGAAAGACACATTGCCATTAATCCCCCTCAAAATACTCTCCCCTCACTTCAAACACACTTATTCCATCATTCGTACCACTTTCTGAAGCAGTTGTGGAAGTCCTCTTTGGTGAGTGTCTTTAGTTGCACTGTTGTGGCTGCCTCAATGTCCTAAATGGATTCAAAACATTTACTTTTCATGGTCATTTTGACTTTGGGGAAGAGCCAGAAGTAGCACGGTGTCAGATCTGGTGAATAAGGTGGATGAGGACATACCATAATGTTTTTATTTGGCATAAATTGCTGTACCAGAAGCGATGTGTGACATGGAGCCTTTCCATTGTGATCAAGAAATATGGTGAATACTGCTGCTGAGTGTCATCCAATGGAAAGGCAGAGATCTTCAACACATGTTGAACCTTAGTAACAGTGTGTGACAAATTTTAACTTGTTCGCTATAGTCAGTTGGGTGTGAGCTACGGTTGGGAGAAGGTGTGTTTTAAAGTGTGCCAGAAATCAAGGATCATGGACAACACCTTAACATGAAATGGGCAAACAGTTTCATCCTCCATCATGACAATGCTCCATGTCACGCAGCACTTCTGGTATGGCAATTTCTGTCAAATAAAAACATTACAGTGTGTCCTCATCTACCTTATTCATCAGATCTGGCACCATGCAACTTCTGGCTCTTCCCCAAAGTCAAAATGACCATGAAAGGTAAATATTTTGAATCGATTCAGGACATCGAGGCAGCTACGACAGTGCAACTAAAGACAGTCAAGAAAGAAGACTTCCAGAACTACTTTAGAAAGTGGTAAGAATGAAGGAATAAGTGTGTTTGAAGTGAGGAGGAGTATCTTGAGAGGGATAAATGGCAATGTGTCTTTTACTGTAATGATTTTATTTAAACATTTACCATATCGTTTGAACACACCTCATATATCCCACATATGAGTGAAGTTACATATTCTCAACCCTTTGTATCTGACTTATTTGCTTAGCATGATAATCTCAGGATCCATCCCTATTGTCACAAATGGCATTATTTCATCTTTTCTTATGGCAGAGTATTATTCCATTGTGTATATATACATCTTTATTCAATCATCTGTCAAATGACGCTTTGGTTGTTTCCATGTCTTGGCCACAGTGAATAATGCTGCAATGAACATAGGGATACTTATGTCTTTATAGATAAATGTTTTCAGATTTTGGGGGTAGATATCCAGGAAAGGGATTGCTGGGGCATATGGTAATTCTTTTCGTAATATTTTGAGGAACCTCCACACTGCCTTCCATAGCGGCTGCACCAATCTGCATTCTCACCAACAGTGTATGAGGGTTCCTTTTTCTCCCCAACCCCTCCAACACTTGTTATTAATTTTCTTGTTGATAATAGCCATTCTAACAGGTGTGAGGTGGTATTTTATTATGGATTTGACTTGCATTTCCCTAATAGCTAGTGAAACTGAGCACTTTTTAATCTATCTATTGGCCCTTTGTATGTCTTCTTGGGAGAAATGCTTGTTTAGGTCCTCTGCCCATTTTTTAATTGGATTGCTTTGTTGTTGAGTTGTATGTGTTTTTTATGTAGTTTGGGTATTAGCCCCTTATTGGAGGTGTTGTTTGCAAATACCTGCTCCCATTCAGTTTGTTGCCTCTTTGTTTCATTGATGGTTTTAGTTTGATATAGTCCCATTCATTTATTTTTCCTTTTCTTTCCTTGCCTTTGAGATCAAATTCATAAAATCCTCTCTGAACCCAAGGTCCATAAATTTAGTGCTTATGCTTTCTTCTATGCAATTTATTGTTTCAGGTCTTATGTTTAGGTCTTTGATCCATTTCAAGTTAATTTTAGTATATGATGATAGATAGCAGTCTAGTTTCATTCTTTTGTACATGGTTTTCCAATTTCCCAAGCACCATTCATTGAAGAGGCATTCTTTTTCTGTTTTAAAAATAGTGATGAGTAGGTACAACCCCCAGATATTTTTAGTTAATTGCTATGGGGTGTGGCCTGGGCATTAAATGATTTTAAATTTACTTCACGTGATTCTAATGTACAGTCAAGGTTGAGATCCACTATGCCTGAGGAAAAGAGAAATAGAAAACAAAACAAAGGAAGTAGCTAACATTTAGTAGACTCTAATGTACTACCCTTCTAACCACCCTATGAATGTAGGTACTATTTATTAGTCTTATCCACATTTTATACATTAGAAAGCTGTAGTACCAAAGGCACAGAAATCTGCCTATGTAAGTCACACAGGTAAGTCTCACAACCCAGGTTCAAGTCCAGGTAGCCTGATTCTGGAGCCCAAGAGCTTAACCACTCCTCCGGGGCTTCTCCTCCTAAGTTCCAGTTTTGATCTTTGTCATTGATGCTTTCATTTCTGTAATTCTCAGTTAATTTTGAGGCCTAATAACTATTGGACATTCATCATATGAGGATTAGTAGAGTCTCTAAAATGCCTAAATGCCTATGGTCATTGGGTAAATAGCCAGCCAGTTAAGCGGGGAGAATAGTCTCAGGAGGTAAGTGAACAGCAATAAAGGGGACAAACGGGATTAGGTCACAGAGAAAACAAAAATACTACAATGTCAGAAGGAATGGCAATAGGAAACAAAAGTAGACAGACCCAGGAAAAGGAGTCAGGATTCCTGAAACTGTAGAAAGTTAAGAGTTACAATACTAGCAAGTCTTTATTATACTTTTGTCCAGGATTTGCATGAGATTGAGAGCAGAATATCCCCTTTGGATTTGGAGTACTGTGTAAGTATGGACTAGAGGCTAGAAACCCAGGAAGTTTGAATGAACCCTAGGATTCCACCTCCTAGGGAGTAAAGGGCAAGGCAGACATGAACTGCAGAGAATGGAAGTACTAGGTTGGACAATTAAGTTCACGAGCTTGTTGCAACGATGTTGCTAACCTTTTGTGATATCAGAGGGGTTATTCATTATGAATTTGTACCAACTGGACAAACAGTTAACCAAGTTTACTATTTGGAAGTGCTGCAAAGGCTGCATGAAAAAATTAGATGACCTGAACTTTTCTCCCAACAATTCATGGCTCTTGCATCCCAACAATGGACCAGCTCACACAGCACTGTCTGTGAGGGAGTTTTTAGCCAGTAAACAAATAACTATATTGGAACACCCTCTCTACTCACCTGATGTGGCCCCCAATGACTTCTTTCTTTACTTGAAGATAAAGGAAATATTGAAAGGAAGACATTTTGATGACATTCAGGACATCAGGGGTAATATGATGACAGCTCTGATGGCCATTCCGGAAAAAGAGTTCCAAAATTGCTTTCAAGGGTGGACTAGGCGCTGGTGTCAATGCATAGCTCCCCAAGGGGAGTAATTTGAAAGTGACCATAGTGATATTCAGCAATGGGGTATGTAGCACTGTTTCTAGGATGAGTTCGTGAACTTGTCAAACCTCATATTCTATTGTACTTTTTTATTATGGTAAAATGCACATAACATAAAATGTATCATTCTAACCATCTTAAAGTGTATAATTCAGTGACATTAAGTACAATTACAACTTGTGCAACCAGTACCACTATCTAGTTGCAGACTTTTTCATAACCCCAAATAGAAACACCTTAATCATTAAGCAGTCAGTCCCCATTCCCCCGTGTCCCCAGCCCTTTGGAAACCAGAAATCTGCTTTCTGTCTCTAAGGAATTGTTTATTCTGGATATTTCATATAAATGGAATCATATAATAATGGGACATTTTATGTCTGGGTTCTTTCACTTAGTATAATACCCACATTCATCCATGTCGTAGCATGTATCACTACTTCATATCTTTTTTATCTGAATATTCCATTTTATAGATATGCTACATTTTGCTTATTTTATTTGCTTATCCATTGGTGGATATTTGGGTTGTTTCTACCTTTTGGCTATTGTGAGTAATGCTGCTATGTATACTAATGTACAAGTATTTATTTGAACATTTCTTTTAAATTTTCTGGGGGTATATACCTAGGAGTGGAATTGCTGGATCATGTGATAATTCTATGCTTAAATATTTTAGGAACTGCCAAACTGTTTTTCCTTTTACATTTCCACCAGCAATATATGAGTGCGCCAATTTCTCCACGTCTTGTTAACACTTGTTATTTTTCATTCTTTAAAGCTACAGTCGTTCAACTGGGCATGAAGTGTTTTCTCATTGTAACTTGATACATTTCCCTAATGACAAATGACATTTATAATTTTGTCATGTGATTATTGGCCATTTGTGTATCTTCTTTGTAAGAGTGTCTATTCAAGTCCATTGTCTAGTTTTTGTTGGACTTTTCCTTAGTTTAGTTTTGGAGTGGTAAGAATTTTTAAATATATTCTATATACGGGTTATCTTTTCATTCTCTCTCTCTTTTTTTATTTATAAATTTTATTGGGAAATATTGGTGAACAGTGTGTTTGTTTCTCCAGGACCCATCAGCTCCAAGTTGTTGTCCTTCAATCTAGTTACGGAGGGTGCAGTTCAGCTCCAAATCCAGTTGCATTTTCAATCTTTAGTTGCAGGGGGTGCAGCCCACCATCCTATGCAGGAATTGAACCCGCAACCTTGTTGTTGAGAGTTCATGCTCTAACCGGATGGCCGCCCCTCTGGCAGCTCAGTGGCAGCTCGTTGTCATCAATCTAGTTGTGGAGGGCGCAGCTCACTGGCCCATGTGGGAATTGAACCAGCAACCCTGTTGTTCAGAACTCGTGCTCTAACCAACTGAGCCATCCAGCTGTCCTCTTTTCATTCTCTTGACAGTGTCCTTTGATATACAAAAACTTTTAATTTTGATGAAGTCCAGTTTATTCTTTATTTTGTTACTTATGATTTTTCGTCATATTAAAGAAAAATGTTGCCAAAACTATGATCATGAACATTTACCCCATGTATTTATGTAAGAATTTTATAGTTTTAGCATTTATACTTAAGTCTTTTATCCATTTGGTGTTTATTTTTGTTCATAGTGTAAGATAAGGGTCCAGCGTCATTCTTTTACAGGTTGATATCCTGCTGTCCCAGTAGCATTATTGAGTTATTCATTCATTCACATTATTCATTCTTCGTTGAATGGTCTTGGTACCCTTGCAAAATGTAAATTGACCTTAAACATATGAATTTATTTCTGAGATTTCATTCCATTTTATTGATTTTTATATCTGTCTTTATATCAGCACCAAACTGTTTTAATTTAGCTTTGTAGTAAGTTCTGACATTGGGGAATGTGAATCTTCAAACTTTGTTATTTTTCAAGATTGTTTTGGCTCTTCAGGTTTCCTTTCAATTTCATAGGAAATTTAGAATCAACTTTTCAATTCTACACATAAGACTGTTGGGATTAAGTACTTTATTATTTTAGATCCTATTGTAAATTTGTTTTCACTTAATTTTATTTTTGGATTGTTTGTTGCAAATTCATAGAAATAGAACTAATCACTGTGTGTTCATCTCATATTCTGTAATTTTGCTGAATTGGTTTATTACTGCTTTTGTGGATTCTTTAGAATTTTCTATATATAGGATTATGGCATCGGCAAATATAAATAAAAAGGTATTTTACCAATAAAGATACCTTTTATTTATTTTTTGCACCTAATTGTTATGGGTAGGCCTTTAGTACAATGTTGAATAGGCATGGTGAAAGCAGACATCCTTGTCTTGTTCCTGAATTTAGAGGAAAACCTTTCAGTTTTTTGCCATTTAATATGATGTTACATATGGGTTTTTCATTTATGCCCTTAATCACACTGAGGAAATTTCCTTCCACTCCTAATTTACTGAGTGTCCTTATTATAAAGTGTTGTTTAATTTTGTCAAGTTTTTGCATCAATTGAGACAATTATATGTCTTCTTAAAATCTTCATTCTATTACAGAGTATTTCATTAAATTTTTAAAATTATTTTTTAAATTTATACTTGACACTCTGTTGTGCGGGAGACCCTGCTCGCTGCGCCATTTGTCGTGCAGGGCGGCCTTGGGGGTCTCTGCTCCTGCTCCCCATACAAGAACGCAGGATATGGTGAGGCCAAAAAGGAACACCCACGGAGCCATAGGTAGGGGAGTCATACCACTATATTCTCGCTGGCGGCACTGTACTCTCACTGGAGGCTGGATCCACACTGTCCTCAAACCGCCATCCACGCTTGCCAGCCCAGCCGCCATCTTCTTGCTAGCCCCCATTCTTTTCTCTTCCCTCCTTCTGCTAGCGTAGCCACAGCAGTTATATTAGTGGCCAATGGCTCACTGGTTACAGCTGACGGCCAACTAGCCACAGCTGATGGCCATACAATCACAGTTGATGGCCATTTACTACCTGAGCCAGCACCTGTCTATGTGAGGCCGAGAGCCTGGAAACTACTTTCTGGGGCTCTGCCCCCACACACTCAATATTGTTTTATATTCGTTTCAGGTGTACAGCATAGTGATTAGATATTTGTATCATTTGTGCACTGATTCCCTCAACTAGTCTGGCACACACCTAGCACTATACGTAGTTGTTGCAACATCATTGACTTTGTTCTCTATGCTGTACTTTACATCCCCATGACTATAGGTAAAAAAGGGGAAGGAATTAAGAAATACAATTTGGTAGTCATTATTATTATTATTATTAGTAGTAGTAGTAGTCTCTATTTTGAGCCACTGTTGTATTCTTGAAATAAATTGAATTAGTCATGATATATAATTCTTTTAATAATAATGCTGTTGGATTGGATTTGCTGGTACTTCGATCATGATTTTCACATCTACATTCATCAGAGGTGTTGGTGTAGTTTTCTTGTGATGTCTTTGCCTGGTTTTGATATCAGAGTAAAGCTGGCCTCATAAAGTGACTTAGAAAATGATCTTGCATATTCTTTTTTTAGAATTATTTGAGAAAAATTGGTGTTAATTCTTCTGTAACTGTTTGGCAGAATTTGCCAGTGAAGCCATTTAATCGTGGATTTTTTTTATTGTTTATTTTTTAATATATTCTTTAGTTTTTCGATTACAGTTGACATACAATATTATACTAGTTCCAGGTGTACGACATACTGATAACACATTTATATAACTTGTGAAGTGATCACCCCAATAAATTTAGTACCCTCCTGACACCATACATATTTATTACAATATTATTGACTATATTTCTTATGTTATATTTTACATCCCTATGACTATTTTGTGATTACCAATTTGTACTTCTAATCCCTTCACCTTTCTCACCTATTCCCCTAACCCCTCTCCCATCTGGCAACCATCAAAATGTTCTCTGTATCTATGAGTTTATTTCTGTTTTGTTTGTTTATTGTGTGAGTGTCTGTGTTTTAGATTTCACATATAAGTGAAGTCATATAATATTTGTCTTTGCCTGACTTATTTCACTCAGCCTAATACCCTCTAGGTCCATGCATGTTGTTGCATATGGCAAGATTTCATTCTTTTTTATGGCTGAGTAATATTCCATTGTATATATTTATGACCTCTTCATTACGCATTCACCCATTGATGGACACCAAGGCTGCCTCCATATCTTGGCTATTGTAAATAATGATGAAATGAATATATGGATACACATGTCCCTTCAAAGTAGTCTTTTGGGTTTCTTCAGATAAATACCTGGAAGTGGGATAAATGGATCTTTCTTTATCTCTTGGATAGTGGTTGTTTTAAAGTGTATTTTGTCTAAGTATTGGGCACCAGCCTTTTTTTTTTTTTTTTGGTTTGTTTACATTTGTATGAGACATCTTTTTCTATCCCTTTTAGTCTGTGTGTATCTTTTGATCTGAAGTAAGTCTCTTGTAGGCAGCATATAGAAACATCTTGATTTATCAATTCAGCAACCCTATCTTTTGATTGGAGCATTTAATCCATTTGCATTGAAAGTAATTGTTGATAGATATGTAGTTATTGCCATTTTATTTTTCATATTTTTGATCTTTTCTTTTTCTTCTTAAAGAAGTCATTTGAACATTTCTTGTAATGCTGGTTTGGTGGTTATGAACTCCTCTACATTTGCTTCTCTGGGAAGCTCTTCAACTATCCTTCAATTTTAAATGATAGCTTTGCTGGGTAGTGCTCTTGGTTATAGTTTCTTGCTTTTCATCATTGAATGTTTTGTGCCAATCCCTTCTGGTCTGCAAAGCTTGTGTTGAGAAATCAGCTGACAGTTTTATGGGAGCTACCTTGAAGGTAATTAGCTACCTTTCTCTTGCTGCTTTTAAGATTCTCTCTTTGTCTTTAACCTTTGCCATTTTTATTATGATGTGTCTTGGTGTGGGCCTCTTTGGGTTTATCTTCGGACTCTGCACTTCCTGGGCTTGTCTGTTTCCTTTGCCAGGTAAAGGAAGTTTTCTGTCATTATTTCTTCAAACAGGTTTTCAATTCCTTGCACCCTCTTCTCTTTCTGGTACCCTTATGATGGGAAGGTTGATACACTTGATGTTGTCCCAGAGGACCTTAAACTATCCTCATTTTTTTTTAATTCTCTTTTAAAATTTTTTTTTCAATTGGGGAATATTGGGGAACAATGTGTTTCTCCAGGGCCCATCAGCTCCAAGTCATTGTCATTCAATCTAGTTGTGGAGGGCGCAGCTCAACTCCATGTCCAGTCACCGTTTTCAATCTTAGTTGCAGGGGGCACAGCCCACCACCTCTTGTGGGAATTGAACCGTCAACCTTGTTGTTGAGAGCTCACACTCTAACCAACTGAGCCATCTGGCTGCCCCTAGATTCTCTCTCTCTCTCTCTTTTTTTTTTTTTTCCAATTTTGTGTTCTGATTGTGTGTTTTCTGCTACCTTTTCTTCCAAATTGCTGATTCAGTCTTCTGCTTGATCTAAACTACTATTGGTTCCCTTTAATGTATTCTTTATTTCAATTATTGTATTCTTTATTTCTGACTAGTCCTTTTTTATATTTTCTATCTCTATTTTTATGTTTCCTATCTCTTTGTTGAAGTTCTCACAGATCATCGAGCATCCTTATAACCATTGTTTTAAACTCTGCATCTGGTAGATTACTTGTCTCCATTTTGTTTAGATCCCTTTCTGGAGCCTTGTTTTGTTCTTTGATTTGGAACATGTTTATTTGTCTTCCCATTTTGGCTGCCTCCCTGTGTTTGTTTCTATGTATCAGGTAGGGCTGCTAAGTCTCCTGGTCTTAGCAGATTGGCCTTATGTATGTAGTAGGTGTCCTGTGGGGCACAATTGTGCAGTCTTCCTGGTCACCTGAAGTGGGTGCTCCAGGTATGTCCTTTGTATGGGTGGGGTTTGCACTCCTGTTGTAGTTGAGCCTTGGTTGCTGTTTGCAAATCAGTGGGAAGGACTGATCTACGGGTGATTGATTGTGAGGACTGGCTGTAACTACAGTGGAAGAACTGTTGTCCAGTGTCTGACCCTATGGAGCAGGATTTGATTTAGCAGGTCTTTGGTTTCTGCTTAGTTTACCCTTTAGGTGTGTTGTTTGTGTAGGCAGCTATGAGGTGCTTGGGCTTGTTTAAAAGCTGGCCACTGGGTGTGCTGGCTGTGAAGCCTCCTGGAAGAGGCCTCACTGTTAGTCAACTTCAGTCTCCACCTGTTCCCTGCCTGAAGCAACTTGGTATAAGCCACAAAGCAGATGCCTTACACCTGCACTGGAATGTGAGGTACCTGGTAGAGGCTAAGCTGTGAATTGAGTCTGGCTTCCACTAGTACCTGCCTTGGAACTACTTAGCAAGAGGTATGGGGCATGTAGATGCCAGATACTCCTTGTTAGGGGTTTCTAAACTTTTGTGAGATTTCAAGAAAGTCTGCAGCATGAGCCAAGACTGGCTGTTTGTATGGAAAAGCCACTGGAAGCAGCTTGGGTGGGCCAATTAGTTGAGTGGGGAGTGGTTTCAGGAAATCACCAGGGGACGGTGAACAGTTTTAGGAAGATTGATGGAGACTTAGATGTGGTGGCTGCCTGCATCTGTTTGCATGGAGTAGGAAGAGCTCAACAATGAAAAAAGTAAATCCTGCCAGCCCTCTGTCCAGGAAAAAGCTGCCCCTCCAGCCCTTGCCCTAAAGGCATACAATTCAGTTACCCCCATACATCCTCGGTATCTTTTGCACTGCTGCCACCAAGCTGGACCTTAGAGTGAATGAGTCCATGAAGAAGTAAGTCCTTGTGTGAGCCCTTTAAGAGGACTGCCGGGGACTCCAGCAGCCTCGCAAACTCCCCTTCACTCAACCACAATCTCCATTGGTTTTCAATGCCAGAACTTGTGGGGAGTTCTCTTTCTTGCACTGAAACCCTGTGCTGGGGTACCTAGTGTGGAACCAGGACCACTTCCTCCTCAGGAGTGACCTCTGCACTCAGGACATCCCTTCTGACTTTTAACCACGACACATGTGTATCAGGAACAGCACATTCTGCATCTCCCACGGACCCATATTCCTATAAGTCTTTACTTGGCTTCTTTTGTACATCCTTAGTTATAGGACGTCTTTTCAGTTATATTTCAGGCAATTCTCAGTGATGAGTGTTCTGTAGATTAGTTGTAATTTTGATGTGGTTGTGAGAATATGCAGTTGCAGTGTTGACCTATTTTGCCACCTTGACAAGAATTTTTTTTTTCACATTAAAGTTTATGGGGGTGACAGTTGTTAGTAAACTTACATAGATTTCAGGTGTACAATTCTGTAATACATTACCTATATCTCACATTGTGTGTACACCACCCAGAGTCACTTCTCTTTCCATCACCGTATGTGAGAACCTGTTTACCCTTTTCTAGAACTCCCCTCGCCCCTTACCATCTGGTAACCCCTAAACTATTGTCTATGTCTATGAGTTTTTCTCCCTTCATTTGTCTTGTTCATTTGTTGTTTTCAGTTTTATATACCACGTATCATTGAAATCATATGGTTCTCAACTTTTACTGTCTTATATTTTCACTCAGCATAATAATCTCACGATCCATCTATGTTGTCACAAATGGTACTATTTCATCTCTTCTTACTGCCAAATACTATTACATTGTGTATATATACCACAACTTCTTTATCCATTCACCTATCGAAGGACATTTTGGTTGTTTCCATGTCTTGGCCACCGTAATTAAAGCTGCAATGAATATTGGACCACACATGTCTTTATGGATAAATGTTTTCAGATTTTTTTGGGTAGATACCCAGGAGAGGGATTGCTGGGTCCTATGGTAATTCTATTCTTAATTTTTTGAGGAACCTCCACACTGCCTTCCATAACGGCTGCACCAGTCTGCATTCCCGCCAACAGTGTATGAGGGTTCCTTTTTCTCCACAGCCTCTCCAACACTTGTTACTATTTGTCTTGTTGATGATAGCCATTCTGACTGGGGTGAGGTGATATCTCATTGTGGTTTTGATTTGCATTTCTCTGATGATTAGTGATGTTGAGCATTTTTTTTCATTCCTCTATTTGCCATTTGTATGTCCCCTTTGGAGAACTGTCTGTTCAGGTCCTCTGCCCATTTTTCATTTGGGTTGTTTGATTTTTGTTGTTGAGTTGTATGAGTTCCTTGTATATTTTGGATATTAGCCCCTTATCGGAGGCATTCTTTGCAAAAATCTGCCATTCAGTTGATGACCTCTTTACTTTGTCGATGGTTTCTTTTGCTGTGTAGAAGCTTTTACGTTTGATACAGTCCCATTCATTTATTTTAGCTTTTACTTTACTTGCCTTTGGAGTCAAATTCATAAAATGCTCTTTCAACCAAACATTCATAAGTTTAGTACCTATGTTTTCTTCCATGCAGTTTATTGTGTCAGGTCTTATGCTTAAGTCTTTGATCCATTTTGAATTAATTTGGTACATGGTGACAAATAGCAGTCCAGTTTCATTCTTTTGCACGTGGCTATCCAATTCTCCCAGCACCATTTATTGAAGAGGCTGTCTTTGCTCCATTGTATGTTTTTAGCTTCTTTGTCAAAAATTATCTGTCCATATTTATGTGGTTTTATTTCTGGGTTCTCAATTCTATTCCATTGGTCTATGTGTCTGTTTTTCTGCCAATACCATGCTGTTTTGATTATTGTAGCCCTGTAGTACAAGCTAAAGTCAGGAAGTGTGATACCTCCATTATTGTTCTTTTTTCTTAAGATTGCTTTGGCTATTCGGGATCTTTTGTGGTTCCAAACAAATCTGATGATTTTTGTTTCTATTTCTTTAAAATATGCCATTGGGATTTTGATGGGGATTGCATTAAATCTGTATATTGCTTTGGGTAATATGGCCATTTTAACTATGTTGATTCTTCCAATCCATGAGCACGGAATGTCTTTCCATTTCTTTGTGTCTTCTTCAATTTCTTTCAAAAATGTCTTATAGTTTTCAGCATATAGGTCTTTCACATCCTTGGTTAAGTTTATTCCTAGGTATTTTATTCTTTTGCTGCAATTGCAAAAGGAATTGTTTTTGTATTTCTTTTCTGAGATTTCATTGTTAGTATATAGGAAGGCAATGGACTTTTGTGCGTTGATTTTGTAGCCAGCAACTTTACTGTATTCGTTGATTGTTTCTAATAGCTTTTTGGTGGAGTCTTTAGGGTTTTCTATATATAGCATCATGTCATCTGCAAAGAGTGATAATTTAACTTCTTCATTCCCAATTTGATGCCTTTTATTTCTTTCTCTTGCCTGATTGCTCTGGCAAGGACTTCCAACACTATGTTGAAAAGCAGAGGTGATAGGGGACAGCCCTGTCGTGTTCCTGAACGAGAGCAAAGGGCTTCAGTTTTTCTCCATTAATTATGAGATTAGCAGAGGGCTTGTCATATATGGCCTTTATTATGTTAAGGTATTTTCCTTCTATACCCATTTTATTAAGTGTTTTAATCATAAATGGATGTTGTATCTTGTCAAATGCTTTTTCTGCATCAATTGATATAATCATATGATTTTTGTCCTTTATTTTGTTTATGTGATGTATCACATTGATGGATTTGTGGATGTTGAACCATCCTTGTGCCCCGGGGATGAACCCCACTTGGTCGTGATGAATAATCTTTTTAATGCATTGTTGTATTCGATTTGCTAGAATTTTATTTAGGATTTTTGCATCGGTATTCATCAGAGATATTGGTCTGTAGTTTTTTTTGTTGTTGTTGTCCTTACCAGGTTTTGGTATCAGGGTAATGTTGGCCTCATAAAATGAGTTAGGGGGTACTGTCTCTTTTTCAATTTTTTGGAAGAGTTTGAGCAGGATTGGTATTAGATCCTCTTTCAAGGTTTGGTAGAATTCACTAGTGAAGCCATCTGGTCCCGGACTTTTGCTTTTGGGAAGGTTTTGGATGACTGATTCAATTTCACATTGGTGATCGGTCTGTTTAGATTTTCCAGTTCTTCATGGTTCAGCCTTGAAGGCTATATGTTTCTAAGAACTTGTCCATTTCTTCTAGGTTGTTGAATTTGGTGGCATATAGTCCTTCATAGTATTCTTGGATGATCCTTTGTATTTCTGTGGTGTCCGTGATAACTTCCCTTTTACGCTTTCTGATTTTGTTAATCAGTGTCTTCTTTTTATCTTAGTAAGTCTAGCCAAGGGTTTGTCAATTTTGTTAATCTTTTCAAAGAACCAGCTCTTTGTCACATTAATTTTTTCTATTGTCTTTTTGTTTTCTATTTCATTTAGTTCTGCTCTAAGTTTTATTTCCTTTCTTCTGCTGACCTTGGGTTTTACTTGTTCTTCTTTTTCTAGTTCTTTAAGGTGTAACATGAGGTTATTTATTTGGGAGTTTTCTTGTTTCTTGAGATAGACCTGTAATGAGATAAATTTCCCTCTTAAAATTGCTTTCGCTGCATCCCAAAAATTTTGGTAGGATGTATTTTCATTGTCATTTGTTTCTATGTATCTTTTGATCTCTCCTCTAATTTCTTCTTTGACCCAGTCGTTCTTTAAAAGTCTGTTGTTTAATCTCCATGTATTTGTGTTTTTTTCCTGCTTTCTTTTTACAGTTGATATCCAATTTCAAAGCCTTGTGATCAGAGAATATGCATGGTATGATTTCAATCTTCTTAAATTTGTTGAGACTGATTTTATGTCCCAATATATGGTCTATCCTTGAGAATGTTCCATGTACACTAGAAAAGAATGTATAGTCTGATGTTTTAGGATGAAGTGCTCTATAAATGTCAATTATGTCCATTTCATCTAATGTGTCATTTAGGGCTACTATTTCGTTATATATTTTCTGTTTGGATGATCTATCCATAGCTGTCAATGATGTATTTAAGTCCCCTAGTATAATTGTGTTTTGGTCAATTTCTCCCTTTAGTTCTGTTAGTGGTTGCTTGGTATGTTTCGGTGTTCCCTGATTGGGGGCATAAATATTGATGACTGTTATGTCTTCTTGTTGTACAGTCCCCTTCACCATTATGAAATGTCCAGCTTTGACTCTTGTTATGTTTTTCACCTTGAAGTCTGTTTCATCTGATATCATTATGGCTGAACCTGATTTTCTCTGGGTACCATTTGCTTGGAGTGTCAATTTCCACCCTTTCACTTTGAGTCTATGCTTTTCCTTGTAGCTGAGATGTGTCTCTTGGAGAGAGCATATGGTTGGGTTTAGTTTTTTGATCCAATCTGCTACTCTGTGCCTTTTTATTGGTGAGTTCAGTCCATTTACATTTAGGGTGATTAATGATATGTGAGGATTTCCTGTCATTCTATCTTTAGTTTTCTGGTAAGGCTGTGTCTCCATTGTTTTTTTGCCTTTTTGTTGTTGTCTATTATTTTTGTATGGTGGTATTCTATGATGTTTAACTCTGTTTCTTCTTTTATTTCGGTATATATTTCAATTCTGAATTTATTTTGAGTGGTTACCCTTAAGTTTATGTAAAAGAAAGTTTGATATTTAGCGTATTCCATTTTTTTTAGCACGCTTACTTTCTCTATTCCCGTATTCCTGCTCAGGCCTTTACTCTCCCTCTTTTTGAGTTTTGGTTGCCACAAATTGTCCCTGTTGATGGTGGTCGAATAGCCTCCTTTAGTATTTCTTGTAGTGCAGGTCATGTACTCGAAAATTCCCTCAGCTTCTGTATGTCTGGAAAGGTCTTTATTCCTCCTTCATATCTAAAGGATATCTTTGCTGGATATATTATTCTTGGCTCATGATTTCTCTCTTTCAATAGTTTGAATATTTGGTTCCACTCCCTCCTGGCTTGTAGAGTTTCTGCTGAAAAATCTGATGATAATCTAATGGGCTTTCCTTTGTAAGTTACCGTCTTCTTTTCCCTGGCTGCCTTGAGGATTCTTTCTTTGTTGTTGATTTTAGACAGCTTCAATACAATGTGCCTTGGAGAAGGCCTGTTGGGATTGAGGTAACTAGGTGTTCTATTTGCTTCTTGGATTCGAGGGTCCAGTTCTGTCCACAAGTTTGGGAAGTTCTCATCGACAATTTGTTTGAATATATTCTCTGTTTCCTTCTCTCTTTCTTCTCCTTCTGGTATGCCCATTATTCTTATATTGCTCTTTCTGATGGAGTCAGAAAGTTCTTGTAGAGTTCTTTCATTTCTTTTAAGTCTCAAGTCTCTTTCTTCTTCCATCTGTGTCATTTCCAGGTTTCTATCTTCGATGTCACTGATTCTTTCCTCCATCTGGTCAACTCTACTACCTAAGCTGGTTATTTCATTCTTAATTTCTTCTATTGAGTTCTTAATCTCCAGAAATTCTATTTGGTTCTTTTTTAAAATTTCAATCTGTTTTGTAAAATGCTCATGCTGTTCTTTGATTGTGTTTCTGAGTTCATTTAACTGCTTATCTGTGTTTTCTTGCATCTCGTTGAGTTTTTTCAGAACTGCAATCTTGAATTCTCTGTCATTTAAGTCACATATTTCTGTATCTTTAAGTGCCTTTTCTGGAGATTTTTCACTTTCTTTCTGAGCTATCTTGTTGCCTTGGTTATTCATGGCAATTACTGGTTTACTATTTCTCTTCCTAGACATCTACAGGAGTGGCTTCTGCAACAGGTTGATAGGAAGCGGTCTTTCTTTTGTTTTCCAGTACTTGTTGGTAGAATGTTTTATTTTTTCTCCAACTGCAGCTTATTTTTCTTCTCCCACACGGTAGTGCTATGTTTTCTCTGCACTATTCCAGCTTCTCACACAATGGGGGGATTCCCTGGGAGATGGGCTTCTCCTCTGTTAATAGTTCGTCTAGGTCACAGGGCACGGTGTCCCGGTGGGTATGCGGAGAGCTTTAGATGTTGCAAAGCTCTTCCATCTCCAGATTCAGAGCTCATATGTTTCAGCAGTTCAGTTTACTCCTGCAGGGATCTGCCCAGATAGGTGGGATCAGGGGCGGGGTGAATTGTGAGAGGTGGCCCAGAGCATTGGCGGCGACCATCACCACAGCCAGTCCTGCTTCCACAGCTCCCTCCCCTTTGCTGGAACCAGTTGGGCTGCGAATCTGTGTCTGCGGTCCACCCTTCTCAGAACAGCAAATATTCTGTTCTTTTGATCTGACACTGCTACTGTTCTGCTTGTAGCACCGGGCAGGTGGGGGCGGGGTGAGCTCTGGGAGGGTAGGGAGGGGCGGCTAGTGTCAGTGCCTAAGGCTTCCGTTCTCCTCTCGGCAGTGAGGGCTTAAACCACCGTTTTCAGCCTTCTCTCAGTCTTTTCTCCGAGGTCTCTGCTGTGAGCATTGGGTTCAGTCGTGTTATATGCTGCCCCCTCAGTCCTGTGGGAAGCGGAGCCCTAGTAGTCCGAGTTCTTCCCTCTCCCGCAGCTGCGGTAGTTTCTGAGCTAGGTCTGTGTCCTGTGGCCCCACGGCTCCGTCTCTGCACTTCTCCTTTCCTTCCTCCCCCGCTCGCGCGATTCGTCCACCTGTAGGTGACTTTGGTAGTCGGCCTCTTCATCTTGCCTGTCTGCTGTGCAGGGAGTCCTTTGTAGAGTTTTTGTTGTTCGATTCATTGTAAATTTCAGGGGAGCTTTACAGAGGCTCACCTCACGCCGCCATTTTTCCTCCCCTAAGCTGGCTATTTCATTCTTCATTTCTTTTATTGAGTTCTTAGTCTCAAGAAATACTATGTAGCTCTTTTTAAAATTTCAGTCTTTTTTTTAAAATGTGCACTTTATTCTTTGATTGTGTTTCTGAGTTCATAAAATGCCTGTCTGTGTTTCCTTGCTTCTCGTTGAGTTTTTTTAACAACTGTAATTTTGAGTTTCCTGTCATTTAAGTCACTTATTTCCATGTCGTTAAGTTCAATTTCTGGATACTTTTTATTTTCTTTCTGAGCTATCTTGTTACCTTAGTTATTCATGGCTATTAATGTTTTATTATTTCTTTTCCTAAACATCTTCAGGTGTGGATTCTGCAACAGGTTGATAGGAAGAGGTCTTTCTTTTGTTTTCCAGAGGGTGTTCCAGATTGTTTTATTTTCTCTCCAACTTCAGCCTTTTATTCTCTCTCACACTGGAGTGTTATAGTTTCTCTGCACTATTCCAGCTTATCACACAATAAAGGTATTCCCTGGAAGGCTGGTTTCCCCTCTGTGAACAGTTCACCTGGGTCATAGGGCATCACCTCCGTGGAGGGATGTGCAGAGCTTCTGAAGTTCCGAAGCTCTTCCCGCAACAGTTTCATAGCCTGTGTGTTTCAGTGGCTCTGTTTAATCCTGCAGGGATCCACCCAGATAGGTGGGGACACTGGTGAGGTGGGTTGTGAGAGGTGGCCCAGAGCAATGGGGGCGAACACCACCACAGCCAGTCCTGCTTCCATAGGGCTGCTTCCCCTCCCCTTTGTTGGAACTAGTTGGGTTGCATATGTGTGTGTGTGTGGTCCAGTTATCAGAACTGCAATTATTCTGTTCTTTTGATTTGACACCGCTACTGTTCCACTTCTAGCTTTGGGCAGGTGCGGGCAGGGCGAGTTCTGGGAGGGAAGGGAGGGGGCGGCTAGTCTCAGTGCCTAAGGCTTCCATTGTCTGCTCTGCAGTGCGGGCTTAAACCACTGTTTTCAGCCTTCTTCCCTCAGTCTTTGCTCCGAGGTCTCTGCCGTGAGTTTCAGGCTCTGAGGTGTTGCATTCTGATCCCTCAGCTGAGACTGTGGGCCGCAATCAGAGCACTAGCAGGATGAATTCTTTCCTGAGGCTGCATTGCGGTAGTTGGTAGTTCAGGAATGCAGCGAGCTCAGAGCTCTGAGCTCCAGTCTGTGTCTCGTGCCCCTGTGTCCTCTGTCTCCACACTTCCGCCTTTCCTCCTTCCCCGCTCACCCAGTTTGTCTACCTTTTGGTGATTTTAGGTACACACCTCTTAGTCTTGCCTGTCTGCTGTGTAGGGAGTCCTTTGTGCAGTCATAGTTGTTCAATTTGGTGTAAATTCCAGGCGCGATTTCAAGAGGCTCACTTCACACCACCATTTTTATGATATCTTTAGGTATCCTTTTTAATGTAAATGTTAACTACTGCTACTACTACTACTACTACACACACACACACACACACACACACACACACCTCTGAGCACTGCTTTTGACACATCTCATAAGTTTTGGTACGTTGCGTTTTTTTGCTTTTTAATTTTATTTGTCCCAAATTATTTTCTAATTTCTCTTGTGATTACTTGTCTAATCTGTTGGTTGTTTAAGAATGTGTTGTTTAATTGCCACATATTTGTAGTTTTATTGTATTTTTAAGTATGTGTCATAGTTAAGAATATTAACCTTGGAGCCAGATTGACTGGGTTGAAATCTGTGTTCCACCACTTACTGGCTATGTGACTTTGAACAAGTTATAACCTCTTTGTATTTCAATTTATTTGTGTAAATTGGTTTAATAATGTTACTATCTTCAAACGATTATTTTGAGTATTCAGTAAGATAATATAAGGCACTTATACAGTGTTAGGTAAATAATATGTATTCAGTAAATGATCACTAATATTAGCATTACATAAAACTGGAGTAGTAAAAACCAATTGACAAATCCTCGGGACACATATAACCATTATTTGGAACATAATTTTGAGGGGGAACTATTGGACAGGTACTCTTCTTTTAACCTAAAATGTGGTGTGATAACATCACACCTTACCATGTTAAATTCAGGTAAATTAGAGTTACGGGTTATTGTGTTTACATAACCATTGAGCTAGTTTTACTAGCCATTCCCATGGAATGTATTAATTTTTGTACACCAGTATGAGTGAAAATGAAGGATGTAAGAATGTGTGCTCAAAAATTAAGGAAGACAAAAGAGATAGTTGAGAAAGAACTAGGCCTGGAATGCTCTATCAGGATTTCTTAGTAAACTTATCATTTTGGAGTATGTTCCTCCATATACAAATGTAGGCTACAAAAAGTTCTACTTGCTACTAGGAGATTGTTAAGTAGGAGGACACAGGTAAAAGTCTTGAGTAGCTGCAGTCTTTGGCCATTCAGTAGAAACTTCTCATAACATGCGTCAAAGGCAGTTGTAGTGACATTAGTGGGTCAAGGCTCTGTGCCCCATGAAAGATTACAAGACATTCAAAGCATCTGATCAGAGCATTACTATAAGGACCAGTATCACAGTATCAGCAGAAGCTGGAAGAAGCTTTGTGGGGTTTTTTTTTTTTTTAAGTACTTCAGGATTCCAAGTTAGAGGGCACTGTTTTGCAAAATTCCAATTGGATAATTGGATTATTTTACTGGAGATATTTATGTGTGTGGAGTGCTTAGTGTAGCATAAAAGGGGGTTGTTTTTTTGCAGTTTGAAGGCATAACAACTATTCATTTCTGTTTTGTTTCCAAGGACAGAGTCCTGGGAGGGTCTCATAGAGTTGACAGACTCAGCGAGTCATAATCTGAGAACCTAAGACAACTCATTTTATCACTATACTTCTAAGAAATAAGGTTGGCTACTTTCTTTTGTACAGTTGAGGTCCCTGCCTGGAAAGTAGATTTGTGTTGATAGATAGCTTAGGCTATGGAGTTAGTTAGGGTGATGGGGACAGCACTATAACAAGACTGAGAGCAAGTTGGGTGCTGGAGGAAAGCTGTTGTGATACAACTTTTGCTTGTTCTGATGATATCTTGAGACTCAATTCAATAGCTCATGGCTTTGAACAAATCGGAAAATCCAAAATGGGTTTCTGACATCAGCCAAGTCCTGGTCTATTGAATTACATCAGTTGTGGGTCCTATCCATCCTATGGTAGACCCTTTCATTGGGAGATTTGCCTACCATGAGGCCAGGAAAAGCTCCGAGATGTTTTGGCCTAGACTTTTTATTTTATTTAAATACCTTTCATCAGAATTCAGAACCTCCTATTTTAAACCTTTGTGAACTTTGCGCATTTATGTTACTTGTCCTACTCCTGAAGTCACTTGAGTTTAAGACATCTCTTTTAGGCTCAAAGAAATAAGTAAAAATCATGTTTAAGTCTTCACTCTTATATATTTACTACGTAGTAGATACAGAAATTAAGGAGGATGTACTAGAGCAGGAGCCCACCACTGTCTCTTGTATTCTGACGTACAGGGTGAGACAAACCATTATCAGGCACAGTCATGAATGTGTACTTTCCTGGGTATTTGTTACAAAAGAAATCTACACTTTTAACAAGCATCTCAGAATAAATTTAGCTACTTCCTTTTGTGCAGGTAAAGTACTTTCTTGAGAAGAGGACTTGTCTTGACAACTATTGGAGCTAGTAAATATTGAGCATCAATGACACCACCAAAGAAGGTTCTACAGTCTCTTTGATAATGTGGTCTTGTATCCTTTTAATATTGTAGAGGTGATGGTGAGCTGCAGATGCTTATTGCTTGCTATATGCATTTTATACACTGAGGCTAATTTAAATCATCTGGTTCTATCCCCCTATGGTACTCATATTACTGATAAATACTAATTATTTGATATAAGTAACGATTATTTAATAAGCATTTTTGGATTATAACTAATTGAAAAGAACATGGTGAGAATGAAAAAGAATTATCAAGATAGTCCCCACTTGGGACGTCATAGCAATGGCGGCAGCGGGGCGCACTTTTTGAGTTCTCTGTCGGATCTTATCAGAAACGGGAAGCTTATAACCCATCAAAGGACTCTCTGCTCATCACGCAGAACAGCGAAGAGACTCGCGCAGGGATTTCTTGCAGGTGGGGAAAAATTGGGCGAGCAGGGGAAGAAGGAAGGGAGCGGAGCGGAGACACGCCGCACCTGCGGCGGCGGTGGGGACGCTGGTTGGGATCATGTCCACACCTGTGGCGGTAGAAATTGCCCCCACCGGTTGTGGAAATCTGCTCCGCACCTGTGCCTGTGAAATTCCAGCCCACACCCACGGCTACAGATACGCAGGATATCCCAGGACGGAGGAGAGCCCGGAAGCCAGGAGGTGGGCGTTGTGCCCTGTGTCCCACAGCGGACCTCTCCCGCTGCAGGGGCAGCATATCCAGCATTAACTTCAGCTAATAACCTCAGTTGGTCCTTGGGCCGGACAAGGAACACAGACTCCGTGCCTGGGCACCTTCCCCCGCTCTTCCGACCCTACCCCCGCCTTTCTAGAGACTTGATCTAGCCCCTGCACTGAGGAGCAGCGGCAGATTACAGAGGCGCCTTGGAGCCCCGGCTCCGGGAAGACAGGCGGGCCCAGGGAGGAGGCTAGGAGCTGGGAATCTTCCGCCCCCAGCCACCACCTTTTCTGGCCTGCGGGAAGAGTGTTAAGACAGTGGGGCTGGGAAAGAGAAGACCCCTCCTTCCATCCCCAGCCCCCACCCTTTCTAGCCAGCCTAGAGCGGGGCAAACACATCCCCAGCTGCAGAGACGCAGGGGTTCCCAGGACAAAAGAGAGAACACAAAAGCCAAGTGCCGGACTCTACTTTGCGTCCCACAGCAGACCTCTCCTTCCCGCAGAGGGAGGATATCTAGCATTTGAGACTATTAAACTCCATACCTGGGCCCCTCCCCCCGCTCTTCCAATCCTACCCCCACCCTTCCAGAGACTTAAACTGGCTCCTGATCTGAAGAGCAGTGTCAGATTACAGAGGAGCCTTGGGGTTTGGGCTAAGGGAAGACTGGCCGCTGGCTTTGGTCCAGGGAAGAGGCTGAGAAGAGTGTGGTTTGCCCTGGACTAGGAGACAGAAGACTCATCCACCCCCAAATACCACCGTTTCTGGCCTGTGGGTGGTGACACAGCTGGGCTGGGAAAGAGAAGACCCCTCTTTCCATCCCCAGCCCCCACACTTTCTGGCCTGCCTAGGGCGTGGCAATTACATCGGCGGAGGCACTCCCAGGGATCAGCAGTAAGTGGCATATACAGCACTCAGCTTTCAGCAGCTGAGGAATTCCCTGCCGCCACACACACACACAGGGAAGAGGTGCCCTAAGACTCAGGAGAGCTGGACACAGGGCTGGTGGTGCTATTCTCGGTGTGCATATGTGCCGGCAAGGGCAGAAACTGCACTGACTTTGTAAAACCTACTCTCCAGACCCCTCAGCCCCACGCATCTAAAGCTGCAGCCTCAGAGTCACTCTGGGCATCAGGTGACTGCTCTACCTGCACAATACGCAGGGGATTACTTGGTGGGCTTAAGCCACAACTGGCGCTGTCTTTTTTTTTTTTTTTCTTTTCTTTCTGTTTTGATTTGTCTTTATATTTTTGACATCTTTGCCTGTGTCAGTGGGGATTCTGTGCTACAGCAGAGAACAACTTGGAGATTACTTGGTGGGCTTAAGCCACAACTGGCGCTGTGTTTTTGTTTGTTTGTTTGTTTGTTTTTGTTTGTTTGTTTGTTTTTGTTCTGTGTTGATTTGTCTTTATATTTTGACATCTTTGCCTGTGTCGAGTGGGGATTCTGTGCTACAGCAGAGAACAACTTGGAGATTACTTGGTGGGCTTAAGCCACAACTGGCGCTGTGTTTTTGTTTGTTTGTTTGTTTTTGTTTGTTTGTTTTTGTTTGTTTGTTTGTTTTTGTTCTGTGTTGATTTGTCTTTATATTTTGACATCTTTGCCTGTGTCGAGTGGGGATTCTGTGCTACAGCAGAGAACAACTTGGAGATTACTTGGTGGGCTTAAGCCACAACTGGCGCTGTGTTTTTTGTTTGTTTGTTTGTTTTTGTTTGTTTGTTTTTGTTTGTTTGTTTGTTTTTTGTTCTGTGCTGATTTGTCTTTATATTTTGACATCTTTGCCTGTGTCGAGTGGGGACTCTATGCTATAGCAGAGAACAACCTGGAGATCACTTGGTGGGCTTAAGCCACAACTGGCGCTGTGGTTTTTGTTTGTTTGTTTGTTTGTTTGCTTGTTTTGTTCTGTTTTGATTTGTCTTTATATTTTGACATCTTTGCCTGTGTCGAGTGGGGACTCTGTGCTATAGCAGAGAACAACCTGGAGATTACTTGGTGGGCTTAAGCCACAACTGGCGCTGTCTTTCCTTTTTTTTTTGTTCTGTTTTGATTTGTCTTTATATTTCTGACATCTTTGCCTATGTCGAGTGGGGGTTGTCGATTGTTTTTTTACATGTGAATGTATTTGACTTTTTCCTTGTTGTTATTGTTGTGCTTGGTGATTTGCTTTGTTCTGTAATTGCCCTACCAGTGCCCAGCTTAAGAGGCACAAGATTCAACATACCCAGGCGCCAACTCCAGACCAAGCCAGAGTACTACCGGGTTTGACCTACAAGTGACACACTCAGAGGGGATTCTTTACAGGCACATAGAGGCCAAAGGGCAAACCACATCTAAGCGGTCAATCCTCACGCAGCAGAATACCCTGCGTGGGCAAAGCCAAGTCTCACAACTAGTCAGCCTAGGAGTTAACTCCACCTACTCACAAGCGAAAAGCAATTAAGGATCTTCTTTAACAGGACAATATACACAACACAAGAGTCACTTTTAGAGCACACGAGGGGAGAAGAACAGTAGTGCAAGTCAAATATAAAGGACATTTATTATATACTAATCCAGCAAGAACTAAGAACTCCAGGGCACCTATCTAATACACGTCAGCAAACACAGAGAGTCAGCCAGAATGAGGAAACAAAGAAACATATCCCAAATAAAAGAACAGAAGAAACCTTCAGAAATGGAACTAAATGAAGCAGAGGTAACCAAACTGTCAGAGACAGAGTTCAGAATACTGATGATAAGAATGTTTAAGGAACTTAGAGAGGACATCAAGAAGGATGTAGAAATCATAACGAACAACCAGTTAGAACTAAAGAACACAGTTACCGAAATAAAGAACTCACTTGAAGGAATTAACAGCAGGTTAGATGAAGCAGAGGATCGAATCAGCGACTTAGAAGACAAGTTAGCAGAGATCACCCAAACAGAACAACAGAAAGAAAAAGAATAAAAAACAATGAAGATGGTTTAAGAGACCTATGGATAACATCAAGCGCAACAACATGCATCATAGGAATACCAGAAGGTGAAGAGAAGAAACAAGGGATTGAGAACATATTTGAAGTAATAATGTCTGAAAATTTCCCTAACCTGATGAAGGAAACCAACATACAAGTCCAGGAAGTGCAGAGAGTTCCAACCAGGATAAACCCAAACAGGTCCACTCCAAGACACATTATAGCTAAAATGGCAAAGATTAAAGACAAAGAGAGAATCCTAAAAGCAGCAAGAGAAAGACAGAGGGTTACATACAAGGGAACTCCCATAAGACTATCAAATGACTTTTCTGCAGAAACATTGAAGGCCAGGAGGGAGTGGCAGGAGATACTCAAAGTGATGGAAAACAAAGGCCTACAACCTAGGTTGCTTTATCCAGCAAGGCTATCATTTAAAATTGACGGGAGATAAAGAGCTTCCCAGAAAAGAATAAGCTAAAGGAATTCATTACCACCAAGCCAGCATTGCAAGAAATACTAAAAGGACTTCTGTAAATAGAAGAAAGACGAAAACAATTTATCCACAAATTTAAAAATGGCAATAACTATGTACTTATCAATAATCACTTTAAATGTAAATGGTTTAAATGCTCCAATCAAGAGACATAGGGTGGCTGAATGGATAAGAAAGCAAGACCCTTGTATATGCTGTATACAAGAGACTCACCTCAGATCAAAAGACACACACAGGCTAAAAGTGAAGGGTTGGAGTAAGATATTCCATGCAAATGGAAATGAGAAAAAGCTGGAGTTGCAATACTTATCTCTGACAAAATAGACTTTAAAATGAAGAAAATATTAAAAGACAAAGATGGACACTATATAATAATAAAGGGATCAATTCGACAAGAGGATATAACCTAGTAAACATCTATGCACCCAACATAGGAGCACCTAAATATATAAAACAGATATTGACTGACATAAAGATGGAGATCAACAGTAACACTATCATAGTAGGGGACTTCAACACACCTCTGACAACAAGGGACAGGTCTTCCAGACAGAAAATCAATACGGAAACAACAGCCTTAAATGACACATTGGACCACTTGGATTTAACCGATATTTTCAGAGCATTCCACCCCAATGCTGCAGAATACACGTTCTTCTCAAGCGCACATGGAACATTCTCCAAGATAGACCATATGTTAGGCCACAAAGCAAGTCTGGATAAATTTAAGAAAATTGAAATCATACCAATTGTCTTCTCTGACCACAGTGCTATGAAATTAGAAATGAACTACAGGAAAAAGACTGGAAGACACACAAATTCATGGAGGCTGAATAATATGTTACTAAACAATGAATGGGTCAAACAGGAGATCAAGGAAGAAATCAAAAGATATCTCGAGACAAACGAAAATGAAAATACAACGACCCAAAATCTATGGGATGCAGCAGCAGTCCTAAGAGGGAAGTTCATAGCACTGCAGGCCTACCTAAAGAAACAAGAAACATCACTAATCAACAGTTTATCTTCACACTTAAGGGATCTGGAAAAAGAACAACAAAATAAGCCCAAAGGGAGTACAAGGAAGGAGATAATAAAGATCAGAGCGGAAATAAATGAAATAGAAACCAGAAAAACAATACAAAAGATCAATGAATCCAAGAGTTGGTTCTTAGAGAAGATAAACAAAATTGACAAACCTTTAGCCAGACTCATTAAAAAAAGAGAGAGGACCCAAATTAATAAAATCAGTAATGAAAGAGGAGAAGTGACAACAGACACCGCAGAGATACAAAAATCCTAAGAAATTTCTATGAGCAACTGTATGCCAACAAATTTGACAACCTGGAAGAAATGGACAATTTCCTAGATGCATACAACCTCCCAAGGCTAACTCAAGAGGAGACAGAAAACCTGAATAGACTGATTACCACCAAGGAAATTGAATCAGTAATCAACAATCTCCCAACAAACAAAAGCCCTGGACCAGATGGCTTTACAGGTGAATTTTACAGAGCGTTCAAAAAGAATTGTCACCTATTCTCCTCAAACTCTTCCAAAAATCCAGAGGAGGGAAGACTCCCAAACACTTTTTACGAAGCCACTATCACCCTGATCCCAAAATCAGACAAAGACACCACAAAAAAGAAAACTACAGGCCGATATCGCTAATGAACATAGATGCAAAAATCCTCAACAAAATACTAGCAAACAGAATTCAGCAATATATTAAAAAGATTATACACCATGATCAAGTGGGATTCATCCCTGGTATGCAAGGGTGGTTCAACATCCAAAATCAATTAATGTGATACACCACATTAACAAAATGAAAAATAAAAATCATATGATCATATCAATTGACGCAGAAAAGCATTTGATAAAATTCAGCAGCCATTCATGATAAAAACCCTTAAGAAAGTGGGAATAGAGGATCATATCTCAACATAATAAAGGCCATATATGATAGACCCACAGCTAACATCATACTCAATGGGGAAAAACTAAAACCATTCCCTTAAAATCAGGAACAAGGCAAGGCTGCCCACTTTCTCCACTTCTATTCAACATAGTGCTGGAAGTTCTAGCCACAGCAATCAGACAAGAAAAAGAAATAAAAGGCATCCAAATCGGTAAGGAGGAAGTAAAACTGTCATTATATGCAGATGATATGATACTATATTTAGAGAACCCTAAAGACTCCACCAAGAAACTATTAGAGCTGATAGATGAATTTAGTAAAGTAGCAGGATACAAAATTAATATTCAGAAATCAGTTGCATTTGTATATACCAATAATAAAACATCAGAAGGAGAAATTAAAAAGCAATTCCATTTACAATTGCTCCAAAGACTATAAAATACCTGGGAATAAATTTAACCAAAGAAGTAAAAGATCTGTACTCAGAAAATTATAAGACACTGAAGAAAGAAATGAAAGAAGATACAAATAGATGGAAACACATACCATGTTCATGGATAGGAAGAATTAATATAGTTAAAATGTCCATACTGCCTAAGGCAATATATATATTCAACGCAATTCCTATCAAACTACCAACGACATTTTTCACAGAAATAGAACATATAATCCTAAAATTTATATGGGATAACAAAAGACCCCGGATATCTTCAACAATCTTGAGAAATAAGAACAAAGTGGGAGGTATAACAATACCTGACTTCAAATTATACTACAAGGCTACAGTAATCAAAACAGCATGGTACTGGCATAAAAACAGACCCATAGATCAATGGAACAGAATAGAGAGTCCAGAAATAAATCCATGCCTATATGGCCACTTAATCTATGACAATGGAAGCAAGAATGTACGGTGGGGTAAAGACAGTCTATTCAATAAATGGTGCTGGGAAACTTGGACAGACACATGCAAAAAGATGAAGCTGGATCACCTCCTTACACCACATACAAAAATAAATTCAAAATGGCTTAAAGATTTAAATGTAAGATCTGAAACCATAAAATTCCTAGAAGAAAATATAGGAAGAAACTTCACAGACATTACCGGAGTAAGATTTTTACTGATATATCCCCTCGCGCGAGGGAAGTAAGAGGAAAAATAAACATGTGGGATTACATCAAACTAAAAAGCTTTTTCACAGCAAAGGAAACCATCAATAAAACAAAAAGGGATCCTACTGATTGGGAAAAGATATTTGCCAATGATATATCTGATAAGGGGTTAATATCACAAATTTATAAAAAACTCACTCAACTCAACTCCAAAAAAACAAACAACCCAATTAAAAAATGGGCAGAGGACATGAAGAGACATTTTTCTAAAAAGGACACACAGATGGCAAACAGACATATGAAGAAATGTTCAACCTCACTAACCATTAGAGAAATGCAAATAAAAACCACAATGAGATACCACCTCACCCCAGTCAGGATGGCTATCATCAATAAATCAACAAACAACAAGTGCTGGCGTGGATGCGGAGAAAAGGGAATGCTGGTGCACTGTTGGTGGGAATGCAGATTGGTGCAGCCACTATGGAAAACAGTTTGGAGATATCTCAAAAATCTGAAAATGGAACTACCTTATGATCCAGCAATCCCACTCCTAGGTATCTATCCGGAGAAATCCAAAACTCCAATTCAAAAATCTTTATGCACTCCTATGTTTATTGCAGCACTATATACAATAGCCAAGACCTGGAAACAACCGAAATGCCCATCAGTAGATGACTGGATTAAGAAACTGTGGTACATTTATACAATGGAGTATTACAGCCATAAAGAAGAAAGAAATCTTACCATTTGCAACAACATGGATGGACCTAGAGAACATTATGTTAAGTGAAATAAGTCAGAAAGAGAAAGACAAATACCATATGATCTCACTTATATGCGGAATCTAAAGAAAAGAATAAGTGAATGAACTAATCAGAAACAGTTTTGGAAACATGGAGGAAAAAACAGAGGGTTGCTAGAGGGGCGGGGGGGTGGGGATAAGGGGAAGGTGAGAGGTTTTGGGAACGTACAGAGGGATAGTGGATGGGGGGAGGGGGGTTCACACAGTGTGAGGGATATAAATGATAAATGTCTAAGTTTTGCTTTGTCTTGTGCACCTGAACTAATTAAAAAAAAAAAAAAAAAAAAAAGATAGTCCCCACTTGCTACAAACTTTCAATCTCTAATAGAAAATGCATACAAAAATACCCAGAACATCACAATTCAGACTTTATGATGCCCTTGTTTGTTTAATGGTGTGGCAAAAGATTGGCCCTTGTTCTCTAATGGTGAGGTGCATGAGACTCTCAGTTGTGCTAGGAGAAAATATACTGTATTGCGATGTTTTACAGACTTACCTGATCATAAGAATCACCTGGGATGCTTGTTAAAAATACGACTTCACAGTCCCCACCGAAACCTACTAAATCAGAATATCTAGGTAAGAAGAATGGGAAGCTGTATTCCTAACAACTACGTTATGTGACTTTCATGATGGGTCAAGTTTGGGAAAATGGATATAGTGGAAATAGCAAAGGTTTTAGAAAAGTTGTTTTCAACCTCAGTTGTACATTGGAATTATATATAGGAACCATTAAAACAACACTGGTTCCTGGAATCTAAAAACACACCTTCCACACATACTGTGATTTAATTAGTATGGGCACTGGTCAGAGCATCTGTATTTTTATTTTATTTTTTCCCTTGGGTAGTCAGTTTAATTTTTTAATTAATTTTTTTCTCAATTACAGTTGACATTCTATATTATTTTATATTAGTTTCAGGTGCACAGCATAGTGGTTATAGATTTATATAATTTAAGAGGTGATCCCTGGTAAGTCTAGTATCCACTTGGTACCATACATAGTTACTACAATATTATTGGCCATTTTCCCTATGCTGTACTTCACATCCCCATGACTATTTTGAAACTACCAATTTGTACTTCTTAATTCCTTCACCTTTTTCACTCAGCACCCAAACCCCATACCCTGGCAATTACCAGTCTACTCTCTGCATCCATGAGTCCATTGCTATCCTGCCAGTTTCTTTATTCTGTTCTCCAGAATCTCCACACAAGTGAAACCACATGGCACCTGTCCCCCCTTGTCCAACCTATCCCACCCAGCACTACGTCTTCTAGGTCCATCCATGCCACCACAAATAACCAGGTTTCATTCTCCTCCATGGCCAAGCAACACTCCATTGCATATATGCACCACATCCTCCCCATCCACTCATCCATCAATGGGAACCCAGATTGCTTCCATATCCTGGCCACTGTAAATAATGTTGATTCCGTGTGCACATGAAAATTGTGTATATTCTGCTGCTTTGGGGTGAAATGCTCTAAAAATACCAATTAAATCCATCTGGGCTAATGTGTCATTTAAGGATGCTGTTTCCTTGTTGATTTTCTGTCTGGAAGATCTATCCATTGATGTCAATGGAGTGTTAAAATCCCCTACTATGATTGTATTACTGTAGATCTGTCCCTTTATGTTGGTCAATATTTGCTTTATGTATTTAGGTGCTCCTATGTTGGGTGCATAAGTGTTTACAAGGGTTATATCCTCTTGTTGGATTGATCCCTTTATCATTATGAAATGTCCTTCTCTGTCTCTTATTATAGCCTTTGCTTTAAAGTGTATTTTATCTTCAATATAAATATTGCTAGCCCAGCATTTTGTTGTTTTCATTTGCATGAAATATCTTTTTCCATCCCTTTACTTTTAGTCTCTGTGTGTCTTTCAATCTGAAGTGGTTCTCTTGTCGACAGCATATGTATGGTTCTTGATTTCTTAGCCATTCAGCTACCCTGTGTTTTCGGATTAGAGCATTTAATCCATTTATATTTAAGTGATTATTGACAGATATGTAGTTATTGTCATTTTATTATTCATATTTATGTTCTTTCCTCTGCCCCCTTCTTAAGAAGTCCCTTTAACGTTTCTTGTAATACTGGTTTGGTGGTGATAAACTCCTTTAGCTTTTTATTGTTTGGGAAGCTCTTTATTTCTCCTTCAATTTTAAATGATAGTTTTGCTGGGTGAAGTAATCTTGGTTGTAGGTTCTTGTTTTTCATCACTTTGAATATTTTGTGCCAATCCCTTCTGGCCTGCAAAGTTTCTGTTGAGAAGTCAGCTGACAGTCTTATGGGAGCTTCCTTGTAGGTAACTAACTGCCTTTCTCTTGCTGCTTTTCAGATTCTCTTTTTGTATTTAGCCTTTGGTGTTTTCATTATGATGTGTCTTGGTGTGGGCCTGTGTAGGTTCATCTTATTTGGGACTCTCTGTGCTTCCTGAACTTGGATGTCAATTTTCTCCAACAGGTTAAGGAAGTTTTCAGCCATTGTTTCTTCAAATAGGTTCTCAATCCCTTGCTCTCTCTCTCTTCTCCATCTGGTACCCCTGTGATATGAATGTTGGTATGTTTGATGTTGTCCCAGAGTCCCTTAAACTATCCTAATTTTTTGGATTCTTCTTTTTGCTGTTCAGATTGGGTATTTTCTCCTACCTTGTCTTCCAAATCAATTCAATTATCTGCTTCACCTAATCTGCTGTTGATTTCTTATAGTGTATTTTGTCATTTCAGTTATTGTATTCTTCATTTCTGTCTGGTTCTTTTTTATGGTTTCTATGTCCTTGTCTATGCTTGCTATCTTTTTGTTGAAGTTCTTACTAAGTTCTTTGAGCATCCTTACAACCAGTGTTTTAAACTCTGTGTCTGGTAGATTGTTTGCCTCCATTTTATTTAGATCTTTTTATGGAGTTTTCTCTTGTTCTTTCATTTGGAAGATTATTTATTTGTCTCCTTTTTATGGCAGCCTCTGTGTGTTTATTTCTATGTATTAGGTAGATTTGCTACATCTCCCAGTCTTGTCAGTGTGGCCTTACATAGTAGGTGTCTGGTAGGGTCCAGTGGTACAGTCTTACTGATCACCTGAGCTGGGTGCTCCAGTAGTGTCCCTTGTGTGGGTTGTGTGTGCCCTCCTGTTGTAGTTGAGCCTTGATTGCTATTGGCACATCAGTGGGTGGAATTGAACCCCAGGCTGACTGGCTGTGAGTATTGGCCCCTACCACAGTGTAGGAGCTGCTGTGTGGGGGCTTACCCCAGAGAGTGGGATTTGCTCCAGTGGGCTCTGGTGCCTGCTAGTACCACCCTTTGGGTGTGTCACCTATGGAGCTAATCGGGTGGTGTTCTGTTGGGGTCTGAAGCCAGCCACAGGATGTGTTCATTCTGGTGCCTCTAGGGAGACTCTTGGTATAGGCCAAATTCAGCCATTGCCCGTGACCAGCTGAGTACTATGTGGTAGAATCTACAAAGTGATCCGTGGTTGATAGCTGCCTGTTTTGGGCCTGGAGGCATATAAGAGGGTTCACTCTGTGACCACGGTGGGCTGCCACCAGTACTGGGGCTGGGACTGCTCAGCCAAAGGGTGCCCTGAGACCTGCCACTGCCTGCTGGCTGCCTGTAAACCTCAGCCACTGAAAGAGCCTTGAGCAGTATGTGAGTTGGGGTGTCAGGGAGTCACCAGTGTGTGGCACGTGTTCCCTAGATTAATGCAGATTCATATTTGGTCACGTGGAGGGAGGGCTCAACTGAGGAAAGACAGCATTCACCTTGTGGCTGTGTGGGAGGACGGTTCAACACATGGACAATAGTGGCTGTCTCTCCAGCCTTCAACCTGAAACCACACAACTAAGTTTCTCCCTGTATGTCTCTGGTGCCCTTGAGCTGCTGTTCCTCTGTCAGAGCCCAGGGTGAGTGCTTGAGAGCAAGTGAGTCTATGCACAATCCCTTTAAGAGGATGCCTGGGTTTCTGCAACCTTCTGTCTCACAGGGATCGATGGAATCTCAGCTGATTTTCATAGTCACATGTTGTGGGGCCTCCTCTTCAGCTTCTGGTACTTTGGGCTGGGGAGCCCATTGTGGGGATGGGTCCCCTCGCACCACAAGGGGGTACCTCCTCAGCTGAGATATCCCTCCTGATTCTCAATTGCCACACGTGGGTGGGGGGGCCACCCCATTTCACATCTCCACCTCTCCTACCAGTCTCCACATGGGTTTTTATCCTTAGTTATAGGACTTCCATTCAGCTGGTCTTCAGATGGTTCCCCAGGTTGATTATTCTATAATTTAGTTGTAATTTTGATGTGGTTATGGGAGGAAGCAAGCATAGTGTTCACCTACTCTGTCATCTTGACCAGAACACCAGCATCTGTATTTTTAAAAAGCCCCTTTATTTAATTCTAATATGTAATCACATTGAGAATCATTTACTTAGAGACAGAGATGTCTGTGTATTCTAGATTGTTTGTTAGCTGTATGGCATTAGCCAAATTGTTATACTTTTCTTACCCTTAGTTTCTGCATCTGTGAAATGTGCCTAATAAGACCTATCTTATAGAGTGAAATGCATTAAAAGAATAAATGAGACATAAGCTGCAACGTGTTTAGAAGAGCATTTAAGAGGTACTTCATAAAGATTGCTGTTATTCCACATCTTGGCCATGCCAAAAAGAATATCTCTGTGTATAGCCTCAATACAAAACAAATCTATGATGACAGAGAGATTGGTATTCCTGATCTAGCTGAAATAAAGCCTAATTAAGTGAATGCAAATGGTAATCAATTCCAGTTTGCCCTTCAGCAGTGGCCCCTGCTTGGTCGCTTCCTGCTTATCTGCCAGCAGCAGCAGCAGGAAGGCCATGCTGAAGAACATTTCATTCCATTGTGACAGGTAAGTGTTTTGATTTTCCACCACATTGACTTCCTGCAGAGACCTGCAAATATCTCCTCTGAACTTTTCCCCAGCTTTATTTGCTATTAACCCTGGCAGCTGCACCTGACAGGTGGTACCTTGTAGGGCCTCTTTATAAGTCTGAAGCAGTTGGCAGGATTAATTACAAAGCTGTGGAAACTTTCAGAGGTTAAAGGTGGAAAAAAACATAGAAATGACAAGTGATCTCAGTATCTTATCATTTTGCAAAGCTAATTAAGTAATCTTAAATAGAATTACTTAACGCATTAGTACGATGATAAAGTCATTACACAAACCGTTTTCACTGTTACATTTCCAAATTATTGTGCTGAAGGGACAGAACATAATAGTGTTATTAATGCTGTATAACTGCCTAATTACTTCTTCTATCCCCTTACTCTCAAATTTGCAAATAAATTCCACAGTAAAGGGATTCTATCTGTTCTGCATACCTATCCTTTGTTGGCAAAAAAAGAAAACAGTTGAGACCTTAAGGAACATGCCAATTTGTATGTGATCAATATGTGTGATCCAAAAATATGGTGAATGTTTAAATTAAAAAACATTACAATAAAAAACACATTGCCACTAATCCTCAAAATATTCCCCCTCGCCTTGAACACACTTATCCTATCATTCTTTCCACTTTCTGAAGCAGTTCTGGAAGGCCTCTTTCATGAGTGTCCTTAGTTGCTCTGTTGTGGCTGCCTCAATGTCCTGAATCAACTCAAGACGCCAGAAGTTGCATGGTGCCAGATCCAGGTGAATAAGGTGGATGAGGATACACTGTAATGTTTTTATTTGACAGAAATTGCCATAACAGAAGTGATGTGTGACATGGAATGTTGTCATGATGGAGAATGAAACCATCTGCCCATTTCATGTTAATGTGTTGTTCATGATCCATATTTTATGGCACACTTTAAAACACAACTTCTCTCAACAATAGTTCACACCTGACTGACTGCACTGAACAAGTTGAAACTTGTTACACACTGTTATTAAGGTTCGACATGCTGCTTCCTGTATTGAAGATGCCTGCCTTTCCATTGGATGGCATTCTGGAGCAGCATTCACCATATTATTTGATCACACCTCGTATACAATTATCTAATTTTATTGAGTAAAACAAATACCTTAGCTCCCTGCAGATAGCTACTAAGTGACTACAATGTTTTAGTAGATTTTCAGCTCTTTATAAAGAATTAAAATTGCAATTGTTATATATCATTCCATCTTTTAGTGAACAGTCAGCTGTTATTCAATTTATATCAGAAGTTATATTCAGCTTTTTTTGACACCCTGTTTTCCATAATTGTTTCTCAGGCTTACTTAAACATTTTGTTCTTCATAATTCTTTATCAGTACCTCCTACGTTTGCCCCTGACAGTGTATCTAGCACATGATTAGTCACATCCTTCCACGTCCCTCAGTAAGTTTAGTAAAGTTTAGTTTTCCCACAGTTATTCCCCCTTGTGATAGATATTTCATACAATCTGCGTTACAGCTCTGATTTATTTTTGAGATATTTTTAATTTATTGTATATCCAACAAGTCCAAAGCAACATACTTAACAAATCAATGATTAACATTACAAAAGAATGATTTTTAAAAGAACATTAATTTTAGGTGAATAGCCTTGGAAAATATCATACCAGTGATGTATAGTTAGAGAGCATTCTTGATTAGCAACACAAGAAGGTTATCCATCATCATTTGACAACTTTATATAATAAGGTGATTAGTTTTAGTTGCTTGTTTTTCTAAGTCCTTTAAATTTGAGAGTTATTATTCAGTTCTTATTTTTGTTTTTTTACATGTAAGGCTTGGTAGGTAAAATATATTATTCCTATATGTTAAACCACAAACAGCAGAAATAATACCATCTTCCCATGTCATGTTACCAATGTAATACACATACGTGTATATTTCACCAAGCACATTATCCATTATTAAAGTTTGATTTTGAGGTACACTCATTGGAGGGTAAATATAGAACTGTTAAATTATAAGAAACAGTATTTAGTTTGAACCAAATCTTGGGGACAAACTCACCCAACTGGCCATTTCTCACATTGGTCAATGTCAGTAGCAACATTTGAATTACAATCAATTAAAACCCCTGGAATGACAGGCACTCATCATACATATTTGTTTCACATTGGTGTAGGAAAAAAGTATATCATTTTGTCAAATAAGTTATATTGGATCAGTTTTCAACTATTTCAATCTGATAATGCCAAATTTCACATCTATAATATGATCAACCTTTTACACCATACTTCATTATCTCCACAGATAGTAGCATACCCAGTGTCTAGTTGTTAACTAGCTAGTTGTTTGGTTATGCAGATGAGGGCTTGTGAGAATTCTTTAGCTATATGTTGTATTAAAACAGGATTTCATCCCTCACTGTAAAATTCCAGATTCTTCCCCCGTTCCATCCTAATTTTGCTCCTACTGTTATAACCTGTGTTAGGTTTTGATTCCAGCCTTTTTACTTTGGAATCCCATGTTTCTTCAATTGCCCAAAGACAGTAGGGTTTTTTTTATTTTTATTAAATTTATTGAGGTGACAATTGTTAGTAAAATTACATAGATTTCAGGTGTACAATTCTGTATTACATCATCTATAAATCCCATTGTGTGTTCCTCACCCAGACACAGTAGGGTTTTTTAATGTTGGTTTTTTTTTTAATGAATTCGGCTTTTTAAAATTTTTTTTCTTTTTTATTGAGGTATAATTGACATATAACATGTTAGTTTCAGGTTACAACATAATTAAATATGTGCATGTATTATGAATTGATCACCAAGTTAATATATCACCATACACAGCTACACTTTGCTTCTGGTAAGGACTTTAAAGAGGTATTCTCTTAGCAATTATCAGATATGCAATACAGTATAATTAACTATAGTCACCATGGTGTAGATTATATCCCCATTATTTATTTACTTATTTATTTTATAACTGGAACTTTGTGGCTTTTGACACCCTTCACACATTTTGCCCACCCCACCCCCTACCTCTGGCAACAACTAATCTGTTCTATGAACTTTTTTTTTCAAGATTTCCATATAAATGATTTCACATGTAAGTGAGTCATACAGTATTTATCTTTCTCTGTGTGACTTATTTCACTTAGTATAATGCCTTCAAAGGCCATACTTGTTGCAGCAAATGGCAAGATTTTATTCTTTTTATAGCTGAATAATATTCCACTGTGTGTGTGTGTGTGTGTGACACCTTCTTTATCCATTCATCTATTGATGGACACCTACCGTGTTTTCCCGAAAATAGGACCTAGCCGGACCATCAGCTCTAATGCATCTTTTGAAGCAAAAATTAATATAAGACCTGGTCTTATTTTAGTATAAGACCGGGTATAATTAAGATAAGATAAGATAAGATAAGACCAGGTATAATATAATATAATATAAGACAGCGTCTTATATTAATTTTTGCTCCAAAAGATGCATTAGAGCTGATGGTCCGGCTAGGTCTTATTTTTGGGGAAACGTGGTAGGTTGTTTTCATACCTTGACTATTGTAAATAATGCTGCAATGAATTTGGGGGTGAGTTAGTTTTTGTTTTCTTCAAATAAATATCCAGAAGTGGAATTGCTGGATCATATGGTAGTTCTATTTTTAATTTTTTGAGGAACCTCCGTACTGTTCTCCATGGTGACTGCACCAATTTACACTCCCACCAACACTTCACAAAGGTTGTCTTTTCTCCACATCTTTGTCAACACTTGTTATTTCTTGTCTTTTTTATAATGGCCAATCTGACAGTTGTGATGCAATACCTCCTTTTGGTTTGGATTTGTATTTCCCCAATGGTTGGTGATGTTAAGCATCTTATCATGTACCTGTTGGCCATATGTAGGTCTTCTTTGGAATGTGTTTATTCAGATCGTATGCCCATTTTTTAAATCAAGATAATTTGTTTTTTTGCTGTTGAATTGTCAGTTTTTTATGTATTTTGGATATTAACCCCTTATCATATCTATGACTTGCGAATATTTTTATCTGTTCAATAGGTTGACTTTTCATTTTTTTGATGGTTTCCTTTGCTGTGCAGAATATTTTTATTTATTTTTTCAGAGGGAAATTTTGTCAATTTTATTTTTAATAATTTACAAAAAGTCCCCACAAATAACATCATACCCAGTAGTGAAAAACAATATTTTCCCCTTAAGATCTGGAACAAGGCAAGGACGCTGACCACCACCACTCCTGTTCAACACAGTAGTGGAAACCCCAGCCAGTACAATGATGCAAGAAAATGAAACCAAAGGGATACAAATTGAGAGGAAAAACTGCAACCATGCCCATTTGCATGACATGTTAGTCTACAAAGAAAATCTCAAGAACCCATAAAAAATCTAGAAGTAATAAATGACTTCAGCAAGGTTACAGAACACAAGAATAACACACAAAAATCAGTTACATCTCTATATGCTAGCAATGAGCATAAGGAAGCAAAAATACATTATATTACTCAGAAAGTGAACACAATGTGATATATAGATAATGTATTACAGAATTGAACATTTGAAACCTATGTAACTTTACTAACCATTGTCACTCCAATAAACTTTAATTTAAAAAAAAGAAAATGAAATATTTAGGTATAAATATAACAAAACATGTACAGGGCTTGTATACTAAAAATTGCAAAATTGTGCAGTCTTTTTAGTTTGATGTAGTCCCACTTGTTTGTGTTTTTCTTTTGTTGCCTTTGCTTTTTTTGTGAAATCCAAAAAGTCATTGCCAAGACCAATGTAAAGAGCTTACCACCTGTTTTCTTCCAGGAGTTTTAAGGTTTCAGGTCTCATATTCAAGTTTTTAATCAATTTTGAGTTAATTTTTGTCTATGGTGTAAGATAGTGGTCCAGTTTCATTCTTCTGCATGTGACTGTCCTGTATTGCCAACACCATTTATTGACAAGACTGTTTTTTCTTCATTGTGTATTTGTGGCTCCTTTGTCATAAATTAATTAACCAGATATATGTGGGTTTAATTTTGGGCTCTCTGTTCTGTTCCATTAATCTATATATCTGTTTTTATGCCATAACTATGCGGTTTTGATTACTATAAACTTATAATGTAGTTTGAAATCAGGAAACATAATGTACCTCAATTAGTTCTTTACTCTCAAGATGAATTTGGCTAATAGAGGTATTGTGGTTCCATACAAAGTTTAAGATTGTGTGTTGTAATTCTTTGAAAAATGTCATTGGAATTTTGATAGGGATTGAATTAAATCTGTAGATTGCTTTGGATAGTATGGATATTTTAATATTAATTCATCCAGTCTTTGAGGCTAGTATATCTTTCTGTTTTTTGTGTTTTGGTTAATTTCTTTCATTGATGTGTCATAGTTTTCATTGTACAGATCTTGCACACCCTTGGTTAAATATATTTTTAAGCATTTATTCTTTGTAATTGTAAATGGGATTCTTTTTGTAATTTCTCCTTCTGATACTTGTTATTATTATATTAAAACACAAGAGATCGTCCTGTATTGATTTTATATCCTGCAACCTTATCAAATTCATTTATTACTTCTAACATTTTTTGGTGGAGTCTTTAGGGATATATATATATCTGCGGTGCCAAAAAATTTATGCACGTGGACAGTTTGGACAGTGTTGCTCAAGCAGTAGTTTGCCATAATCAGAAGTGCCTGGATGCTGATGCACTTTGAGTACCTCTTGTAATTGCAGAAGTCAAACGTGACTTGTAGTCATTTGTTATCAGTATATATTGAGTATTACAATTTTAATACAGTTTTCCTTTCTTAAAATGTGTATACATTTCTCTCTGTCTCATATATGTATGTATGTATATATATATGATATATATATATCATATATGTATCATATATATGATATATATATATATATATATATATATATATATATATATATATATCATGTTTCCCCGCAAATAAGATCCAGCTGTACAATCAGCTCTAATGCATCTTTTGGAGCAAAAATTAATATAAAACCCAGTCTTATTTTACTATAAGACCGGGTATAATATAATATAGTATAATATAATACCGGGTCTTATATAATATAACATGACACCGGGTCTTTATAATATAATGTAATATAGTATAATACCAGGTCTTAACATTAATTTTTGCTCCAAAAGACGCATTAGAGCTGATTGTCTGGCTAGGTTTTATTTTTGGGGAAACACGGTACACACACACACACACACACACACACACACACATATCATGTCTTCCACAAATCATGGCAGTTTTAATTCTTTCTTTCCAATTTGATGCCTTTTATTTCTCCGGCTAGGTCTTCCAGTAGTATGTTGAACAGAAATCACAAGAGTGGCATCCTTGTCCCAATCCTGGTATAGATATTAGGGAAAAAGTTTTCAGATTTTTACCACTGAGTATGTGCTTGTTTTATGTGGTCCTTTATTATGTTGAGGGATGTTCCTTTTATACCAAATTTGTTGAGAGTTTTTATCATAAGCCTGTGTTTCATTTTGTCAGATGCTTTTTCTGCACCCATTGAGTTGATCATATAAATTTTATCCTTCTTGTTATTAATATGATCTATTACATTGATTTGCAGATGTTGTGCCATCCTTGCATCACTGGAATAAACCCCATTGATCATGGTGTGTGATCCTTTTAATGTATTGTTGAACTTGATATGGTAATATTTTGTTGAGGATTTTTCTGTCTATTTTCATCAGAGATATTAACCTGTAATTTTCTTTTTTTGTGATGTCCATGCCTGGTTTTGGTGTCAGCGTGATGCTGACCTTAAAAAATGATTTTGCAAGTGTTCCCTCCTCTTGTATTTTTGGGAAGAGTTTGAGAATGATTGGCATTAATTTTTGTTTGAATGTTTGGTGGAATTTACCTGTGAAGCCGTCTGGCCCTGGGCTTATTGTTGTTGGGGGAGGTTTTTGATTACTGATTCAATCTCCTTACTAGAAATTGGACTGTTCAGATTTTATATTTCTTGATGATTCACTCTTGGAATGTTGTATGTTTCTAGGATTTTATCCATGTCTTCTAGGTTCTCTAACTTGTTGGTGTATAATTGTTCATAATAGTCTCTTGTGATCCTTTGTATATCCGTGGTATCAGTTGTAACATCTCTTTCATTTATGATTTTATTTATTTGAGCCCTCTCTTTTATTCTCTTTTCTTTTTCCTTTTTTTTGTTAGTCCAGATAAAATTTTTGTCAGTTTTCTTTATCTTTTAATGAGCATCCCATAGTTTCAGTTATCTTTTCTATTGTCCTTTTAGTTTCTATTCATTTCCTCTTATCTATATTGCCTTCCTTTTACTAACATTGGGCTACATTTCTTCTTCTTTTTTCAGTTCTTTGAGGTGTAAAGTTAGGTTGTTTATTTGAGATTTTTCTTTTTTATTTTTCTTTTATTTATTTATTTATTTATTTATTTATTTATTTATTTATTTGTTTCAGGTGCACAAGACAAAGCAAAACTTAGACGTTTATCATTTATATCCCTCACACTGTGTGAACCCCCCTCCCCCCATCCACTATCCCTAGGCATTTATTGATATAAATTTCTCTCTTAGAACTGCTTTGGCTCCAGCTAATAAATTTTGGTATGTTGTATTTCCAGTTTCATTTATCTCAAGGTTGTTGTTTTTTATTTCCCTTTTGATTTCTTTGTTTACCCATTGATTGTTCAGTAGCATGCTGTTTAATATTTACATATTTGTGGATTTTCTAGTTTTCTTCTTATTTTGTTATTTATAGTTTCATACCATTGTGTTCAGAAAACATGCTTGATATGATTTTGGTCTTCTTAAACTTATTAAGACTTGTTTTGTGGCAAAAATGTGATCTATACTAGAGAATGTTAGATGTGCACTTGAGAAAAAATGTGTATTCTGCTGCTTTTGGATGGAATGTTCTGTATAGGTCTGTTAAGTTCATTTGATCTACTGTGTCATTAAAGCTGCTGTTTCCTTATTGATTTTCTGTCTGGATGATCTAGATATCTGTTGATATAAGTGGGGTATTAAAGACCACTATTATTATTGTTTTACTGTCTATTTTTCCCTTCTGGTCAGTTTTGTTTGCTTTATATAAGTATTTAGGTGTCTCTATGTTGGGTGCAGAGACATTCACAAATATTACATCCTTTTGTTGGATTGAACCCTTTATCATTATGTAATGCCCTCTTTGTCTCTTATTACATTCTTTGCTTTAAAATCAATTTTGTCTGATAATGAGTATAGATACCCCAGCTTTCTTTGGTTTGTATTTCCATGAAATACCTTTGTGGATCCCTTCACTTTCAGTCTGTGTGCTTCTTTATATCTGAGGTGAGTCTCTTGTAGGCAGCATATAGATTTTTTTTTTTATCAATTCAACCACTCTACGTTTTTCAATTGGATAATTTAGTTCATTTACATTAAAGTAATTATCTGTAGGTATGTACTTATTACCACTTCTTAAATTGTTTTCTGATTGTTTTGTTGTTTCTCTCTGTTCCTTTTTTTTGTTCTATTTCTCTCTTACTTTGTGGTTTGATGACTTTCTTTAGTGCTATGCTTCAATTCCTTTCTCTTCATCTTAGCTTTGTGGTTAATATGAGGCTTACATATGACAACTTATATTTATAAGTCTATTTTAAGTTATAACAACTCAAGTTTGAATGCATTCTTTTTTTTTTTATTATTAAATTTATTGGGGTGACAATTGTTAGTAAAATTACATAGATTTCAGGTGTACAATTCTGTATTACATCATCTATAAATCCCATTGTGTGTTCATCACCCAGAATCAGTTCTTCCATCACCATATATTCGATCCCCCTTACCCTCATCTCCCACCCCCCACCCCCCGCCCCCCTTACCCTCTGGCAACCACTAAACTATTTTCTGTGTCTATGAGTTTCTGTTTCTCATTTGTTTGTCTTGTTCTTTTGTTGTTTTTGGTTTATATACCACATTCTAAAGCACTCCATTTTTACTCTCCCTGCCTCCATGTTTTCTATTTTTGGTGCCACATTTTATATATTTTTATCTTAGTTATCCCTTAACTAATTGTTGTAGTTATGGCTATTTTTACTACTTCTCTCTTTTAACCTTCATACTAGCTTTATAAATGATTAATCCACTACTTTACTATATATTTACTTTTACCGGTGATATTTGTACTTTCATATTTTTTGTTATTAATTAGTACCCTTTTCAGCTTAAAGAAATCCCTTTAAGTTTTCTTGTAAGGCTAGTTTACTGGTGATGAACGCCTTTAGCTTTTGCTTACCTAAAACACTCTTTATCTCTTCTTCAATTCTGAATGATAACTTTAATGGGTAGAGGTTTCTTTTTTTAATTAAAGTTTATTGGTGTGACAATTGTTAGTAAAGTTCATAGATTTCAGGTGTATAATTCTGTAATACATCATCTATTCATTGCAGCTTTATTTACGGTGACCAAGACATGGAAACAACCAAAGTGACCTTCAATAGATGATTGGATAAAGAAGATGTGGTATATATACACAATGGAATACTATTCTGCCATAAGAAAAGATGAAATAGTACCATTTGTGACAACATGGATGAATCTTGAGATTGTTATGCTAAGCAAAATAAATCAAACAGAAAAAGTAGAGAACCATATGATTTCACTGATATGTGGGATAGAGATTTCTTGATTGGAAATTTTCTTCTTAAAAACCTGCTGATAGTCGTATGGGGGTTGCCTCTATTTAAGAAGTTTTTTCTTGCTGCTAAGTTTCTTAATATTTCTATATCACTCGGGTTTGTGACATTTCTTGGAGTGACACCACCAAGATGGCAAAAATAGGAAACCCTAGCTTCCATACCCCAGAAATACCAACAATTAGAGAGCTATTCATGAACAGAAAGAGCTCTGGGAGAGCTCTGGAGTCCACTTAAGGAACTTCTCCAACACAGTGGAACAAAAAACTTGAGAATAACTGCACAAGAAGAGAAAGAACACAGGTTCATTTTGCCTGCATTATCCCATCCCCCAAACCTGCATTAATCAGTGTGAAGAGGAAACTTTCCAGTTAGAAAGAGCTCTTCATCAGAAAAGAAAGACTGGGTGAGAAACCAACTTCCTCAGTCTTTTGGGGCACCATTGAAGATCCTACTTCAGTTTCACCCCATTCAGACATACAAAGGTGAGATTTATAAAGATAGTTAGGAACAAATAAGAAAAGCAGAAGTTATTAGTAGCATCCATATTACAAGAGTGATCATTGTTCATAGTGATCTGCTCTGCAGTCAAATGGAGGAGATTTTGCCACTGAGGAAATCAACAGTCAGCACAGTCATTGTAGATCCTGTGAAAATTTCACCAGCTTTCACACCATAGGTATTTACATTTTCTGATGTCAGGCACCTGAGTCCCTCTTTGCTACCTCCTCTCCTCCCTCACTAGAGCCTGGACACTGCCTCAGCAGCCAGTCCAGGCTTCTACAGTTGCACAAGCGCAAGATCCCCATGACTGACCTACTCGTATGTGACCTTCAGCTCGGTACTTACACATTGCCAGCCTGATTCACATCACCAGACTAGTGCAGTGCATGTGCCCCGGTGGAGTCTGTACAGGCACTATAGAGCATACTGACAACCAGTGAACTTACAACTGCTTGTGGGACTGGATCAGGCTTTCTCCTGTCACTGAACAGCACCACTCTGCTCACTTGCAGATAGTCCCTCCAGCTTTGCACCTGCATGCTCCTGGCTCAACCCTCATTTTCAGCCTTCACTGCCATGTGCCCAGGCCAAGACACAGAAGTTACAGTAGTGCATGCTGCCAGCCAGGGCCCACACAGCTGCCAGTGAGTCCATAGTTGGCCCAGCCCTAGCTGTCTGCCCTAACACCCATCATTATATGTGTGTCTGCAACCAGCCCCTATCACTACACTGGCATCTGCTGCTAGTGCCACTGCCAAGTGTGTGCATACCACCAGCTCTGATCACCACCACTGCCACTTTACCTTGAGGCACCCCATAGGATCCCAAAAGCCCTGTCAGCCACTATAAACCCCCCACAGCTTGCCAAAGACCATAAATTTGTCAATGATGTGGACCCCAGTGACCTGAGCTAAAGAGATATCATGTTTCTCCAGACTCTGTTGCTTTATGACCCTACACTTGGTGCCCTGCACCACTAGACCCAGGATTACAGTATACACCAGCTTGCCCCAACCCATGGGTGAAGATATTTCCTTACTAAAGTCAGTTCATAAAGTCTGGAAGACGTGACTCCTTCATCAAATATGCCGACACCAGTTCAAGGCTACAGGGTTCATGAAGAATCAGGGAAATATGACTCCACCAGAGGAATACAGTAAACCATTAGAAACTGTCCCCAAAGAAATGGAAGTCAAAGAATTGGCTGACAAAGAAATTAATATAATTGTTCTAAATATGTGCAGAGACTTACAAGAAAACACAGGTAAACAATTAAACTATATCAGGAAAATAATACAAGAACATAAAAGAGATAGAAAACAAAAATAGAAATTGGAACTGAAGAAGACAATGATTAAACTAGATAAATCAGTAAAGAGCTTCAAAAACAGTCAACTAAGCAGAAAAAAGAATAAGAGTTTAAGACAGATCAATTGACATTATCTGATCAGAGGAGCAGCAAAGAAAGAAGAGAATGAATAAGAGTGACAAAAGACCACAGTACTTATGGGACACATTTAGAGAAGCAGAGTCCAAGAAGGAGAACAGAGGGAGAAAGGGTAGAAAGCTTATTTAAATGATGGCTGAGAACTTCCTAAACCTGGGGAGAGATTTGGTCATCCAAGTTCATGAAGCTAATAGGTCAATCCAAAATTTCAATACAAAATTATTTCTTCCAAGACACATTATAATAAATCTTTCTAAAATCAAAGACAAAAACAGAGTTTTAAAACAAGCAAGGGGGGGGGGAAATCCCTCATACAAGGGAAACCCATGAGATTATGGAAAATGAATGGTATTTGTAGTTTTACAGAGCCCCTGAATTACCATAGGAAAAAATAACTTCCCCATTGAATTTCAATGTTCCAGAATTACTAAGTTTCTAATACTAAAATTCAGTAAGGCTTTGATCACCATTTGAACAGCATCTGCTTTACCCAGTGGAAGCTCTTCTGCCCATCCAGACATTATACACATCATTACCATGTTTCCCCGAAAATAAGACCTAGCCGGACAATCAGCTCTAATGCATCTTTTGGAGCAAAAATTAATATAAGACCTGGTATTATATTTATTATATTATATTATATTATATTATATTATATTATATTATATTATATTATATTATATTATATTATATTATATTATACCCGGTATTATATTGTATTGTATTATATTATATTATATTATATTATATTATATTATATTATATTATACTATATTATATTATATTATAAAGGGCTGGTATTATATTATAGTAAAATAAGACCGGGTCTTACATTAATTTTTGCTCCAAAAGACGCATTACAGCTGATTGTCCGGCTAGGTCTTATTTTGGGGGAAACATGGTACTAAACAAGTATATCTTTTATTCTGGTGATGGAAGCTCTATAAAGCTCATTTGCCACCAAGTTCCAGGTAACGTTTTCCTCAGTGGGATCCCTTAATTTGCCTTAGGTGTTCCCAGTAATTTCTTTCTGTGACAGACAATACACCTTGAATTATTTCCTGAATTATTTGATCCTTATTACAAGTATGTTAAAATTCCAAAGTTTTCAGTACTTTGTGTTTGTTGATGTCATTTAAAAGCTACCCAGGCATATAATAACTAGGGTATAGGAGTAATCCCATCTATCAGTTCCACGTTTCTTTGGCCATCTTCTTAATCCTCCATGACTTCCAAATTTCTAATTTTGGGGGACTTGCATATTTTTGAAACTTTGAATACTACTCCCTGGATAGAAGCAATGGGGTTTCAATTTCCTCATTCCATAACATAACAGTCATTTTCATGGCTTGGTCTGCAAATTAACTTCCTTTAAATGTTTCATATGGCTGTATGGTATAAGCTCTAGAACAAATTACAGAAATCTGATGGGAAAGTTGTAATAACTAAAAAATCAGTAGTTTTCTATGTCATATTTTAAATATAATTGACATTTGAAACCTATATTCTTTCTAATTTAGCATATATTATGACAGACCTGAAATATGTGCACATATTCACTATCAGCATAGATATATACTTTAAGATTTGTGGCTAAACTAACAGCTCGGGTAACAGCTATGAATTAAATTCTTTTGGCTACTTTTTTGTTTCAGAGAGCATAAGCCCCTAAAACTCCATGAGGACTAACTGTTAGATAAAAAACTTTTATATTTTCCTATGTGTCTCTCACACAAGGTCCATACATGTATGATATTAAGTTAGAACTGGGAAGAGGAATATCAGGTAAATCATATTAAGGTCAAGCATCTTTTATGAATGTGAGGCAGTCATGTTCACTTATTTGGTCAGGATTTGGCAACAGAGTAGGTTCAAATGTTACACCACCTAGAACAATATTAGTATTAGCCATAAGGCTAGTTTGGTAGCATATTTGAAAGACTGTTTCTCCTGAATTTATAAAATAGCACTAACAACATGAAGTACATATAAGTAAGTAAAATGTCCCAAAGTCAAAACCTGAAACTCTTCTGTGAAAAGAGTGGGTGCTGCTATGGCTCATAAACATCCTGGCATCCCCAGAGCAACAGAATTCGATAACAGAAAAGTAAGCCCCTCTATGGCCTAATTTCTGAATAAGCACTCTAGCAGTTCCTTCATTCTCATTGCACAGAAACTGGAATGCTTTACCAATGTTGGTCTGATACAAATGGAGAAACCATAATTGCCTTAAGAGTTTGAAAGGCTTCTTCAGCTTCTTTTGACCACAATACAGATCCATGTAACATTTCAGTGAGATGCTTGACTTTTTCAGAAAAGGCAGAGATCCATTGCCTGTGATACCCAAACAATACCCACAATTGGTAGTTGTTTTCTTGTGGTATGTTGCTTCATTTATAAAACAGGCTAACTGGAATAAAAGTATTTTTCACGTATCAGTTGGTAACAAATATGCCAATTATTTGTCTTCACTTTGGCAATATTGCAATTTATCTAGGGGAGCCCTATGTACTTGGGAGATTAAACATTTTAGTAATGCTAAAATATCTTCTTTTATGCATGTGAGGTATTAACAGCTATCAAAAATCACCCACATATTGGATTAGGATGAACACTAAGGTGGAAAAAATTCTGTAAGTTCTCTTGTAATTACCTGCAGAATATAATAGGTAAATTTTTGAGGCCCTGAGGAATCCATTACCACAGGCATTGAAAGCCTCCTTTGACAAATTCAAAAAGGAACCTTGATTTATTGACTAAAGGTATGGAAAAGAAAGCTGAATGTAACTCTATTATAGGAAAATACTTAACCTTAAACAGGTATTGTACATAGGTTAAGATAGTGGCAGAGTTGGGTACCACATGAGTCAGAGGAATCACAAAATTATTTTTCTCAGACCTTGAAAAAAATCTATGAACTGGTTAACATTCATCTGTCAAATTTCCCTTTTCTCACAGGTAATATGAAAGCATTAAAGACAAATGTTCCTTCATTATTATGCCTTGTTTTTCTAGATCTCTCAATACAGGTTCTATTCCTTGGATTTGAGCTAGACAGAGGGACATCGTTTTACACATGGCTATGATTTGCACTCATAACCATATTTTTCTTTCTTTTTTTAAAGTTAAATTTATTGGGATACAAGGATAGTAAAATCACATAGGTTTCAAGTGTACATTTCTATAATACATCATGTATATATCACATTGTGTGCTCACCACAGAGAATCAGTTTTCCTTCCATCACCATATATTTGAAATCCTTTATCCTTTTCTACCATCCCCCATTACCCTCTGGTAACCACTAAAATGTTGTCTGTGTCTATGAGTTTTGTTTCTCATTTGTCTTGTTCTATTGTTCTTTTTGGTTTATATACCACATATCAGTGAAATCACATGGTTCTCTGCTTTTTCTGTCTGACTTATTTCCCTGAGTATTATATTCTCAAGATCCATCCATGTTGTCACAAATGTTCCTATATCATCTTTTTTTTTACCGTCGAATAGTATTCCATTGTGTATATATACGACAACTTCTTGATCCATTCATCTATTGAAGGACATTTTTGTTGTTTCCATGTCGTGGCCAACGTAAACAAAGCTGCAATGAACATTAGAGCACATGTGTCTTTATGTATAAATGTTTTCAGATTTTTTTAGTAGGTACCCAGGGCAGGGATTGCTGAGTCATATGGTAATTCTATTCGTAATTTTTTGAGGAACCTCCACACTGCCTTCCATAACGGCTGCACCAGTCTGCATTCCCACCAACAGTGTATGAGGGTTCCTTTTTCTCCACAGCCTCTCCAACATTTGTTACTATTTGTCTTGTTGATGATAACCATTCTGACTGGGGTGAGATGATATCTCATTGTGGTTTTGATTTGCATTTCTCTGATGATTAGTGATGTTGAGCATTTTTTCATATGTCTGATTGCCATCCGTATGTCCTCTTTGGACAAATGTCTCTTTAGGTCCTCTGCCCATTTTTCAATTGGGTTGTTTGTGGTTTTTTGTTGTTGTTGAGTTTCATGAGTTCCTTGTATATTTTGGATATTAGCCCCTTATCGGGCGCACGGTTTGAAAAAATCTTCTCCCATTCAGTTGGTTGCCTCTTTATTTTGTCGATGGTTTCTTTTACTGTGCAGGAGCTTTTAAGTTTCATATAGTCCCATTCGTTTATTTTAGCTTTTACTTCCATTGCCTTTGGAGTCAAATTCATAAAATGCTCTTTCAACCCAAGGTCCATAAGTTTATTAGCTATGTTTTCTTCTATGCAGTTTATTGTGTCAGGTCTTATGCTTAAGTCTTTGATCCACTTTGAATTAATTTTGGTACATGGTGACAGATAGCAGTCCAGTTTCATTCTTTTGCACGTGGCTATACAATTCTCCCAACACCATTTATTGAAGAGCCTGTCTGTCCTCCTTTGTGTTTTTCCCTTCTTTGTCAAAAATTATCTGTCCGTATTTATGTGGTTTTATTTCTGGGTTCTCAATTCTATTCCATTGGTCTATGCGTCTGTATTTCTGCCAATACCAATGCTGTTTTGATTATTGTAGCCCTGTAGTACAAGCCAAAGTCAGGAAGTGTGATACCTCCATTGTTATTTTTTCTTAAGATTGCTTTGGCTATTCGGGGTTTTTTATGGTTCCAAACAAATCTGACGATTGTTTGTTCTATTTCTTTAAAATATGCCATTGGGATTTGGATGGGGATTGCATTGAATCTGTATATTGCTTTGGGTAATATGGCCATTTTAACTATGTTGATTCTTCCAATCCATGACCACAGAATGTCTTTCCATTTCTTTGTGCCTTCAATTTCTTTCAAAACTGTCTTATAGTTTTCAGCATATAGGTCCTTCACATCCTTCTTTAAGTTTATTCCTAGGTGTTTTATTATTTTTGCTGCAATTGCAAAAGGAATTGTTTTTTGTATTTCTTTTTCTGAGGTTTCATTGTTAGTATATAGGAATGCAATGGACTTTTGTACGTTGATTTTGTAGCTGGCAACTTTACTGTATTCGTTGATTGTTTCTAATAGCTTTTTGGTGGAGTCTTTAGGGTTTTATATATATAGCATCATGTCATCTGCAAAGAGTGATAATTTAACTGTTTCATTCCCAATTTGGATGCCTTTTATTTCTTTCTCTCGCCTGATTGCCCTGGCAAGGCCTTCCAATACTATGTTGAAAAGCAGAGGTGACAGGGGACAGCCCTGTCGTGTTCCTGAACGTAGAGCAAACGGCTTCAGTTTTTCACAATTAATTATGAGATTAGCCGAGGTCTTGTCATATATGGACTTAATTATGTTCAGGTATTTCCCACTTATACCCATTTCATTAAGTGTTTTAATCATAAATGGATGTTGTATCTTGTCAAATGCTTTTTCTGCATCTATTCATATAATCATATGAGTTTTATCTTTTGTTTATGCGCTGCATCACATTGATATATATGCATATGTTGTACCATCCTTGTGCCCCAGGATGAACCCCACTTGATTGTGATCTATAATCTTTTTAATGCATTATTATATTTAATTTGGTAGAATTTTGTTTAGGAGTTTTGCATCTGTATTCATCAGAGATATTGGTCTGTAGTTTTCTTTTTTTGTGTGTTATCCTTACCAGGTTTTGGTATCAGGGTAATGTTGGCCTCATAAAATGAGTTAGGAAGTATTGCCTCTTCTTCAGATTTTTGGAAGTGCTTGAGTAGGACAGGTATTAGATCCTCTTTGAATGTTTGGTAGAATTCACTAGTGAAGCCATTTGGTCCTGGACTTTTGTTTTTGGGAAGGTTTTGGATGACTAATTCAATTTCCTGGTGATCAATCTATTTGTATTTTCCAGTTATTCATGATTCAGCCAAGGAAGGCTATATCTTTTTAAGAACATGTCAATTTCTTCTACATTATTGAATTTGGTGGCATATAATCCTTCATAGTATTCTCAGGTGAATCTTTGTATTTCTGTGGCATCCGTGATAACTTCCCGTTTCATTTCTGATTTTGTTTGTGTCTTTTCTCTTTTTATCTGAGTGAGTTTAGCCAAGTCTTTGTCAATTTTATTACTTTGCAAAGAACCAGCTCTTTGTTACATTAATTTTTTCTATTGTCGTTTCGTTCTCTGTTTCATTTAATTTTGCTCTGTTTATTATTATTTCCTTTCTTCCGCTGACTTTGGGTTTCATTTGTTCTTCTTTTTCTAGTTCTTTAAGTTGTAACATAAGGTAATTTATCTGACATTTTTCTTCTTTCTTGAGATAGGCCTTTCATGGTATAAATTTACCTCTTAAGACTGCTTTTGCTGCACCCCAAAATTTTTGATAGCATGTATTTTCATTCTCATGTTTTCTATATATTTTTGATCTCTCCTCTTATTTCTTCTTTGACCCAGTCGTTCTTTAAAAGCATGATGTTTAATCTCCACATATCGGTGGTTCTTCCTGTTTTTTTTTGTTTTGCAGTTCATATCCAATTTCTTAGCCTTGTGATCAGAGAATATGCTTGGTATGATTTCAATCTTCTTAAATTTTCTTAGGCTGGTTTTATGTCCCAATGTATAGTCTATCCTTGAGAATGTTCCATGTATACTGGAAAAGGATGTATAGTCTGATGTTACAGGAAGAAGTGCTCTATCATGTCAGTTATGTCCATTTGGTCTGATGTGTCATTTAGGGCTGATATTTCTTTATTTATTTTCTATTTGGATGATCTATCCATAGCTGACAATGATGCATTAATTTCCCTACTATAATTGTGTATTGTTCAATTTCTCCCTTTGGTTCTTTTAGTATTTGCTTTGCATATTTTGGTGCTCCTTGATTGGGGACATATATATTGATGAGTGTTATGTCTTCTTGTTGTATTGTCCCCTTTATCATTATGAAATGTACATCTTTGTTTCTTGTTACCTTTTTATCCTGAAGTCTGTTTCATCTGTGATATAAATATTGTACACCTGCTTTTCTCTGGCTGCCATTTGCTTGGAGTATCAATTTCCACCCTTTCACTTTGAGTCTATATTTGTCCTTGTAGCTGAGATGTGTCTCTTGAAGATAGCATATGGTTGACTTTAGTTTTTTGATCGAATCTGCTACTCTGTACCTTTTTATTGGTGAGTTCAGTCCATTTACGTTTATGGTTATTATTGATATATGAGGATTTCCTATCATTCTATCTTTTGCTTGCTGGTGGCTCAGTGTCTCCATTGTTTCTTTGGCTTTTTGTTGCTGTCTGTTATTTCAGTATGGTGGTATTCTATGATTTTTCTCTCTGTTTTTTTTCTTTTTTTATGTAATATGTCTCAGTTTTGGATTTTTTTTTGAGTGGCTACCATTAAGTTTAAGTAAAAGAAAGTTTTATTTATGCAGTATTCCTTTTTCTTCAGCCTGCTTCAAACCTCCATTCCCCTTTGCAGGTTCAGACCTTTACTTTCTCCTTTTTTTATGATGAGTTGATTTCTGAGTTGCATTAGGAAGTTGTCTTTTTCTTCTTTTTCATTTTTAAAAATGTTTTTCACATGGATGGATCTTGAGAGAGTAATGCTGAGCGAAACAAGTCAGACAGAAAAAGCAGAGAACCATGTGATTTCACTGATATGTGGTATATAAACCAAAAAAACAAAAGAACAAGACAAACAAATGAGAAACAGAAACTCATAGACACAGACAATAGTTTAGTGGTTGCCAGAGAGTAAGGGGGGCGGGGGGTGGGGGGTGGGAGATGAGGGTAAGGGGGATCGAATATATGGTGATGGAAGGAGAACTGACTCTGGGTGGTAAACACACAATGGGATTTATAGATGATGTAATACAGAATTGTACACCTGAAATCTATGTAATTTTACTAACAATTGTCACCCCAATAAATTTAATTTAAAAAAAATGTTTTTTACATCTTTACCCTTTATGTTATGTTTAAGTGTATAGTGCCCTATTTTGTGTAGGGTTGTCACTTTCTGCTTCTGTTTGTCTGTTTTTAATACTGCTCATGGTTTTGTATTCTTTTGATTTTTTTTTTTCAGGTCCAATAGCCTCCTTCAATATTTCTTGTCATACAGGTCATGTGTTAGAGAATTGCCTCAGCTTCTGTATGTCTGGAAAGGTCTTTATTTCTCCTTCATATCTAAAGGATATTTTTGGTGGATATATTATTCTAGACTCCTAATTTCTCTCTTTCAATAGTTTGAATATTTGATTCCACTCCCTTCTGGTTTGTAGAGTTTCTGCTGAAAAATCTGATGATCATCTAATGGGCTTTCCTTTGTAGGTTACCGTCTTCTTTTCCCTGGCTGCCTTGATGATGCTTTCTTTTTGTTAATTTTTTTACAGCTTCAATACAATGTGCCTTGGAGAAGGCCTGTTGGGATTGAAGTAATTAGGTGTTCTATTTGCTTCTTGGATTCGAGGATCCAGTTCTTTCCACAAGTTTGGGAAGTTCTCATCAACTGTTTGTTTGAATATACTCTCCATTCCCTTCTCCCTTTCTTCTCCCGATATGCCCATTATTCTTACATTGCTCTTTCTGATAGAGTCAGAAATTTTTATAGATTTCTTTATTTTTTTTTCAACTCTCAGGTATCTCTCTTCTTCCATCTGTGTCATTGCCACATTTCTGTCTTTGATATCACTAATTCTTTCCTCCGTATCATCAGCTATATTACCTGAACTGGCCAGTTCATTTTTCATTTATTTTATTGTGTTCTTCATAAAATTTCTATTTGGTTGTTTTTTAAAATTTCAATCTCTTTGGTATAATGTTTATTGTGTTCATTGTTTTGTTTATAAATTCATTAAACTTCCTATCTGAGTTTTCTTGCATCTCATTGAGTTTTTTCAGAATTGCAATCTTAAATTTTCTGTCCTTTAAATCACATATTTCCATGTCTTTAAGTTCATTTTCTGTAGAGTTTTCATTTTCTTTCTGAGCTTCCTTGTTACTTTGGTTATTCATGGCAATTAATGAATTATTATTTCTCTTCCTTGGCATCTACAGTAGTGGATTCTGAAGCCGGTTGATATGCAGAGGTCTTTCTTTTGTTTTCCAGTAGGTGTTGCTGGAATGTTTTATTTTCTGTCCCACTGTAGCCTTTTGTTTACTCTCCTGCTGCAGCCTTTTATTTTCTCTCATGCTGTAGTGTTTCATTTTCTCTTGCACTGTTCTGGCTTCTCACATGATGGGGGTTTCCTGGAAGGTGGGCTTCTACTCTATTTACAGGTTTCCTGGGTCTCAGAGCACTGCCTCCATTGGGGGATGTGGTGGGCTATAGTGTTCTGAGATTGTAAGACCCCAATGCTGCCCCTGTAGCCTGATGTATATCCTGTGTATCTCAGCAGTTCTGGTTGTTCCCACAGGGATCTGAAAAGGAAGGTTGGGGCAAGTTGGGCTGGGAGAGGCAGCTGGTATGTTTGTGGTTCTGAGCAATGGCGGCTTCCAGCCCACCGCTGTCTCACCCCTTCAGCTCCTTCTCTGCCACTGGAAATAGCCGCACTGTGCGTCTGCCACTGCGGGACTGTCCAGTTCTCAGGGCTGTAGATATTCTGTTCTTTGATCTGTTACTGCTACCGTTTCTTCTGGAGCCCACTTCTAACATTAGGGTGGGGGTGGGGGCAAGCTCTGGGAGGGTAGGTTAGGGTGTTGGCCACGCCCTGTGTGTTTGTTTTCTGCCTGGCAGTGAGGCCTTAAACCACACTTCTCACCCTTCTGTATCCAGCCTTTGGTCTGAGATCTCTGCCCCAGATGTTGGGTTCAGCTGTATTATATGCTGATCCCTCAGGCAAAACTGTGCCACAGAAAGTTCACCTGAAGCTTGAATCCTTCCTTCTCCTGAGACTGCAGTGAGCTCTAGACTGCATCCTGTGGCATGCAGCCTGCCTCTCTACACTTCCTCCTTCACTTCTCCCTTGCTCACCTGTTTTGCCCACCTTCATATGAGTTGATGCACAGATCTCTCAGATGTTGCTTAGGTCATCCTTTGTTGAATTATACCTGTTCAATTTGTTGTAACTTCCAGGGGAGATTTCCAGAAGCATTCAGCACACTGCCATGTTTGTGACGTCTTTTCTTTTCTTTGTTGTTAGCTATACAATAGGATCACTCGCTTGTTAAACTTGTATTATTTGTTCCTGAAATCCACAAAAATGATTTTTTCCTGTAATTCTGAGTGATTTTCTGGCATAAGGATAGACTGCCACTCTCCCTGTCCCTCTTCTGTTTCAGAAGGCTCTTATTTACTAACTTAGATGCCTTGCCTTCTAGAAGCTCTACAAATAATCTATCTGGAATACAAAATATATTAGCCTTTAGTTTATGTAGCAGAACCTTTCTGTATAGTTTAACAGGAGCATCAGAAAACAAGAGAAAGTGATGCTGCTCAAACAGAAGACTTAGTTCCATGGGAAACTCAGAGGAGAATGAGCAGATAAGAAGTTGTCTGAAGGTACTCACAACTTAGATGTTTTTCTGAGTTAGTCATGAGAAAAGTCAGTAGAAATGGGAGAATATGTGATTGTAGTATCCAAAAGCAAAGGGCAGGGAGAAAATAAGGCAAGGAAAAAAGACACATAATGCTCTTACCCTCCTGGCTTCTTCCCCCATTATGTCAATTTTGTACCATTTGCTAATGATTTCCTGGGTGGTGACCTTCAGCATTAGATTTCATCCCATGCATTTACCTCAGTTTTTGCTGGCATTCCTTTATCCAATATCCTGACTTTTTGCAATAGTGATATATTGGCTTTCTATTAGGAGGTTCCCTCTTATTTGTTGTCCTCAGAAAGAGTGAGTTTCCTTATCTAGGAAGCTAACGTTACAGTCTTAAGTTTATTTTTGTCTTTTTTATATTTCTCCACATTTTACCAAAACTAGTTGCTCCTGCCAATACCTGAGAAACTGTCCTTGCCATCCACCTACATTTTTCCTTGCTTGTGCTTGAATTACAAAGGGGAAAAAAAGCTGCTACAAATTGGAGAGGACCAATGGACTATTTTGATCTGTCTCTGGATTCATCATAAATGTAGAATATGCCTCAGTGAACTACTGATGAAAATCAACAGGGCCTCACCTAGCATCTAAATGCAACAATGTGGCTTCTCCCAGATCTCCTTCTGCAGAAAGGCTTTAAGGACTGCCATGAGCAGTCCCTCATATTGGGTACCCAGTGCAAGAAGTACAGTCAGTGGAGGGAAAGAGTCAACTACCTGGCACCATGCACTGCCTGATGAATGGGAGATGGTTATCATTTTCTGTTCCATTGGTTAAGCAAAGTCAACTGGAGACAACACTCCATGTAGGAGTCAATGTATATCTTCATGTATAGGGCTGTAGACTGAAAACATGCTAAGAATACCCCAGAAACTTTTTGTGGATCTTCCTGGAGCATTGGAAAATAACTTTTAAGATGGGTAATATCAGCTAAGGGGATGACACATATGGACTCTTACTATTCTGGTCCTCCCAGCAGTCCTAGATAACTTTTTAAAGGCACTGTAGTTGTCACTGGAGCTCCAAAGAAATAGGGCTGGTTTTCTTCATATTGAGATGAAAAATAAGTTGTATTGTATGACACTTTAGTTTGAATTCCTGCTTTGCCTTTTAGTAGCCTGACTTCCTTTTTCCCCCCTTTGCTTCCAAGTTACCAAGGCAACCATCAGCCAGCCTGACACTTTCATTATAGAACACAGTCTCTTATCCACATTTTCAATAATTCTTTGTACTAGTTTCCTAGTGCTGCTGTAATAAATAACCACAAACTAAGTGGCTTTAAACAGCACAGATTTATTATCTCAGAGTCCTAAGGGTAAGAAGTAAAACCATGGATTTTTTAATAGGCTAAAATCAAGGTTTGGCAGAGCTGCATTACTTCCAGAGGCTCTAGGGTAAAATCCGTTTCTTTGGGTTTTCCAGTTTCTATGGGCCACTTACATCCCTTGGCTTATGCACCCTCTCTCCAATTTCAAAGTCAAGAGCATAGTATTTTCAAATGTCTCTCTGACTCTTCTGCTTCCTGTTCCCACCAATAAGGACCCTGCAATTACACTAGGCCCACCCAGGTAATCTAGTATATTAATTTCCCCATGTCAAGGTCCCCATCTGATTAGAAATCTTAATTCTATCTGCAACCTTATTTCCCTTTTGCCATGTAATATATTTACAGTCCCAGGGATCAAGATGTGGACATCTGGGATGGCCGGTTGGCTCAGTTGGTTAGAGCGCAGTGCTCATAACACCAATGTCGCAGGTTCAATTCCCACATGGGCCAGTGAGCTGTGCCCTCCACAACTAGAGTGAAAACAATGGCTTGACTTGGAGCTGAGCTGCCAGTGGGTGGCTGGTTGGCTCAGTTGGTTACAGTGCAGTGCTCATAACACCCAGCTCGCTGGTTCGATTCCCACATGGGCCAGTGAGCTGCATCCTCCACAATTAGATTGAAAACAACGACTTGACTTGGAACTCATGGGTCCTGGGAAAGCACACTGTTCCCCAATATTCCTCAATTAAAAAAATTTTTTTAAAAAATGTGGACATCTTTGAGGAGCCATTATTTTGCCTACTATACACCGTGTTCTTCTTAATAATGTCTGATTCCCTAATTATGTTTTACATGCTTGATCTAGAGGAAGGGGGATCATGACTTGGGTGCCCCATATCAGGACTTTCTAAAAAGGCTAGAAATTCTCTCTCCTTCAAAGGGAAGTCATCCCCTAATCCCATAGCCATAGATAACTATCCATCTAAAGTGGTAATTGGTCCCCTCCTCCCAGGTTCCTGATTGAGGAAAAGCGAGTAAAGGAAAGCATAGAGAGCTGCAGCAGAGACAGTTAAGAAATTGGATAAAAAGAAAGAGTTTAGTTTCTTAATTATTTTCTCTAGTATTTTAATTAATTCTTTATGGATTTCCAATTCACTCTTTTATTAATTCCCTTATTAATATTTATCCCAAAGATACTAATAATATGTTTTAGGTGCTCTAAAAATCCCTGAAATTTCAGAATGTGTCCACATTTTAAAAGCTTTCCTATGACAAGTACAAAGTAGAGCTTTTTTTTATTTTCAAGTTTTACTGAGATACAATTGTCATATATCTCTGCAAGTTTAAGGTATACAGCACAATGGTTTGGCTTACATATAGTGTTAAACGATTACCACAGTAAGTTTTGTTAGCATCCATCATCTCATATGATACAATAAACAAGAGAAAGCAAAAAAAAAACCCACAAAATTTCTTTGTGAAGAGAGCTCTTAAGACTAACTCACTTTAAAGGGAGGAGGGGGGTGGTAGATGAGGGTAAAGGGGATCAACTATATGGTGATGGAAGGAGAACTGACTCTGGGTGGTGAACGCACAATGGAATTTATAGATGATGTCATACAGAATTGTACACCTGAAATCTATGTAATTTGACTAATAATTGTCACCCCAATAAAGTTTAATTAAAAAAAGAAAGACTAATGCACTTTAAAGGGAGGAGGGGGGTGGTAGATGAGGGTAAAGGGGATCAACTATATGGTGATGGAAGGAGAACTGACTCTGGGTGGTGAACGCACAATGGGATTTATAGATGATGTAATACAGAATTGTACACCTGAAATCTATGTAACTTTACTAATAATTGTCACCCCAATAAACTTTAATTAAAAAAAGAAAGATTAACTTACTTTAATAATGTTCATATATATCACAAAGCATTGTTAACTATAATCATTATGTTGTACATTACATCCCTAGTACTTATTTACATGTAACTGGAAGTTTGTACCTTTTGACCACCTTTCTCCAATTTCCCTTAGAATTTTTATAAGTATACCAATTCCAAACATGACAATGTGAAATAAGCAAACATATCTGCTAACAACATTGTGCGGTTCCCATGTTTTCCACCATTAAAGCTGATAGGAAATAATATGGAACTTTCAAGCCAATGTTACCAATTTTACACAATGAGAACTCAAAAATTGTGGTGAAGTTTTGGAATATTCCCTAGTAACTCAATACTGCTAAGCCAAAGTAATCAAATGGAGACTTAACAGAGTGTTTTACCTAATCAGAGGTGACCACAATTCCTCAAGATAATTTACTCAGGGGAAGGGTTCACTTGAGAAAATTCTCATTGTTAGATGATGTAATACAGAAGTGTACACCCGAAATCTATGTAATTTTACTAACAATTGTCACCCCAATAAATTTAAAAAATAAATTTAAAAAAAAAGAAAAAAAAAGAAAATTCTCATTGTCAAACTGTTGGGGAAAAAGATAAATTGAAACCCAAAGGGACATTCCAACTAATAAATATAAAATTTTCTCAGTTTTTTACCACGCAGAACAAATACCCTAAATGCATGTAAGTAGGCAGAAAATGACTACAAAGTTGTAGTGGATTTTCAACTCTATTTATATGGAATTAAGACTACATTTGTTTTACACCATCCTACTTTCGTAAACAGTCAGCACATATTCAATTATGTCAGTAGTAACATTGAGTTTAATCTGACATCTTGTTTTTCATAATTCATGATCATGTTTGCTCTGAGTTTCTCTTTCATAATTCTTTATCAGACCTACCGTGACATTTTGTTCTCCATAATTCTTAATCAGTGCCTCCTGTGGTTGTCCCTGGTTATGTATCTAGCACGTGATTAGTCACAGCCTTCAACACCCCTCAGTAAGGTTAGATAAAGTTCGGTCTCCTCACACATTTGACCAAGAAATGAAGAACCAATATAGAGTGTGTGTTGCAAAATGTGGGTAGTCTAGATCAGAAATACATTGGGTTCCTTTCAAACACTTGGAGAGTGTCCACAAAAGCAAATTAGGTAGCCCAGCTTTAAATTCCTAACTGAGAAAAAAAAATACCAGGATATGCCTCCAACATCCTAAATAGTGTGCAGGTGAGCAGATTCATATACTCAGAGTGGTAAGGCTAGAACATTCTTATCAATACTTGAATTAAATGGTTTCTACATAATAGAGATTGAAAGTTTCTGGGGAATAAATCTTCATTTGGATATCATTGTATCTACTATATCCCCAAAAGAAATGATTTCTTTGAAGTCACTTCATTTGAAAAGAAAAGCTGAAGGCATTACACTCCCTGACTTCAAACTATATTACAAGTTATAGTAATCAATATGGTATTGGCATAAAAACAGACACATAGATCAATGGAATGGAATAGGGAGTCGAGAAATAAACCCACACACATATAGTAAATTAATTTGTGACAAAGGAGTCAAAAATATACATGGGGAAATGAAAGTCTCTTCAATAAATGATGTTGGGAAAACTGGATAGCCACATGCAAACATACTTGTTTAGTAAAAAAAAAAATCCAGCCATATTTTATGTACCTACAATATAATGACACTGAAAACTTGCAAGAAAAGGGTTGAAGAAAAGATAAATGAAGAAAATATTAACCAGAATAAAGCTGGTATAGAAATATTAACATCCCCTAAGAAAAGAATGAAACTGGATCCCTATCTTACCCCATACACAAAATTAACTCAAAATGAATTAAAGACTGAAATGTAAGATCTCAAACCATAAAACTCCTATGAGTAAACATAATTGGTAAACTTCTTGACATTAGTCTTTGTGATGGTGTTTTGAATTTGACACCAAGCAAATGCTACGAAAGTTAAAATGAACAAGTAACATTATATCAAACTAAAAAACCTATGCACAGCAAAGGGAACCATCAACAAAATAAAAGGCAATCTACTGAATGGGAGAAAATGTTGCAAATAATATATCTGTTACAGGATTAATATCCAAAATATATAAAGAACTCATACAACTCAATAGCAAAAAAAAAATTGCTATTAAAAAATGGGCAGAGGATGTGATAGACATTTTCCCGAAGAAGGCATACAGAAGGGCAATAGGTTTATGAAAAGTTACTCAATATCACTAATCATCAGGGAAATGCAAATCAAAACCTCAAAGATATCACCTTATACCTTTTATAATGTGTGTTATTAAAAAGACAAGTAATAACAAGTGTTGGTGATGATGTGGATGATGCACCGTTGGTGAAAATGTAAATTGGTGCAGCCTCTATGAAAAACAATATGGAGGTTCCTCAAAAATTAATAATAGAGAGCAATGTCAGCATCATGGTGGTGTGAGTTTTTCCTTTTTTCTTTCCCATTTGATTTGGAACTAATCAGACATCCGTAACCAAACAAAAAAGCCTCTGCACAGGACCCAAGGACACCAGAAATATCCATTCATCTGTGTGCCTGAAAGTGGGTGGATTAAACCTCAGAAGAGGCTATGGAGCTAAGAGAATCACAGTGCTAACATCAGCAGTAACAACCTTTCTAACAGATAAGGTAGAAAGCCAAAGTGTTGAGTGGAAGTCTGCCTGTTTGGGCTGCAGCTTGATGGACCCATTGTTCTTTTGTTTGTTTGGTTGGTTTTTTTGAGGAGAGTCATTCAAGAATGGGGTGAAGGAAAGGAAAGGGAAGGCAAGGAAGGGGAAGGGAAGGGAAGGGGAAGGGAAGGGAAGGGAAGGGAAGGGAAGGGAAGGGAAGGGAAGGGAAGGGAAGGGAAGGGAAGGGAAGGGAAAGGAAAGGAAAGGAAGAGGCAGACAGAGAGAAGTGATGAAACGTGACTCCTGCTATATTACCCAGGATTTTAACAAAAGGTCTGCCCACAGGCCTCGGGGACACCCCCAGTCGAAGATCCCTCTACCAGGCATTGGGCATACTCAGAGACCCAGGTGTTAAGCCACACACACACACACACACACACACACTCTGTTGCTAACTTTTTTTTTTTTTTTTTTAATGCCAGCTTTTTCATAGCACAGATTCCCAAATTTAGCAGCCCTGCAGCTCTGGTAGGAGGAGCCAAAAACTTGTGCTATATCGCCACCTTCTGGAATGCAAAGGAAAGGTTTATAATTGCCGACCTGTAGAACTGTTAGAACCAAAGTAAACAAACCCTTCCCTAAATAATATTGTATGTCAACTCTAATAGAAAATAAAATTTAAAAATAAATAACCAGAGCGTAAGTGGGGAGGGGGTGGCAGATGAGGGTAAAGGGGATCAAATATATGGTGATGGAAGGAGAACTGACTCTGGGTGGTGAACACACAATGGGATTTATAGATGATGTAATACAGAATTGTACACATGAACTCTATGTAACTTTACTAACAATTATCACCCCAATAAATTTTAATTAAAAATAAAAAAATAAAACAAGTTTACATACTAAACAGTAAAATAAATAAATAAATAAATAAAAAGAAACAAATCATAACACCATCCAATATTTTCATATATATAGCAATCATTATAACTTCAAAAAAACCAAGATCATCTCTTCAAAAGCAACGCTGCATTATGGGATATGTGTATATGAATAAAATTATTTCAAAATTGAAAAAAGAAAGTGTTCACTACTTCAAATGCAATGACAGAAGCACATTTCGTCAAACGCTATGAACAATCATGCTAATACAGTATCACAAAAATGACAATTCTCAAGCAACCAAGCACAAGACAGAATATTGCAAACTGACTGATAAACAATTCAAGATAACTGTTATGAAAAAATTCAACAAGCCACAAGAAAATTCAGAAACGCAATTCAGTGAACTCAGGAATAAAATTAATGAACAGAAGAAGCACTTTATCAAAGTAATTAAAATTATAAAAAAAGAACCAAAAACGTTTGTGAGTTAAAGCAATCAAGAAATAAGACAAAGGATGCATTAGAAAGAATTGGAAATAGAGCAGATAAGATGAAATATAGAATAAGCAGGCTGGCAGATAAAAATTTGGATATATTTCATGTGGAAGAGGAGAGAGTACTAAGATTTGTAAAAATTGAAGGAAGCTTACATGAGTTGGCAGATTCCATTTAAAACGCCAATGTGAGAATAATTTGTATACCAGAAAAAGAAAGGAAGAAAGGGAAAAAGAGTTTATTTAAAGAAATAATAGCTGAGAACTTTCCAAACCTGCATAAGAAACTGGACATACAAATCAGCAAAGCTAATAGAACATGGTATTATCCCAATGCAGTAAAAAAACTATAAGACACACTATAATGAAACTGTCAAAAGTCAATGATAAACAAAGAATTTTAAAAGCAGCCAGGGGATAAAATAACCTACAAAGGATCCCCCATTAGGCTAAACAAATTTCTCAAGAGAAACTACAGGCCAGGAGAAAGTGGAATGAAATATTCAATGTGTTGAAACATGAAATTGCTAGACAAGAATACTCTACCCAGCAAAGTTATCCTTCAGATATGAAGGAGAAATAAAAGCCTTCTCAGACAAACAGAGGTTGTGAGAGTTCACTAACATTAGATCGGCCTTGCAAGAAATGTTTGAAGAAGTTTTTAAAGCTGAAACAAAAATATGTGACTTACTGAAATATTTTATAAAATGAAAGCAATCCTGAGAAAAAAGAACAAAGTTGGAGGTATCACACTCTCTGACTTCAATTTATACTACAAAGTAACAATAATCAAAACAGCATGGTATTGCAGAAAAACAGACACAGACCAATGGAACAGAACGAAGATCCCAGAAATAAACATATATATATATATATATATATATATATATATATATATATATACACACACACACACATATATACATATAATTTTATATGTATATATACATATAATTTTCATACATAAAACATATACATATAATTTTCAGCAAAGAAGCCAAAAGCATACAATGGAGGAAAGAAATCCTCTTCAATAAATAGTGCTGGGAAAATTGGAAAGCCATGTGCAAAAGAATGAAACTAGATGGCTATCTGTCACCAAAATTAACTCAAAATGGGTCAAAGACCTAAACATAATACCTGAAACAATAAACTGCCTAGAAGAAAGCATAGGTACTAAACTTACGGGCCTTGGCTTCAAAAAGAGGATTTTATGAATTTGACCTCAAAGGCAAGGGAAGTAAAAGCTAAAATAAATGAATGCGACTATATCAAACTAAAAAGCTTCTGCACAGCAAAATAAACTATCAACAAAAAAAGAGGCAACCAACCAAATAGAAGATATTTGCAAAGAACACCTCCAATAAGGGGTTAACTTCCAACATATATAAAGAACTCATACAACTCAACAACAACAATTCAATTAAAAAATGGGCAGGAGACCTGAATAGACACTTCTCCCAAGAAGACAGACAAATGGCCAAAAATGCTCAACTTCACTAAGTATTAGGGAAATACAAATCAAAACCACAATGAAATACCACCTCACACCAGTTAAAATGGCTATTATAAACAAGACAAGTAATAAGAAGTGTTGGAGAGCTTGTGGAGTAGAAGGAACCCTCATACACTGTTAGTGGGAATCTATGTGTAAATTGGCACAGCCACTATGGAAAACAGTATGGAGGCTCCTCAAAAAATTAAGAATAGAATTACCATACAACCCAGCAATCCGTCTTCTGGGTGTCTACCCCCAAAATTTGAAAATATCCATACTGACATATATATCCCTATGTTCGTTGCAACATTATTCACAGTGGCCAAGACATGGAGACAACCAAAGTGTCTTTTGATAGATGATTGGATAAAGAAGATGTTGTACATACAATGGAATATTTCTCAGCCTTAAGAAAAAATGAAATACTGCTATTTGCAACAATATGGATGGATCTTGAGATTATCATGCTAAGTAAAATAAGTCAAAGAGAAAAAGTTGAGAACCATATGATTTTACTCATGTGAGATATAAAGCTGAAAGCAACAAATGAACAAGACAAACAAAAACTCATAGACACAGACGACAGTTTAGTGGTTACAAGAGGGTAAGGGAGAGGAGATGTGGTAGAAGAGGGTAAAGGAAGTCAAATATATGGTGATGGAAGGAGAACTGACTCTGGGCTGTAAATGCACAATGCAACATATAAATGATGTATTATAGAAATGTACACTATATAATTTTACTAACCAATGTCACCTCAGTAAATTTAATAAAAATAAATTTTAAAAAAGTACACAAAACTGATGAAGATGATAAATAGAATTAGAAAACTGTAACTATTTTGGAATAGTGTGTTAAACATTTAATTACAGTATAATGGAAAAGAGCATTAAAATACCTATAGCTACTATAATTTGTTATCAATATTTAGCATAAAATAGGTAATTTGTGACATCAAAAGTATAAAAGGAAGGAGAAAAAGGGTGGAAACTATAGGAAAATAAAGATAAGTTGGTATCAACAGAAAAATGGTCTATTTTATCTCTGAGATGTTTTATGTAACACTCATGTTAACTACAAAGCAAAAATCTATAGAAGTTAAACAAAACAAAAAGTGGGGGTAGAATGAACACAAGGAGGTGACATAAGAGGATACTGAAATCACCTCCTTCCATGAACATATCAAATCTACAGGTATATATGGGATCATTTCATCTGAAAAGGGCCTGAATATTACCCAAACAGCTCCTTTAAATAAAAAATAACAGATGCATTGAGGTGGATAGGAGAGTGTAAGACGTGGCATTGGAGTACATCCCACATCCAGTGTGGTGAATCATAACTGGAAGGGAACTCACTAAACTGGAACTTCTCCCTGAACTGAGAGGGTTCATACCCACATCAGGCACCCCAACATTTAAGACCTGCCCTTGAGATGTGAACTCTAAAAGCATTTGATTTAAAAACCAAAGGGGCTTGTTCCATCAGACCCAAAGTTCTGTAGGGAACTAGGAAATATCTCTTAAAGGGCTCATGCATAGAGTCACTAACCCCAGGGCCCAGTATAGAAGCAGCATTTGAGAAGCACCCAGACTTCTCGTGAAATAAATTTGCTAATCTTAAAGTATTGGTCTGGGGGCAGGGGCCTATTGGGATACTCTCTGGGGATGGGGACAGGGATGCTCTCCCTTTACCTTGCTAAAGCCAACCACCACCTTTGTTTTTGTTGTTGTTTTTTACCCTAGACATATTTTTTCCTCAGTGGGTGCCATCTCTGCTCTCTCTCTGCCATGCTTCACAGTGCAAGTATCGCCCAGAGGGAATCTTTTAAACACATCTGGTGCCCCAGGTTTTATGTCTGGTGCTCTGGCTTTGTGCAAATAGCCCAGGGGACAGCCCTTGACTCTGGAAGACAGGTGGGCTTGCATTCTTGGGTCCAATGGAACTGTAACAATCAGAGATGGTTTTTGGAAAACTATACTCAGGGCCCTACACATCTAGCAGACTGAAAAGCACCCTATAATCTTTTTGTGAAAGAAGCCTATTTGTCCTGGAGCTTCAGTCTAAGGGGCAGGCTATAGGTGTGGTACCCACATAGAGGCCTACAAAGGCAATCTCAGGGAAAGTCGGCCAGGGGATGCCATATTTTCCCTCTCCCTCTGTCAATCTACAATTATCTGGTACCTCCCAGAAGGGTGCTTATACACTTGACCAGAGCCCTGCTTTTTTCAACTGTCACCCAATAAAACTGCTCCAGATAGCTTGGACTGGAGGCCAGCAGGGCTTATGCTTACAGTCCCACAGGAATATATATATATATATATATATATATATATATATATATATATATATATATAGCATACTTTGAAGTACGACTGAGGGTATGGCTTCTAATCAGCCTGAATCTAGGTATTGACTAAGATTCCCCCTTTTGGGACACTGACATGTACACCATCAACAACTAGGAGCTATTAAATATAAAATAGGACGCTTAAACAATTACAAGGGTTTGGAAGACAATCAATAACTAGGCCAAGATTAGATGATAAGATTCATCTCCTACAGAAGGCCTCTCATTCAAGAATGAGAGAGGTGACTGTTTCATCTAATACAGAGAAACAAGCACAGAGAATCAAGCAAAATGAGAAAACATAGGAATATATTTTAGACTAATAAACAAGATAAAACCTCAGAAAAGAACTTTAATGAAATAGGAATAAATAATATACCTAATAAAGAATTCAAAGAAATAGGTATAAAGATGATTACCAAACATGGGAGAATGGATGAATACAGTGAGAACTTCCACAGAAATAGAACCTATACGACAATTTCAAATAGAAGTCACATTGCTGAAGAATAAAATAGCTAAACGGAAAAAATACACTGAAGGGGTTTAAAAGAAAACTAGATGGTGCAGAAGGATGAAAAAGAGGATCTGAATACAAGGCAGTGGAACTCACCCAAACAGAGCAGCAAAATATAATAATAATTAATAATAATAATAATAATAATAAAAGATAGCTTAAGGGAATTAGAGAACAACATCAAGTGGAATAAGCAGAATAACATTCCTATTATACAGATCCCAGAAGGAGAAGAAAGAGAAAGAAGCAGAAAAATTGTTTGAAGAAATAGTTGCTGAAAACTTCCCTAACATGGGAAATAAACAGACATCCAGATCCAGGAAGCCCAGAGAGTGCCATATAGGATGAACTGAAAGAGTCCCACACCAAGACACATAATTAACATGTCCAAAGTTAGAGGCAAGAAGAGAATATTAAAAACAGCAAAAAACAAAACAAACAAGAAACCCAAAAAACCTTGTTACATTCAAGAGAACCCCCACAATACTATTGGCAGATTTTTTAGCAGAAACTTTGCAGGCCAGAAGAGAGTGACAAAATATATTGAAAGTGCTGAAAGAAAAAAACTACTTTCCAACCAAGAACACTCTACTTGACAAAGTTATCATTCAGAATTGAAGGAGAGATACATAGTTTTCTAGACAAGCAAAAGCTAACAGTTTATCACTACTAAACCAGTCTTACAAAAAATGTTAAAGGAACTTCTTTAAGTTGAAACAAAAGTGTGCTAATCAGTAATAAGCATATATATGAAGCTAAGTCTCACTGGTAAAGGTAAATATACAGTAAAGGTAGTAGCTTGTTCATACCATAAAGCTGGTATGAAAGTTAAAAGTCAAAAATGGTAATAACTTACTACAATTAGTTAAGAGATAAACAAGGTAAAAAGATGTAAAATGTGACATCAGAAACATAAAACATGAGTGGAGAGTAAAAATGTAGAGATTTAGAATCTTCAAATTTAAATTGTCATCAACTTAAAATAGACTGCTGTACATACAAGTTGTTGTATGTAAGCCTCTCATGGTAACCATAGAACAAAAACCTATAGTAGAGACACAAAAGATAATGACAAAGGAATCTAAGCATACCACCAAAGGAAATCATCAAATTACAAAGGAAGAGAACAAAAGAAAGAAAAGGAGATATTATAAAAGAGCCAAAAAACAATTTTCAAAATTGTTATAAGTTCATACCTATCAATAATTACTCTAAATATAAATGGACTAGGACGACATCACCACGGTGAAAACATAGGTCATTACTGACTTTTCTCCCCTCACAAGAAGAACAACTAACACCTATTCATGAACAACACACCACTGAGAGAATCCTCGAACATGGGTGTGAGGCTGAAGCACCCCCTTGCACCACAGGGAATAAGACAAACTGCATTGGAAGGATAAGAGAAGCAGCTGCACATTGATCACTTTGCCCATCCCCAGGCCAATACAGCATCATGTGTGGAGGACTTCCCTGAGCCTTTGGTTCCTCCAGTGGAAAAAGAGGCCAGGGGGAAAACCAGCTCCCAGCATTATTGGTCACTTTATTGGAGCCCTTTCTCTAGTCTTTCTCAATGGTGATTACCGAGGAATCTGCTGAGCTCATGCACTGGGAACATGACTGTGACAGAAAGAGGGGAGGGGCTTGCAACCGCCAGTACATGGATCTTGACAGACCAGATTCATACCAACAGTGCCCAAATAGTAATCCCAAACAGCAGTTTTGCTCACCTTTAGAACCAAGTCAATTGCACATTCTAACCAGGAAGTTCATTGGGGTGCAGATTTGCCTCATTTAGATCCTCAGATGAGGAGTTTTGCTGGTTCTAGAACTTGGTTTGCCCATGCCAAGGCAAAAAGCTAAGTGATAGCCCCATTTACTGGGGAGAGTGTCCTGTCCCCATCTGCCTAGAACTTGAGCTGAAAGATAGCTGGGCAGAGCTGATCACTCCCAGAGGAAATCCAGTACCAGGCTTCCCCTGCTATGCCCAGGCAGGGAGACTCATTCACAGCCAAGACTGAGGGTAGATGCCAGCCCTTCCTGACCAGAAAGCCTGCTTGGAAAATAAAAGGGAGTTGCCTGGAGTTGCCCCTCCCCATCCTATGCAAGCAAGTAAGCTTAAACATAATCCTACCCACTTTGACTCCTGGGCCACAGTATACTAGAAGGGTTGGCAAGAACACATGGAAGTTGTGTAACCAGCAATGCTTGAGCTGAGAAGTGGGCAAGCAGAGCTGAAAATCCCAGATCAAAGCTAGTACCAGGTGTGGAGTGTTCTGCTACCTCCAGGCAGGGGGATTAATTTATAGCTGAAACTGGAATGGCCCCTCTTCATCCCACCCAGGAAAGAAAACAAATATACCCTACCCACTGTGAAAAGTATATCCTTGTATCCTAGTCCCATCTGACCAGAAATACTGGCGAGAACACCTGAAAGGTGCATAACCATTAATGCTTCAGCTGAGAAGGGGGTATGCAGAGCTACTAACTGCCCCCAGAGCAAAGCCAATACTGGGCATGGAAAGTTCCGCTGCTACCCTCAGGCAGGGGGATTAATCCATGGCCACGGGTGTAATGAACCTTTTCTGGCAATGGAAATGATATACTGTAGAGAGTGTATCTCCACACTACCTGACCAGAAGAGCTAGAAAAAAAAAAAAAGGAAAACCTGGAAGCTGCATAAACCAGACATCAATGCCTGAACCAAGAGATGGGCAGTTAAAGCTGGTAGTTCTCAGAGCAAAGCCAGTGGCCCTGTTTTGTCAGGAAACATGGAGTATGGCTCAGCTTGAGCTAAGACAACAAAGAGCTTTACCAGCTTTATAGCTACTTCTCCTGTAGCCAGGAAAGGAAATTAATTCATAGCCCCACTCTTTATTGAACACAGCCTTCAGCTTGCCCAACCAGGGAACCTAACCAGAGCACACATGAAGCTTCATAGCTTATCAAACAACCATGCTTGTAATAGTACTTGAACAGAGAGAGTACTTGAACAGAGACAGCCCATGGCTTTCACCATTGGAAGAGTAAAACCACTGGCCCCACCTGAACACAGAATTCAGTGCCTGAACACAGAGTTCAGTGCATACTCTTGACCAATTCAGGTTCCCATACAATGAACTGTACAGGCCCTGGGTCTTGTTCTGCTGCCCTGCTATGACAGGGAATCTAATTCATAGCCCCATCTACTACTGAAAATAGTATCCAGTCCTGACAATGAAGTAGCCTGACCAGAGTCGCCAGGCAACCATGGAGCTAATTCTACAGCCTCACTTGAACTAAATCAGTAGTCCTATCCAACTGTTCTCAACTAGTGGCACAGCTTGCTATACCAACTTCAGAACTTGAAATGTTACCTAACCCCCCAAAAGAACATAATAGCAGGCCTCACATGTCCAAGGACATTACCAGCAGACATACTCAGAAACACAAAATGAGCTGAGTAGTAAAGATCGTCCTTTGCCAAAGCAAACTTATAAGTCTGGAAAAGAAAACTGATTACTCAAATTTGCAGCCACCAACAGAAAAAGTTGAGAACCATATGACTTCACTGATGTGTGGGATATAAAACTGAAAGCAACAAAGGAGCAAGACAAACAAACAAAGAAACAAAAATGCATAGACAGAGACAACAGTTTAGTGGTTACCAGAGGGTAAGGGGGGAGGGGAACCGATGTTCACTGTTGGGGGATGGTAGAAGAGGGTAAAGGGGGTCAAATATATAGTGATGGAAGGAGAACTGACTGGGTGATGAGCACACAATGTGATATACATAGATGATGTAGTATAGAAATGTACACTTGAAACCTATGTAATTTTACTAACTATTGTCACCCCAATAAATTTTAATTAAAATAAAATAAAAAATGAGCACATGATTTAAATAAACATTTTCCTAAAGAAAGCATACAGTTGATCAATAGGCACATGAAAAGATGTTTAACATCACTAATCATTAGGGAAATGCAAATCAAAACCACAACGAGATGTCACATCACAACTGTTAGAATGGCTATTATCAAAAAGACAAATAAAAAGTGTCGGAGATGATGTGGAGAAAAGGAAACCGATGTTCACTGTTGGTGGTAATGTAAATTGGTGCAACCACTATAGAAAACAGTATGTAAGTTCCTTCAAAAATTAAAAGTAGATCATATCTTCTAGCTATTCCACCTCTGGGTATTTATTCGAAGAAAATGAAAACACTAATTTAAAAAGATATATGCACCCCCATGTTCATTGCAACATTTTCATTAACCAAAATATGTAAACAGTGTGTCTATCGAAGATGAATGGATAAGGAAGATGACATATATATATATATATATATATATATATATATATATATATATATATTACATACCATTATTATTCAGCCATGAAAAAGAATGAAATTTTGTCATTTGTGACAACATAGGTGAATCTTGAGGGTCTTACGCTAAGTGAGATAAGTCAGAGAGACACAAATACTGTGTGATCTCACTTATACGTGGAATTCAAAGCAACAAAAACAACAGAGCTTATAGATATAGAGAACAGATTGGTGGTTACCAGAGATGGGGATTGGAAGGTGGAAAAAAATGGGTGAAGGGGGTCAAAAGGTACAAACTTCCAGTTATAAAATAACTGAGTCATGGGAATTTAATGTACAGCATGGTCACTATAGTTAATAATACGGTATTGAATATTTGAAAGTTGCTGAGAGTAGATCTTAAAATTCCACATCACAAGAAAAAAATTTGTAAGTATATATGGTGACACATGTTAACCAGACTTATTGTGGTGATCATTTTACAATATATACAACTCTCAAATCATTATGTTGTACACCTGGAAATATTATAATGTTATATGTCAATTATACATCAATAAAAATGTAAATTAAAAAAATGTGGTAAGCATTAGAAGAACTACATCCTCCAAAAAAAAATTTTTTTTTAATGTCTGTAATAAAAAAAGAAAGAAAGGAAGGAAGGAAGGAAGGAAGGAAGGAAGGAAGGAAGGAAGGAAGGAAGGAAGGAAGGAAAAAGTTGCCTGCAAGCTTTATCAAGCCAGAGGGAGAGCACAAAAATGGTGCCAAATAGCACCTCCGTCTCTGGAGAGATCCGCAGCCTTCTGTCCCACCCGGATGGCCAGGATCCTCATTATTTTTCATAGCCAGATGTTGTGGGGGCTCCTCTTCCCACTGGTACTCGGGGCTGGGGAGCCAGATGTGGTCTGGGGTCCCTTGCTCCAATCCTCCGTGGCCGAGATATCCCTCCCCATTCTCAACCACCACACACAAGTGTGAGGCCTCTCTTTCTGCATCTCCACCACTCCTACCAGTCTTAAGGTGGCTTTTATATCCTTGGTTATAAAACTTCTTTTCCACGAGACTTCAGATGGTTCTCCAGGTTGATTGTTCTACAATTTAGTTGTAATTTTAATGTGGTCATGGAAGAAAGCAAACAGAACATTTATGTGTTATGCTCTCTTGGATCCTTTATCCATTTGAATTGTGTACATTTTAAATTCTCTGATTTCTCTCTTAAAGTAATAAAGATGATATGTATTTAATTTTCATTATTAAATAGTATTGGTTGCTAAATATATCTGTTCTATTGCTGCCATAAAAAAATTACCACAAATTCAAGTTAAAACACAAACACGCATTTATTATCTCATAGTTCCTTAGATCAGAAGTCTGTGTACTGAATGAGTAAGCTGGAATCCTCTGCTTAAAGTCTCATAAGGCTGAAATTAGGTGGAATCATTTCTGGAGTCTCTGGAGATGAATGTGCTTCCAAGCTCATTTAGGTTGTTGGCTAAATTCAGTTCCTTGCAGTTGTAGGACTGAGGTCTTCATTTCCTTGCAGACTATCAGCTAGCTCTCAGATCCTAGAGGCTGACTGCATTCCTTCTCATGCTTTCCATGTTCCCCCACCAACAGCAACCCGATGGGCTAAGTGTCTTTCATGCTTTGAACCTCTCCAATTTCCCCTTTTGCCACGTGTCTCTTACTTCTTCAACCATGTCTGTCCTGCCTCCACACTAAGAAAATCCCCTATTTTTATGGACTCACATGAACACACTGAACTCCCTGGAATAATCCATAATAATCTCCCTATTTTAAGGCCTGTAACCTTAAATACATCTACAAAGTCCCATTTGCCATGTAAGGTAAAACATTTACCTGGGGATTAGGGCATGGACATCTTTGAAAGCCCTGTCACACTAAATAATGGGACTTATTCCATTTTTTTATTTGAATATACAAATAATGGATAGCTCTGGGTTTTGTAGTCTTCCTGATTTTGTTATCTTTGCTTTGTTTGGTACAGATTGACACTTGGAAAAGTGGAGGGGTGTACACTCAGAGGATGCTTACACCATAGAATGATCTGTTGGTCTCTACTTCAAGTACTACAAAATTCTGAATTAAATTTTAAATAATTCTCTCTCTCTCTCTCTCTCGCTCTCTCTCTCTCTCTCTCTCTCTCTCTCTCTCCATATATATGTTTGTGTGTGTGTGTGTGTGTGTGTGTGTGTATGTATAGTCTGACAATTAAGCACACAAACTCATCCTAGAAAAGTGCTACATACCTCATTGCTGAATATCACTAAGGTCACCTTCAAAGTACTCTCCTTGAGAAGCTATGCACCAATGTCAGTGCCTAGTCCACCCATCAAAGCAATTTTGGAACTCTTTTCTGGAATGGCCATCAGAGCTGTCATCGTATTACCCTTGATGTACTGAATGTCATCAAAATGTCTTCCTTTCAATATTTCCTTTATCTTTGGATAAAGAAAGAAGTCATTAGGGGCCAGATCAGGTGAGTAGGGAGGGTATCCTAATACAGTTATGGGTTTACTGGCTAAAAACTCCCTCACAGACATTGCCATGTGAACTGGTTTCATGCTTTGAACCTCTCCAATGTTGTGATGCAAGAGCCATGAATTGTCAGGAAAAGTTCAGGTCGTCTAACTTTTTCATGCAGCCTTTTTAGCTCTTCCACATAGTAAACTCGGTTAACTGTTTGCCCAGTTTGTATAAATTCATAATGAATAATCCCTCTGATATCACAAAAGGTTAGCAACATTGTTGCAACAAGTTCGGGAACTTAATTATCAGACCTCTTACACACACACACACACACACACACACACACACAGGGTATATACAAAAAATGTAAACACATTTTAAGAAAGGAAAAAAAACTGTGTTAAAATTATGCTGATGGTAACCACTTTGAGCACCTCTTGTAACTGCAGAAGTCAAATGTGACTTGTATTCATCTTTTGTTATTGGTATGTATTGAGTATTACAATTTTAATACAGTTTTTTCCTTTCTTAAACTGTGTATACATTTTTTGGTACTATATATACATATACATACATATATATGACTTGGTTGCTAAATATATGTATATATATGTATATATATATATATGTATATATATATATGTATGTGTATATATATATATATATATATATATATATATATATATATATATAATGCTTTATATTGATAATATGGCAGGACTATACTTATAACTGCTTGAATATTATTTACTCTCTATATAAATTTGACCAGGTAACCTAATCTCTTTGTGCTTCAATTTCCTCACTTATCTAATTAAGCACATAATGGTAAACTTAACCTAATAGGGTTGTTGCTAGTTAAAAGAATTAGTAATATATGTAAAGCACTTATAACAGTACCCAGAACATGGCGCATGCTAAATAAACATTTTGTTGTTAGATGTGGATCCAGTTTTATCAGACTTTGAAAATATTTTTATTTTTTCTGACATTAAAAGTAATACATACAAAAATTCAAACAACTAGCAAAATGGATAGTAAAGATTATCCATAATCTAGTGTGACTCACAGATATCTGTTATACATATATGTTCATTTAAAAAGTGATTTTACAACTTTAATGGTTCATTTTGGCATAGCTACATGAAAATATTCTAGTTTAAGCCAATCTAAGATTATATGGCATGATTTAAATAAGGTCTGTGACATGGAGTTCTTTCAGTTGTATTCCCCTCTAATTGTACAGAAGCCCTATTGGTATAATGGTAAGGTGTGGAGGGAGAGAGGAAACATTCTACAGTCCTATGTTTAGGTCTCAATCTTTTAGTGAGCTAGTACCCCCAAGCTGTGACATTCCCAAGTGCTTTGCAGTTTTGTTATTTTTCCCTCTTAGGTGAGGCAGGAAGGTTGGAGGGGCCTGGAGTTGAGTATGTCTTTTCCAAGTTTGTTAGGTTACGGTCAATATTTTTTCCTGAGCACAGGCCTTTTTAAGAACAGAACCCTCTGGGCATATTACAAAATGGCTATACCCCCACCTCTGCGGGAAGCAAGAGGAATTATTCTCAGAACTTCACTGTAAGAATCTGGTAGGGATCCTTGAGGTAAAACACAAAATTGTAGGAGCCCCTGTAAGACTGGGATTTACTGGCGTTTTAACTCAAACTTGTTCACATTGAGCATTCAGCAATTCACTAATTACAGTTTAGGTTTTCCTGTCTAGGTATTGGTTCCTGTGGAGGTATCTGCTCTGATAAGTTGTGATTCCCTGTATCTGCCTGCCTGTCCCCCCAATTTTAGAGGCAATAGTTTCCCCTGTGTCCTCAATTTTCTGATGCATATAAGATTTGTTTATTTTCAGGTCAGCCCTTTTTTTGTGCATGTGAGAGTGGGAGTGATGACTTCTAAGTCCTTTACACACCGGACTGGAAACTAGCAGTCTCTGGTGTGATTTTTAGCAGAACAAAAGTCAAGTAGGCCTTTTGAGTTTTTCCATCAATGCTCAAAGTTCAGGAAACAAGGTCAGAAAAGGAGAATGATAGGGAAAGAAGGGTGATAACTAAGGAAACTAGGTTGAAGTGAAAAGATATGTCCCATTGATTCAGATAAACCCAGATTTAAAACACATATGCTTCATTTATTCACTTTGTGACTTTGAATATTTCACTTTCTCATCTATATACATAGTAATATTTACCTTGTGGGCATTTTTGAGAATTAAACAAGATAAAGCATATAAAACACCTGGTATATGAGATAGATAACCAATAAATAATAATTAGGATTTTTTTCCCATAGAAATGACCAGTAATAAGATGGAAGGACAGGCTAAATGGGTGGGTTAAGGGACTAAAATGAGTGAGAAGCAAAAATGCAAGTACATGTTTGTAGTTAGTGAGAGAAAAAAAGAATTTCCAAGTTAAGATCTCTAAGATTGGGACATTGAGATGAGTTTTTCAATGAAACAAATTAAATCTCCAGTTTACCCATGGGTAGTAGCATCTAAAACTTAATTTAAAAACCAGCAAGAAGAGGACTTTGTTTCATCAAAATGTCATATGTCTTAAAAATAATGTTAGTATCTATTACTAAAAATTTCCTAGAAATTTGACAGGGGTTTTCAAATAATTTTCTAGTCCTCTGGGAAAATAGCCATATGGCCTTTGGTTGACTTACTTAACCCACTGCCCAGTAAAATACTTTAAAGACAGATAAAACTCAAAGGATGTTTATGGAATTGAAAAGATCTTCTAGGCAATGGTAATTTTATCTATAAATGGACATAATATTTTTTGGCTGCTTGAGGCTAGAGGCTAAGCCAGTTATTTCCTGAGAACCTTCCCAGATCTTGAATCTGAGTTTCTAGCATTCTGTTTTAGTTTTCATTGGCTTTCTTCTCTATTTTTAGTTCCACTGGTTTTTGACTCCAGGAAGTGCCACTCCAACATATAATAATAGGGCCTGACCTTTATCCTTCCTTAGGTCTCTGAAGCCAACCTAAACCATTTAAAACATACGAGGAAGGAGAAGATAATAATAAAACTATATTTTAAAAAAGACTTACTCATGATACCAAAAACAGAAGCCGCTAAATGAAAAAATATAGGTAAATTGGAGTTCATAAAAATTAAGAACATTTGTGCATCAAAGGACACTATTAAGAAGGAGAAAAGATAACCTACTGAATGTGAGAAAAACATTTGCAAATTATATATCTGATAAGGGATTAATATCCAGAATATATAAAAACTCCTATAACTCAACAGCAAAAAAATAATAATGATAAAACCTAACAACCCAATTAAAAAATGAGCAAAGGACTTAAATAGACATTTCTCTAAAGAAAATGTTCAAATGTCCAATAACCACATGAAATGATGGTGTACATCATTAATCATTAGGGAAAAGCAAATCAAAACTATAATGAAATACCACTTCATGCCCACTAAGATGGTTATAATAATTTCAGGAAAATAACAAAACAGAAAATAACATGTGTGTGGGGAAATGTGGAAATTGGAACCTTTGTACATTGCTGGTGGGAACGTAAAATATTGTAGCCACCATGGAAAACAACTTGGCCAGTTTCTCAGAAGGTGAAACAAAGAACTACCATATGAGTATGACCCAGGAATTCTACTACTAGATATATGTCTAAAACAATTGAAAGCAGGGACTCAAACAGATGTCTGTACATCAATGTTGATAGCAGCATCATTTACAATAGCCAATAGATAGAAACAACCCAAGTGTCCATCAACAGATTAATGGATAAACAAAATGTGGCATATACCTTCAATAGAATATTATTCAGCCATAAAAACTGATCTTTCTATGGACCTCCTGGAGGATGCCTATCACCTTCTTCTACTCCATGTGGATAAAAAGAACAGCAGTAACAGTTTGCAAAGCATATTCACATTTACAGTAGGGGTCTCTAGTTCAGGATAAGTACACACAGGGCTTTCCTTAGGTGAGTACAAATAGCACAGTATATAAGCAAGTCCAGGCTCTTGTGCTGAGAGCTAGTTTGGAAACCAGGGCTTAGCATTTCTCAACTAACCAAATCTTGTGGCTTTATCTAACTGCATTACTCAATAAATACATCTCTACTATCTATAGTGATGTGCATGTACATATGCCTACATATTGAATACTTTTCCTGAAATGACATCCAACTCCAGAATCCAAGGCAGGTTGGAAGCCAGATAGAATGGAATGATGTGTAAGAAGGAAGTTACCACAAAGTTTCGACTGGTTATGGTGAAGGGAGTGGCGTTGTCCAGGATTAGATAGATCCAAAATTAATGTTTATTTCTAAAAGAGATAGTTGGCACAGGAGCAGAGAAGGGAGGAAGAGTTGGCTTTTTGGTTTGTATTTTCTGGGTGATATTTTTAAAAGTATCACTCACGGCAGAAAACATATTCAGTGTAAGAGGTCCAGATCTTGTCATCTGTCTGGTCATGGGTGACAGTGCAGGTGCCAGTGGAGTTGCATGCTACCATGTAAAAGCCAGCATCAGCTAGTTTGTCAAAGGCTTGTTCCAGAAAAGTGAATTTGAGATAATATCGAGAAGTGTACCGCTCAGGAGGACGGTCAGGGTCTCTGCTCTCATTTAGAGTATCTCCAAATACTTCTTTGGCCAATGAGATCTTACCACACACCATGATTCGGGCCACACGGCGGAATTTGGCATCTGTGTGGCTATCCCTACTCAGAGTATAGGAGCCTCGATAGCCAATGGTGATGAAACCTGCCTTCTTGAGGTCAGAACCACTACCTGCTGTTAGAGTTGGGGGATTATCAGGGCCACTAACTTGGATGTTATTACTTGAAGAGAAATTACATACGGTGTCAGTGTTGGTGGACAGCTTTTCTAGATCACTTTGGCATAGGTCATTGCCAACTGAGTTGAGCTTGTTGATTTTAAGAGCCAACATCTTCACTAGTTCTGGTAACTTGAAGTATTCTGCTTCTCTCTGGAGCCGACCACACTCTGGAAAGTGGTCTGGAAGCACTAGTTTTCGGTCTCTCATGTAGTCTAGTACATAGCGAAAGAGGAAACCATCTCGGTCTACAAAGAATCTCCCTTTGTTGTCCTGAATTAAAGAGCAAGGATTGTTTTTACTGAACATTTCCCAGAGAAGGGAGCCGGGAACACTGACCAAAGTAGGATAGCGAGTGATGTACACCTGACCACCTACATTGAGTTCAATAATCTCAGGAAAATGACGGAAATTCTCACTTGGCTTAGCACAACTTGATTTCTCTGGCATGGCCATATTGATCTGCAGAAGCAAAAAACATTGTTTCTAAGTAAAGGTTTACAGTATGGGGATTCTGTTTATAAACATTAATTTTCTGTGTTCTTTCATACTACATACCAAGAAAATCAAGCAAACCGTAACCTTTTGCAAATTAACTATTTTTAATGAGACTGGCAGCATAGAAAAATTGTACATGATTTGGCTTTGCAATGATTTTTTAATGTCCTTCTGAATGTTGGGTATATCTCACAATCCTCAATTCATAGTATGTTGTCACAGTCCATGCAGCGCCCCCTTTTTCGTGTTTGTTTTGGTTATTCTATTTTACTCTCATAGTCCATTCCCATTCCTGTCCCTGTTCGCATCGTAGCCAACCATTCTGGTAAGTTTACTGTGTATCTTTCTGTGTATACATATTCTTGAAAAAATGGGTTTTGTTGTTTTAAATAGATGTATATGTTACTGTATTATATATTTCACTCTTCATTTATATATTTTTTCACTCTCAGCACTATGTTACTCAAATCGCTTCATGTTGCTATGTGTATCCCCTGCTTCCAATCGTGGCATAATATGTGGTGTGCATCCACCATGTTTTACTATCCATTCTCCCAGATTTACTAACACCAGATTGCCTGTAACTCCCAGCTACAATGTATACTCCTGTACATGTTTCCTATGGACCTGTGAGAGAACATCTTTATGCTATATATCTAGCAGTGGTATTTCTGAGTCACATTGTATGTATATATCTAATTTGACTAAGTAGTTACATATTGCTCTCTAAAAGGTCCCTTGTCTGCATTTGTGCTTAATCCTCACATCTGCATCACGACTTGACTTATCCAATTTCTAAATTTTTGCCACTCTGCTGGCTGTAAAGTGATACCTCATTGAGTATTAGAAAATTAGCTATAAAACAAAGACCATAACTTAGTACCTCCTCACTGTCCATTAATTCGTTAACTTTTACAACTCCTGCCCCTACCACTTTACTAGAACCACTGTTTCCAACAGAAAATATGTTGTGCTCATCACCTTTCTTTATCCCCCATTCTTCTTTATCTCTGCAGCATTCAACATTATTTTCCATATCCTCCTTTATAAAACTCTTCCCTCCCTCAGACATGGTAAACCTAGACTTTCCCATCTCTTTCTACCTCATGGTCCATTCCAATTTTATCTCTGTCACTGGCTTCTCTTGCTTCTCAAACCATCCTAAACCGTGACCGTGGAAGCCTCAGAACTGTGTTTTTTGTTCTCTAATCTCTCCCTCAGAGCTTTTCAAACACTTACCTTTACATATATGATTCCCAAATCCCAACCTCTCTCCTAAACTTAAGTTTCGTACTGGCAACTACTTGCTAAATGCCACAACAGCACCTTGAATTCAGCATGTTCAAAACCACACTCATATGTGAAAGTATTTTGTAAAATCTAAGCTATTATAATTATTTTTCTCTTTATTTTTCCAGCCTAAAAAGGTCACATTTTACGACTTTTTTTTTTTTGTCCATGGTTTCACAATTTTCTCAGTCATTCAACCTGGAGATTTAGAAACTTCAGAGTCATCTTATTGACCTATTCATCTTTCTCATGCATATTCCTCACTAACCTAGAAATTATTACTTTATGATATCTCCTGCATACACAACCACTGCCATGTCCTGTTCTTCACTCTGCACTAACTGATCTGAACATCCAAATTGACCTGTCCATCTCTAGTTGAGATCCATCCACATCTGCCTTCCACCCCCCACCCCCCAAAAAAATATCCTACATGCTATTACCAGATTGGTTGTTATCACATCAACTTCTCTGTTTAAAAACTGTCAGTGACTCCACTTTGCGTAAAGATCAAATTGAAAGCCCTTACCCTGGAACTCAAAGCTATCTATAAGCTAGTTCTTTTCTCTCTTTAATGATAAGAATACCTAGCACTACATAGGACTTACTATGTGTCAGGCATTGTTCTTAGGCAATGAAGTAGGTACAATTATTATCCTCATTTTGCCAATGAGGAAACTGGTAAATAACTTGCCCAACATAAAACTAATCCTCACATCTGAGGTGGTATTCAAACTCAAACAGGAGTACTCCAGTGTCCATGTTCTTAACTATTCTTTTGATTGTGTCTGCTAAGATTTCATTACATATACAAAAAATGGTGTACTTGTTATTGCCTGTCATTATATGTTCATTTTTGTTGCCTTTGCCCATACCTTTTCCCCTTCTGAAAAGCATTATCCCACTTCCTTGACTTTAAGGACCAATTCAAGTCCCAACTAAGATTAACCTTCTCCTCATATTTCTATATTAAACTTGAGAATTTCAGTTCATTTTTTACTCATTTGGTTTCCTACTCTTTTACATAATATAATAATAGTAGCAGTAGTAACATAAATAATAACAATAGCTAACATGAAACTCTTATTATATGCCAGTCTTTTTCTGATCCTTTTTAATGTGATGACTCAATTAATGTTTCTAACAATCCAATAAGGTAAATACTACTGCAATCTCTATTTCTCAGAGGAATAAACAGATGCACAGTTTATTATAATTCTTCATACACACTACTGTTTTTAGTCTCCACTTCCTAATCTACCCTGCACACTACAAGTAGAATTATCTTTCATAAATGCAAAACTAATTATGGACTTCCTTGCTTAAACACTGTCAAAGTTTCTCAAAATCTAGAGAATGAAGTTCAAACATATTACAGTATATGAAAAGTTCCACACCAGTCGTTGCCTTGTTCTTGGGCTTTGATTCCAACTATCTTTCCCTTTCATACCACCAAAATGACTCTAAACTTTAGCCACACTGAATCTAATCCCAGTTCACCAGACTCGTCCACTTTTTCATGTCCACATGCCTTAAACTATGATTCCTTCAGCCTGAAATGGCTTCTTTTACTCTACCTACCCCACATCCCTGTCCCTTCTTGAGAAATAATATAGTGGCTTTGGGAAGGTCTGATTTCGAATCCCACCTCTGCAATTACTAGCTGGGTAACTTTGGGCATATTACTTATTCTCTCTGAGCCTCAGTTTTCTTATCCAGAAAATGGATATAACAAAAGATTCATAAGATGAGGAAATTGCGTATATCTTATATAAAGTACTTAATACAATATCTGTCATATAGTAAGTGCTTAATGGATGGTTGGTTACATTGGCTCCTTTAGCTTATCTTGGGACAAGCGGTGAAAGATTGCTATCCACCAGTTAATTATGCACTAGTCTTACAGTGCTGAAATGGAACATTCCCTCTAACTGCCCACCCCATCCCTTTTCTATTATTGCTTCAGATTAGAAATATCTCTCAGAGAACTCATTACAGTACACCGTAATTATTTATATGTTTGTCTGTTCCAAATAACCTCTAAAATACATGGTAATCTTGATTTAAAAATCTCTGGATCCCCAGCACTGTGAGCCTGGCAAGTAGTAAGCCGATAGCAAGCAATTATTGAGTGATGAATAAATTACCAACAAACAAATGTGATATCAATCTCATTACTTGCATAATCCCACAGTACACAAGTAGAAATGAATTTCTAGAAATTCATTTTGAATACATGTGTGAGCATATGAACAAAAAATATACATACACTACATTTTGCAGATTTCTGTTGTATATTCCCCCCCACCAAAAAAAAAACAAACTCAAGGAAAGTCTAAGACAGTTGTTTTCCATTGTACAAAAAGATAATTTTATAATACAATTAAACAGGTGAAAAATAGTAGTGTAAAGTTGATACCTTCTTATTTCAGGTTTTTCTTTCTTGAGGCTTTAGAGTTACTTCTGCTCAAGTCAACTGATGATTTAAAATCCTGAGTCAGAGTCACATTCAATTTGAGGAGCCAAAGTGGGTAGTCTATTTTGCCTCTCACATTAGAACAGAATTTTTAGCTAAGTCCTGAGGGCAGAACTGTGATTTCTGTAGGAATGAGTCAGAAGGGTAAATGTTAGGACGAGAACTGTAAGGAATGCTCAACCGCCACCCCTCTGCGGCACAACCACAACCATTTTTTAAAACAGGAATAGAAATTTTACTTTGAAAGTTATTTGCAAGACTAGTCCTAATAAACAGGAATCTCAATTTACTTTAAAGAAAGAAAAATGGATGCAGTTCCCCCAATAATAAAAAATTTCCAATTCAAAAGATCCCCTGGTATATTATAACATGAAGAAGGACATATTTCCCAAACAGGAAGATTTTTATCTGTTTTGCATGTATTTGTAATGTAAAAATCTTTTTTGCATGTAAAAATCTTTAGCTATGCCCCATTCTCCCCTTCCCCACCCCAGTGTTTCCTGTTCAGCTGGCTTTTGTCCAAGAGGAAGTGAAAAAAAATGTTCATTCAATCTAACCATTCTTCAGTTTTTGTAATGCTTATTTTGGATATAGTCCTATAATGTCTCTCTCTCTTTTTCTTTTCTGCACATAAACCTCAGGCTGATAAGGTTTTGTGGTTAGTTGCCCTCAGTAAATCAAAGAAATAAAGGTCTCTGCAAGGAGGATGTTAAAGGAGACAATGTGAAATACAAACAGTTTAAATCAGAGGATGAAATGTTCAACCCAGCTGTATGCTGCAAGCCTGAAGAGCTGAGCTTTATATTTCAGCGTATCAAGGTACTGAAGAAAGTGGCTAGTGCATCACTTGCTTTCTGTAGTCAAAGAATTCTACAACAAAGATCCAATGTTTTAAACAGAAAAAAGTAAGGTATATCAACACTCCTGATTTCTACCTGAAAATGTGAAGGAAGTATTTTCTAAGGAAATCAGACAGTTTATAAATGGACAATTTCCAATTTTATTAAACATGAAATATTTGTATTCTAATATCTCCTCTCTTCTCTCTCTCCCTTTTCCTATCTGTCTCACTCTCTCCTCTTTTGACCAGTCTGTCTTAAAAATACACTCACTTATAAGAATGAATACATCAATTTAAATTTTTAAATGTGGTTCCCACCTTTTATGTTGTCCCAGTTCAAAGAGATCCAAGACAGCAAAGTAGGTAACAGCTGAACAGGAAGTGTAAGCAAAAGGGAAAAAAAACAACATTAGGAATTAAGAAATAGCTTTTTTTCTACTGAAGGAGAAAATCCTCAGCAGCATTCCCACATCCTTCAAATAGCTTGGATCTATGGCTTTTTGTCTGTTTATAAAACAAAATGCTAGTACACAGATGCTTTAAAAATTCAAAATAAAATTTAAAAAATTACCAAATGATGAAAGGCAATCCGAATTTTCAGAATTCCCTTTCAGGAAGACTTGCCTGCTTTTGAATCTCTAGGTTGCTTGCCCATCAGCAGGTTCCACATGCAGTCTTCTCAATACACAGAAAGAACACACAGAGACATGCGCAACCCCAGCTCAAATGCAGAAGCTCCTGAATTCCAGAAGCAGTGGACTGCAAAGGAAAGGCAAAGGGATCAATAGAGTAGTTACCTTGAATCTCCAGCCACTCGAATATTGCCAAGTACAGCCTAAGCCTCTCTCTGCCTCGCTGCAGGCTAAGCTCTCAGCTTGTGAACTGCCTTCCTGCTCTCCTCTCTCTCCCTTGCTGTACTTTGGTGGTTGGTCTGGGTTTTCCCTTTTAATGCAAGGAAGCCTGTAGATCCTCCTCCCCTGCTATGACTTACTTGGCTTCCTCCCCAGCCAGCCTCCCAGATGGAAATGGCAAGCTCTCTACTCTGCAGCTTGAGGAGGAGCAAAGTCGAGAAAGGTGATGGTAATGTTAATAAAAGAGTATCATTTGGGGTAAGAGAAAATTTTTTTCTGATCTTTTGATCTCTCAAACACAACAAATAAACATTTAGTAGCTGCAAATTAATTAAACGTATTTTTAACTAAACAGTTGATTGAATTCTCAACATGGATGCATCAGATCTGTTTACTTGAATAATTTTATTGCGATAAATACTCATATGACCTCCACAGTTCAAATAAATCATTTACTAAGCACTGCTTATGTTTCAATATACTGTGCTAAATGCTGAGGATAAAGAAATAAATTAGTCACAGGAGCATTACAGTTTATTCCAGGAGAAAGATTTGTGAACAAATAAATTCAATATAAGTTAGTATTATGGAAGAGGTATGCATGCAGTGCTGTAAGAACACATAGAACATACCCCCTAGCCTGTATAGGGGTTCCCAAAGACTTCCTGAGATGTCTGAACTAACTTTTATCAGATGAACAAGAAGTAGCTGGAAAAAGATAAGTAAGAAATGTATTCCAGGCAGAAAGAACAGTGTTAGCAAAGTCAAATAGGTGTGAAAGAGTATGTCATTATTAGGTCATAATTTATATCTATCTATCTATCTATCTATCTATCTATCTATCTATCTATCTATCTATCTATCTATCTATCTATCTATCTGGAGGACTTAAAATGCTTTAATTCCCATTACTCATTTTTGGCTCATATGGTGTTATTTCCTTTTTTATTTTTTAATAAATTTATCAAGCTGACATTGACTGCTTAAATTATGTAGGTTTCAAGTTTACATTCTTATAATACATCATCTATATATTGCATTGTGTGTTCACCACCCAGAGTCAGTTCTCCTTCCATCACAATATATTTGAAACCCTTTTGCCTCTTCCACCATCCTCTCCCCTTACCCTCTGGTAACCGCTAAACTGTTGTCTGTGTCTATGAGTTTTTGTTTGTTTGTTTGTTTGTCTTGTTCCTTTGTTGCTTTCAGTTTTATATCCCACATGAGTGAAGTCATATGGTTCTCGACTTTTTCTATCTGACTTATTTCACTTAGCATGATAACCTCAAGATCCATCCATTTTGTTGCAAATGGCAGTATTTCGTCTTTTCTTAAGGCCGTATAGTATTCCATTGTACACATGTTTCACATCTTCTTTATCCAATCATTTATCAAAGGACACTTTGGTTGTTTCCATGTCTTGGCCACTGTGACTAATGCTTCAATGAACATAGGGATACATATATCTTTACAAATAAATGTTTTCAGATTTTTTTTTGGTAGATACCAAGAAGAGAGATTGCTGGGTTGTATGGTAATTCTATTCTTTTTTTTTTTTGAAATTTAGTGTGTTTTTTAATTAAAGTTTATTGGGGTGACAATTGTTAGTAAAGTTACATAGATTTCAGGTAAACAATTCTGTATTACATCATCTATAAATCCCATTGTGTGTTCACCACTCAAAGTCAGTTCTCCTTCCATCACCATATATTTGATCCTCTTTACCCTCATCTACCAACCTCCTCCCTCTTACTCTCTGATTATTCTTAATTTTTGGAGGCACCTCCATACAGTTTTCCATAGTGGCTGTACAAATTCAGATTCCCACCAATAGTGTATGAGGGTTTCTTTTTTTCCACAACCTCTCCAACACTTGTTATTACTTGTCTTATTGATAATAACCATTCTAACAGGTGTGAGGTGGTATCTTACTGTGGATTTGATTTGCATATCTCTAATAGCTAGTGAAGCTGAGCATTTTTTCCATCTCTGTTGGCCCTTTGTATGTCTTCTTGTGAGAAGTGTCTGTTCAGGTCCTCTGCCCATTTTTTAATTGAATATTTTTTTCTTTTGAGTTGCATGAGTTCTTTATATATTTTGGATATTAGCCCCTTATTGAAGGTGTTTTTTTGCAAATATCTTCTCCCATTCTGTTGGTTGCCTCCTTGTTTTATTGATGGTTTCTTTGGTTGTGCAGAAGCTTTATAGTTTGATATAGTCCCATTCATTTATTATTGCTATTACTTCTCTTGTCTTTGTGGTCAAATTCATAAAATCCTCTTTGAACCCAAGGTCCATAAGTTTAGTACCTATGCTTTCTTCTATGCAATTCATTGTTTCAGGTCTTATGTTTAAGTTTTTGATCCATTTTGAGTTAATATTGGTATATTGTGACAGATAGCAGTCTAGTTTCATTCTTTTGCATGTGGCTTTCCAATTTTCCCAGGATCATTTATTGAAGAGGCTTTGTTTTTTCCATTGTATGTTTTTGGCTCATTTGTCAAAAATTATCTGCCCATATATGTATATGTGGATTTATTTCTGGGTTCTCAATTCTATTCCTTTGTTCTCTGTGTTTTTCTGCCAATACCATGCTGTTTGATATTGTCACTCTGTAGTATAAATTCAAGTCAGGGAGTGTGATACCTGCAGCCTTATTCTTTTTTCTTAGGATTGCTTTGGCTATTTGGAGTTTTTTGTGATTCCATATAAATCAGATGGATTTGTTTGTTCTGTTTCTTGAAAAAAATGCCATTCGGATTTTGATGGAGATTGCATTAAACTGTATATTCCTTTGGGTAATATAGGCATTTCAGTTATGTTGATCCTTCCAATCCATGAACATGGAATATCTTTCCATTTATTTGTGTCTTTTCCCATTTCTCTTAATAATGTCTTATAGTTTTCAGTGCATAGGTCCATCACATGCTTTGTTAAATTTGTTCCTAGGTATTTTATTCTTTTAGTTGCAATTGCAAAAGGAGTTGTTGTTTTTTAAAATTTCATTGTTAGTATTTAGAAACACACTGGATTTTTGTACATTGATTTTGTGTCCTGCAACTTTACTGTATATTTTTATTGTTTCTAATAGTGTTTTTGGCGGAGTCTTTAGGGTTTCTATGTAAAGAATAATGTCATCTGCAAAAGGTGACAATTTGACTACGTCATTTTCAATTTGGATGCCTTTTATTTTTTTCTCTTGCCTGAGTGCTCTGGCTAGGACTTCCAGAACAATGTTGAAGAGCAGTGGTGAGAGGGGGCATCCCTGTCTTTTTCCTGACCGTAGAGGAAAAGCTTTTAGTTTTTCACCATTAAATTTCATATTAACTGAGGGTTTTTCATATACAGCCTATATTATGTTGAGGTACTTTTCTTCTATACCCATTTTATTAAGTGTTTTAATCATCAACAGATGTTGTATCTTATCAAATGCTTTTTCTGCATCAATTAATATGATCATATGATTTTTATATTTTACTTTGTTGATATGGTGTATCACGTTGATCAATTTGCATATGTTGAACCATCTTGTGCCCCTTGAATGAACCCCACTTGATTGTGATATACAATATTTTCAATGTATTGTTGTATTCATTTTGCTAGTATTTTGTTTAGTATTTTTGCATTTGTATTCATCAGAAATATTGGTCTGTACTTTTCTTTTTATAGGGCCACTATTTTTTAATGTCGGAGTAAGGAGAGGCAAGCTTTACAATCCCAAAATCTAAACCAATTTTCTTCAGATTATCTAATACAAGTAGCTTTAACTTAATGATTTCACATCACATGCAATTTCTCTCTTTCACCTCAAGTTGAATCACTGAATTAAAATGTGGATTTTTCAAAAAGAAAATGTGAACGTTGCCATGGACTTGTCTCTCTGAACCTGTACCTCTTCTCCCTCAGTCAAACAGCCAAACAGGTTCCCGAGAAATAATGTTAGATATGGTGCAGTTTGGGGTGAGGTTATCTTTGCCTATAAGGAACAGAAAGCCAGACTCAACAATAAGGGGTATGTATTTTCTCACACACTGAATCTTTAGCTAGGCCAATTACACTATTAGTTATTTCAGTAACTGAATGACTTCATTAAGGACATCTTCCGTTATTATGTTCAACTGTCTTTGGAATGTAAGCAACATCCTTTTTAGTCACCAAATGGCTTTAGCAGTTCCAAATATTGTAATGCTATACAATACTCTCTAAAAATCCAGAAGTGAAGAAAAGGGCTGTTCCTTCCAAAACAGCTTCTCCCACTCTCCATTTTAGAAGTATTTAAATAATCCCCCCAAAAGGAGGATGTGTGCAGTATTATCAAATAGTACTTATAAACTAAATCATTTGGACTCTAATTACAAGATCTCATTACCTATACACCTTCAAATATTTCTTTCTTTTTTTCTTAAATTTATTGGAGTGACAATTGTTAGTAAAATTACATAGATTTCAGGTGTACAATTCTGTATTACATCATCTATAAATCCCATTGTGTGTTCACCACGCAGAGTCCGTTCTCCTTCCATCACCATATATTTGATCCCCCTTACCCTCATCTCCCACCACCGCCCCCCTTACCCTCTGGTAACCACTAAACTATTGTCTGTGTCTATGAGTTTTTGTTTCTCATTTGTTTGTCTTGTTCTTTTGCTGTTTTTGGTTTATATACCACCTATCAGTGAAATCATACGGTTCTCTGCTTTTTCTGTCTGACTTATTTCGCTTAGCATTATACTCTCAAGATCCATCCATGTTGTCACAAATGTTCCTATATCATCTTTTCTTACCGCTGAATAGTATTGCATTATGTATATATACCACAACTTCTCTATCCATTCATCAATCGAAGGACGTTTTGGTTGTTTCCATGTCTTGGCCACCGTAAACAAAGCTGCAATGAACATTGGAGCACACGTGTCTTTATGTATAAATGTTTCAAATATTTCTTTTTAAGGTAGGAAAATCCTTCCCAAAAGCACTACCTGTGTCCCTAGTAGATGTTCCCACAGATCCCAATGGCCCTGATTGGGTCATATGTCCTCCCCTAAACCAGTCATTGGCAAGGGGATTTAGATCACCATCATAGGCTTAAATCAATCTTAATTCACACCCTGGGCTGGGAAGAAAGTCAACTTTTTCTAAAGCACATTACTGACAAAATCTGAAACAAACAAAACAAAACTTGGATTCCGTTAGCAAATCAGAAACTGGACAGTGGCTGCTGGATAGACAAATAGTAGTATTCACCATAAGTTGTTCTTTGTTGATATTAGGCCAAGAGACCCAAATCCTGACTTGGCACAAACACCTTGCTCCCCATTATTGGAATCTGAACAGTTAGATTTAGAAACATAAAATCAAAATTCCCAACTTTATGATTTCTCCAAGGCTACCCTTAGTTTAAAATTTTTTCATTGTGATGAACTATACACTGGGTGCCAAAAAAAAAATGTATACAAGTGGACACTTTGGTCAACATTGGTAATCAGAAATGTCTGGACGCTGATGGTAATGACTTTGAGCACCTCTTGCAATTGCAGAAGTTAAATGTGACTTGCATTCATCTTCTGTTATTGGTATATAGTGAGTACTACAATTTTAATAGATTTTTCCTTTCTTAAAATGTGCATACATTTTTTGGCACCCTCTCTCTCTCTCTCTCTCTCTCTCTATATATATATATATATATATATATATATCCATAAAAAATGAAATATTGCCATTTGTAATAACATGGATGGATTTGCATGCATTATGCTAAGTGAAGTAAGTCAGAGAAAAACAAATACCATCTGATCTCAGTCATATGTGGAATTTAAAACAAAACAAGCTGATACATACAGAGAATAGATTGGTAGTTACCAGAGGCAGGGGGTGTAGGGGTGGACAAAATGGGTGAAGGAATTCAAAAGGTACAAATTTATAAAATAAATAAGTCATGGGGATGTAATATACAACATGGTAACTACAGTTAATAATACTGTATTGCATATTTGAAAGTTGCTAAGAGAGTAAATCTTAAAAGTTCTGATCACAAGAAAAACATTCTATAGCTATGTATGGTGATGGATGGTAAGTAGACTTATTGTGATGGTCATTTCATAATATATACAAACATCAAATAATATTGTATACATGATAGTAACATAATATTGTATGTCAGTTATACCACATTTTTTTTTAAAAAAGACTGTGAATAAACAGCAAATAAATGATGACTACTATAAAAAAAAAACCAAAAACAAAAATATAGCAATTATTGGTGAGGATGTGGAGATATTGGAACACTTGTGATCTGTTGGTGGCAATATAAAATGATGCAGCCACTATGGAAAAACTTTGTGACATTTCCTCAAAAATTAAACACGAAATTTCCCCGTGATCCAGCAATTCCACTTCTGGGTTATATCCAAAACTTTTGAATCAGGGATCTTCAAGAGATATTTGTACAACCATCTTCATAGCTGCATTATTCACTATAGCCAAAAGGTCGAAGCAACCCAACTGTCCATCAACAGGGGAAAGGATGAACAACATGCAATATATACATACAATGGGATATTATTTAGCTTTTAAAGGGAAGAAAATTCTGACACATGTTACAACGTGGATGAACCTTGAGGACATTATGCTAAATAAAATAATTCAGTCCCAAAAAATGAATATTGTATTATTCTATTTATATGCGGCTCTACGGTAGTCAAACTCATAAAGATACAAAGTAAAATGGTGATTACCAGGGGCTGGGGGCAGTGGAGAATGGGGAGTTGTTGTTTAATGAGTATAGCATTCAAGTTTGCAAGACGAAAAGAGTTTTGGATATTGGTTGAATAACAATGTGAATGTACTTAACACTACTGAGCTATACACGTTAAAATGTTTAAAATGGTAAACTTCACCTCAATTTAAAAAGAATAAAAAGAAAGTAAATTTTATGTTATGTGTATTTTACAATAAAAACAAATAAAAGGGAATGGAGTACTGATACACAGTATAGCATCATGAACCTTGAAAATGTCATGCTTAGTGAAATAAGCCAGACACATAAGACCATATACCATATGTTTCCATTTGTATGAAATGTTTAAATAAACAAATCCATACAGACAGAAAATAGATTAGTGTTTTCAAGGGTCTGTGGGGAGAGAGGATTGGGAGTGACTACTGAAGGATACTTGGTATTTTTAAAAAATAGTTATTAAACTTACTGGGGTGACATTGGTTAAAATTACATAGGTTTGAAGTGTACAATTCTATAATACATCATCTGTATATTGTATTGTGTGTTCACCATCCAAAGTTAAATCTCCTTCTGTCACCACGTATTTGACCCTCTCCACCCTTTTCTACTTCCCCCATCCCCCTTTCCCTCTGGTAACATCATATTGTTGTCTGTGTGTATGAGTTTTATTTTCTTTGTCTTGTTTGTTTGTTGCTTTTAGTTTTATATCCCACATGTGAGTGAAATTATATGATTCTTGACATTTTCCATCTTATTTCATTTACTGTGATATTCTCTCAAAATTCATCCTTGTTGTGGCAAATGACAGTATTTTATCTATTATTATGACTGAGTAGTATCCCATTGTATAATATTTACCAAATCTTCTTTATCCAGTCATCTATCAAAGGACATGCAAAGGAAGTAAAAGCAAAAATAAATGAATGGGACTATGTCAAACTAAAAAGCTTCTGCATAGCAAAAATATATCACAAAACAAAGAGGCAACCAACTGAATGGGAGAAGATATTTGCAAAAAAACACCTTCAATAGAGAGCTAATGTCTGAAATATATAAAGAACTCATGCAACTCAAAAAAAAATCTAATTAAAAATCGGCAGAGGACTTGAATAGACACTTCTTCCAAGAAGATATACAAATGGCCAACAGTTATATGAAAAGATGCTCAACTTCACTAGGTATTAAGGAAATGTAAGTCAAAACCACAATGAGATATCACCACACACCTGTTACAAATGGCTATTACCAACAAGATAAGGAATAACAAATGTTGGAGAGGTTGTGAAGAAAAAGGAACCCACATAGAAGGTCTGACAATGAAGTTTGTGACCTTGTTGTACCGATGTTGCTAACCTTTTTTGATACCAGAGGGATTATTCATTATGAATTTGTACCAGCTTGACAAACAGTTAACCAAGTTTACTATTTGGAAGTGCTGAAAAGGCTTCATGAAAAAGTTAGATGAAAATGACCTGAACTATTAGCCAACAATTCATGGCTCTTGCATCACAACAGTGCACCAGCTCACACAGCACTGTCTGTGAGGGAGTTTTTAGCCAGCAAAAAAATAACTGTATTGAATACCCTCCCTACTCACCTGATCTGGCCCCCAGTGACTTCTTTCATTACCAGAAGATAAAGGAAACATTGAAAGGAAGACATTTTGATGACATTCAGGACATCAAGGGTAATACAATGACAGCTCTGATGGCCATTCCAGGAAGAGTTCCAAAATTGCTTTGAAGCATCGACTAGGTGCTGGCTTCAGTGCATAGCTTCCCAAGTGAAGTACTTCAAAGGTGACCATAGTGATATTTAGCAATGAGGTATGTAGCACTTTTTCTAGGATGAGTTCACAAACTTAATTGTCAGGCCTCATATGCTGCTGTTCGGAATATAAATTGGTACAGCCACTGTAGAAAACCATCTGGAGTTTCCTCAAGAAATTAAGAATAGAGTTACCATATGACCCAGCATTCCCTCTTCTGGGTATCTATCCTAAAATTTTGAAATTATCTATTCATAAAGATATATGTACCCCTATGTTCACTGCAGCATTATTCATGGTAGCCAAGACATGGTATATGGTTTTTTTTGGAGTGATGAAAATGTTCTGGAATTAGATAGTGTTGATGGATGCACAATTTTGTGAATACACTTAAAAATACTGAATTTTATACAATAAAAAGATGAATGTTATGTTATTTGAATTCATTTTCTTTTTTTCTTTTTTTAAATTTATTGAGGTGACAATTGTTAGTAGAGTTACATAGATTTCATGTGTATAATTCTGTATTACATCATCTATAAATCCCATTGTGTGTTCACCACCCAGAGTCAGTTCTCCTTCCATCACCATATATTTGATCCCCCTTACCCTCATCTCCCATCCCCCACCCCCCTTACTCTCTGGTAACCGCTAAACTATTGTCTGTGTCTATGAGTTTGGATTCATTTTCATTAAAAAACAACAACAGCAGCAAGAAAACCTGTAAACAACCTAAGTGTCACCAGACATCTCTCCATAGAGAATTAGTTAAATAAAAAATTATGGTAAGTCCGTACAATGGAATTGTGTACAGCCATTAAAAAGATATTTTAAAATGAGAAGAAAGAATGTACTATATGAAAACTCACCAAGGTATATGATTATGGTAAAAACAAAACAAAACAAAAAACTACATACAAAAACTGAATACTTAATGGAATTCTAAAATAATTCTAGTTAAATAGTACATTAAAACCTAAAAATAAAACAAAAAAAATGTGTATTCTCCCTCCAAATCATTCTTACTTTTCATTTTATGAGAATGTTACAGAAACGCCATTGTTCTTGTCCCTAGATACGTACTTGAAAAACAACAGAGGAGTCTGTTATATTTGTACATGGAAGAGAAAAATTATTGGCCTTGAGATGAAAGCTCACTTCCAAAAGAAATCACAATGAATCAATCAACTTCTCAATAACAAACAAACAAACAAACAAACAAATCTAAATGAAAACAGATTACTATCACCCAGAGTGGGGAGGGTTCAGTTTTGTTCTTTGTTTTTGTTCTCTCTTTAGGCACTTTAAATTATGAAAGAAATTTGGATCTATAGCACTTCTCAAATCTGTTCTTCAACCTAACAGTGCTCTCTTCTGTTTCCATGATTCACATTAAGCTAGTTTATCAATGTTGAGGAAAAAAACCCCGGAAAAACCACAAAACTTAACTTGGAAAAGATGATGGGGAAAAATCATTTTGAAACGTAGAAGTAAAGGGATTTAGTTTCTATTCTAGTATAACAAAAATAAATAAACAAAAGTCCAGTTGCAAGTATGATGGTGGTTACCAAAGGCTGGGGAGAGGGGCAAATGGGAAGTTGTTTAATGTGTATGAAAATTTTCTGGAGATTGTTTGTACAACATTGTGAATATACATAACACTACTGAACTGTGCACTTAAAAATGGTTAAGATGGTAAGTTTTATGTTATGTGCATTTTTCTACAACAAAAAATAAAAGTTAATAAATCCAGTTGAAGTATAAATAGTCCAGGTTGATAGCAGCGGTTCTAAGTTGGGACTGTTTTCACCTCCATCAGATGTTTACCATAAATCAAACCCACCTGGATTTGATGTAACTTTTAATTCCTGTCATTTCACTAAAATAGGCACATATTTCTTTTTAACTTACTAAAACTATCGATATAAAACGTCATTTCAACGTTAACTCTTAAAGTCTTGAGTCTCACAAACTTAGAGACCCATGTAAAAAGATTATAAAAATGTTACTGCATTTACTTTGGGAAATAATAAAATACTTTGCAATATCAAAAAATAAAGACTCTAAGATTTGACTTCTACTGGGTCAAAGGCATGAAGTTCACTGAGGGGGAACACTAGGAACAAGTTTGGAGGATAAGGGATAGAGAGAGACCAGTGGTTCTCAGCAGGGATGATTTTGCCCCCAGGGGACATTTGGCAGTGTCTGGAGATATTTTTGGTTATCACAACTGGGGGTGTTGGGGGGTGCTACTGGCATGGGTTGGGATACTGGTAAATATCCTGCAATGCACAGGACCGCCTTCCCCCACCCTCCACACCACTACAAAGAATGATCTGTCCTCAAATGTCAATAGTGCCAAGAGAGATCTCTCTTTTGACTTTGGCCATCTTTCTTAGCCGTTGTAGCAGGCTTCTCTTCTGTCTCTAATTACTCACTGTTCTGTCTTTACCCCACTTCTCTTTTCTCTACATTTTCTGTTGGGGGATATCATCAATTCCCATGACTTCAACTACCACATCTATGTTACTGACTTACACATATTTATATCGAGTCGCAACTGCTCTTCTAGCTCTAGAGCCTTAGTTTTCTTGAATTCCCATCACATATTTTCATTACCCTACTGCTACATTTCTTGTCTTTATTAGTAGTTCTGATAGGAAACCACAGGGTCATTTATATTCCAAACATTTTCCGAGTGTCTAGTTTGCATAAAGGGCTGCTCTGGTACTTGAAGGAAGGTAGAGATGATGGAGATGAGAGGCAATCCTGGTTAATAAGTGTTTTAATTGCATTACCCTTGATTATGGCAATAGTTTTGCAAGGAAGACATTATCTCCTGGCAACCAAAGCTCAAAGTGTTTAATCAACTACTTAAATATCACAAGCTTGCAAATAGCTTTTAAAAGTCAGATCTATTTTGATATTCAAGATTGAACTATCTCCATTATTTAAAAAAAATAAAATAAAATGAGGACAGTGTTGGAAAAGTGTGGTCTAGTTTGTCCATAGCCAAGGCGGTATGGATGTGAATGGTGAGGGCCTAAGTAGTTCCAGTAGCCTTTTCTTCTAAGACACATTGCACCCTCTTCTGGTTAATTACCGTATATCATAGAATAAATACACTTACGATGGTAAGATAAATCATTTTTTATAACTCAAGGAAAAAAAATAAACATAGCTAGTTAAAGTATGACATACTATCAATTGTCAGACATTTCCCTAGATGTTTAAGCATTAAAAAGGCAAGCTTTTAGAGATTTCTAATTTGTTAAAATACGAAGCAAAAAGTAATCTTAGATTCTGACATACGGTGAATTTATTTTCCACATTCAACTTTCAAGGTCAGTGCTAGTGTGCTATTCTGCACTTTCGTCGACTAATACCTTTGTATACTGTCTGTCAAATGATCGTAAGTAGTTTCGTGGCTTTGTGTTGTGCATCTGCAACTCGATCTTATAGCCCTTAGCGCTTCAATCATTTCTTTGTTTTCCCCGCCCCCGCCCCCGCCCCCGCCCCCGCCCCGCCCCTCACACTCCGCGCCGTTCCACAATCTGCGGAGTTTACTACCTAGGTATAGATATGAATTTCTTCTAATCATAAAATTGCATAGGTTTTTTAAGTCTGTTCGTAGATTTAATTACACTAGGGGGAGGGATGATGGAAAAGCATTATATTACATATACGCATCATTTTTTAAAAGACCAATCCTGGTAGAAACGTTAAAATGGGGTGGGGTAGGGAGCTGGGGCGGAGGCAAAGAGGGGATATACGTATCAGGATACCGGAAATGCGGTGAGAGAAACCCGGAGGAAGCTCTGTGCTTGGTGGGGCCCCGCCGCCATCTCAGGTCTCTTCGCCTCGCCAGGGTCCAGCAGAGAGAGCTGACGCCAGGTCCTATAATCCTTATGGAGGACCAACCTTGTACCTCCGGGAGATCCACGCTCCCACCTGGAAACACGCGGGAAACCAAGCCTCCAAAAAAGCGCTGCCTCTTAGCTCCGCGGTGGGATTATCCGGAAGGAACCCCGAACGGAGGTAGTACTTCACTCCCCTCGGCACCTCCTCCTGCAACACCCGGCCTAACGTCGCACCCTCCTCCTCCGGAGAAGTAGTAAAATATACTTCTCCCACCCTAAACCAGGTTAGATTCTTTCTCATCTGGGACATCCTGGCTCTCTGAAACTTAATTATGTATTTCCCAGATCGCCTTCCGTTTTCCCTGTTCTCGCCACGATTTTAAAATGGAGAAAATATGCATGCGTTAAATAACTTTCACAAAATATGCTTGGATAAAATTATGCATATTTAATGACATTAAGTAAGTATTTTTAATATATTAATTGTGATAATTGTGGGTGTTAGTTTTTAAGAAATAGACTTAAGTCTTTGATATGCATGAAAGTAATTTCGTGGATTTGAGGTGGGGGCTACAAACAAACGATTCATGAGTTGATAATTATTATACCTAGGTGATGTATATGTGGCAATTCATTATACCGTTCTCGTTACTTTTGTGTATATATGGAATTTTTCAATTTAAAAAATGCTTTGCTGTGTGTATGACTTGGATAGAAAAAGATTTTCTCTTTTAGCAACTCTTCTCCTTCCAAATAACCCCAGCCTGTTCTATTCACTCCTTCACTGTGTCCCCTCGATATTTATGGACTCATTTTCCTTGGAATTGTTTAGCACATGCTGCTCTGTGATAATTCTTGTCTCTTAAGCCAGAAGCTCCCCGGCACTGTGACCTTCTGCCTTGTTAGCCAGGCTTTCCCCAAGAAAGGAACTGATTCTCTCCCATCCAGCCTTGGACACTGATGGGGCAGAAGCACGCTCTGCACCTCAGGCTTCTTTGAGAGGGGGCCGTTGTTAGCTTACTGACCTCAGGTTGCCAACATCCATCCACATGGTTGCAACAGGGCCACAGGCAAATAAGCCTTTTCTTCACAGTGAAAATTCAGACATGGCCAAAGCTAATTCACAGACCATGGAGTCCACCGGGAATTTTCAGGTGGCTCACCCACTGAGTATGCTCTTTCTCTCTGTTCTGTCGGGTGCTCTGTCCCTATCCTTTTCTCTGTCTAATGCTTATTTTCTGTAAACTAGTCAGAAAGCCTTCAGTGTGGGAGAAAATCTTCTATATTTGCCTTGTACATTTTGCACAAGCTAAAATAAAACAAAAACAAAAAGTAAAATATACTGCAAAAAATGCTTTTTTCAAGATCAATAACAGTGTATTGAAGGCCTAATTCCTATGCCTAGCACTGTCCTAACAGAAGGTATTACAAGCTGAGCTGCAAAAGTGTATGATTGTTTTTCTGTATATGGTGGGAGAATTTAATAAGTAAAAAAAAAAATTACAGTATGGTAAATCAAACCCACGTGACATAATGTTTGCTTGTTTAAGGTATTCAGGAAGCAACCTTGGATGGACCAAGTCATTCTGCCTGGTAGTAGTAATCATGAGCTATCAGAGGAAGGGGAAAATTTGGGTGACCCTTAAAGGGTTAGTGACATCAGCCATGTGGAGGGGAAGAGAATGTTTTTCAGGCCTAGTGCTTTCAGAACAAAAGATCCAAGACAGGCTTGTTCTGGGAAAAGCTTGGCTATAACTGAATCTATGAGAAGGACTTGGAAGTGAGATAGAAGTGTTGCAGCGCCTCGAATGTTATGCTAAGGAGTATGCAATTTAATCCATAAGCAGTGGCAACCATTGAAGATTTTCAAGCAAGTGATATATTTTAGTAGTCCAGTTTTTACTATCAGAAACAATCTTGTATTTATATGACCTTATATAATTAAAAAATAAAACCAAATCTGATCTAAGCCTCACAGATCCTTGTAATCCAAAGGACACAGGGCATCCTTTCTTCATTTATGCAGTAAACCTCTATGGATCCATTGCAATGGACTCGCCATTGTGCTGGAAGCTGGAAGGGATGGATGACCAAGGCATAGTGCCTGGTACATAGTAGAAATGAAACATATATTTGAATAATGAAGTCAGTGAATGATAGGATAACAGTGACAACTAACGGGGTTCTGGATTTAGGGCTTGGTGGTAGTGCAAGAAAACGAATGAGCTCTATTTTACTTGAAAGCATCACCAGGTCATTCCTTACAGCCTGACTTTCCCCAACTTTACCTCTATCCAAGCGTGTAGTGGTGGTGGGCAGAAGGGATAGTAATGCTCAGATAGAAAACAAAGGAGGTTGTATAGGGCAAGCAGTGCAAGAGCTGCATAATGTCCTCTAGTGATTCAGATCAATGAAAATTGTAATAATGGTAAATATTTACTGAACACTTTTTACGTGCCAGATTCTGTTCTAATTGGCTTCTGTAGTCTATGGCTGTTATTGTTTATTATTAATATTTGTTATTGCTATGCAGTAGTCCCTTTCATCCTATCTATGTAACTGTTTTATAAGAATAACATATAATTCAAATGGGGCATGGTGGAGCATAAGGACCTGAGGAGGCCAGGGGAAAGAGATAAACAGTAACAGCAAAAATGATTTTACCTTATTTTACTATTTTTCAGTCTTTGAAGGATTCCAGTATGACTCCTTTTCCTTCGTGCATTTGTAAAATAGTTTATCCAGTGAAGACAATGAAGATTATTGACAATTCTACCCTGCTTTTTCTGTTGTCCTGCGCTGGGAAGTTGTGATTTTTTAAGGTAATATTACCAAAAACTTATTAATGGGAGAAGAAAAATAAGAGTTGACTGTGACACTAAATTAATTTATTATGACATTAAAAATAACTAGCCAAACAAAAACCAAAAAGCTATCTACAAATGATAAAATTGAAACCATTTCTACAGTATATGAAACCATGTATACCATATAGTAATAATGTAATCTCTAAGCTGTTTTGTTCGATTCACTCCTAATTACTTTATAGTTTCTGTTACTGTGAAGTCTGTTTTTTAAACTACGCTTTTCTGATTATTGATGATAAATGAGAACATGATTGATATTTTCACATACTGATTTTAAATGCTTCAGCTTTTCTGAATTGTACTTGTTTTGATAATTTATGGATTCTCTGTTAATTGTATTGGGAATAATGGCAGTTTCTTCTTTTCCAATATTTTTTAGCATTTTTTTAGCTTGTTTTACTATGCTGGCTGGGATCTTCAGTACAAGGAGAAATAGTAGCAGTGATAGAGAATTTCTTTGTCTTGCTACTGAATTTACAAGGGAATTCTACAAATGTTTGACCGTTTTTAGTAGATTTTCTTTTCAGGTGAAGGAAGTTCCTTTCATTCTTAGTTTGCTGAGAGTTTTTATTATGAATGAGTATGGAGTTTCTTCTCCAGATACTTTGTATTTACTACTATGATTATATGGGGTTTTTTTCCCCCTCCATTAATATGACAGTGTGACAAGTTACAGTAATCAGTTTTCTAATATATATCTTGCTTTTGGTTTCATCAGACCCTCACCATTGAATATTTTTTCCTATTTTAATAATTTTTATTAAATTTATTGGGGTGACAATGGTTAGTAAAATTACATAGGTTTCAAGTGAACGTTTCTGCAATGCATCATTTATGTAACATATTGTGGACTCACCACCCAGAGAGTTCTCCGTCTATCACCCTTTGCCCTCTTCTACCATCTCCCCTCCTCCCTTTCTCTCTGGTAACCACTAAGTTGTTGCCTATATCTATGAGGTTTTGTTTCTTTGTTTGTCTTGTACCTTTGTTGCTTTCACTTTTATATCCCACATATAAGTGAAGTCACATGGTCCTTTTCCTGTTTGACTTATTTCGCTTAGCCTAATAACCTCAAGATCTATCCATGTGGTCGCAAGTGACAGTATTTCATCTTTTATTATGACAGAGTAGTATTCCGTTGTGTATATATACCACATCTGCTTTGTCCAGTCATCTATCAGAGGACATTTTGGTAGTTTCCATGTCTTGGCCACTGTAAATAATGCTGCAGTGAACATTGGGGTACATATATCTTTATGGATAAATGTTTTCAGATTTTTTTGGTAGATACCCAGGGGAGGGATTGCTGGGTCATATGGTAATTCTATTCTTAATTTTCTGAGGAACCTCCATACTTTTCCATAGTGGCTGTACCAATTTACATTCCCACCAGTAGTATGTGAGGGTTCCTTTTTCTCCACAGCCTCTCCAACACTTGTTATTACTTATGTTATTAATAATAGCCTTTGTAAGAGGTGTGAGGTGATATATCATTGTGGTATTGTGGTTTTGATTTGCATTTCCCTAATAGCGAGTGAAGTCGAGCATTTTTTCATATACGAGGTCAGACAATTAAGTTTGGGATGGGTTATTTTGCTGCAGAAGCGTTTTAGTTTGATATAGTCCTATTCATTTATTTTTGATTTTACTTTTCTTTAAGGTCAAATTCATAAAATCCTCTCTAAGACCAACGTCCTTAAGTTTAGTACCTATGTTTTCTTCTATGTATTTTATTGTTTTAGGTTTTATATTTAGGTCTTCCATCCATTTTGAATTAATTTTTGTGTATGGTGACAAAAACTAGTCTAGTTTCATTTTTTTGCATGTGGCTTTTCAATTTTCCCAGCAGGAATTATTGAAGAGGCTTTCTTTTCTCCGTTGTATGTTTTTGGCTCCTTTGTCAAAAATTATTTGCATATATATATATATATATATATATATATATATATATATATATGGCTTTATTTCTGGTCTCCCAGTTTTGTTCGATTGGTGTATGCATCTGTTTTTCTGTCCATCCCAGGCTGTTTTGGTGATTGTAGCTTTGTAGTATAATTTGAAGTCAGATAGTGTAATACCTCTGGCTTTGCTCTCTTTTTTTTTTTTTCAGGATTGCTTTGGTTATCTGGGGTCTTTTGGGATTCTGTACAAGTCTGATGATTTTTTTGTTCTATTTATTTAAAAAATGCCAATGGGATTTTGATGGGGATTTCATTAAATCTATATTACTTTGGCAACATGGCCATTTTAACTCTATTGATTCTTCCAATCCATGAACACGGAATATCTTTTCATTTCTTTGTGTTTTCTTCCATTTCTGCCTATACCATGCTGTTTTCTTGAATTTCTTTTAATATTGTTTTGTAATTTTCAGTACATAGGTCCTCCATATCCTTTGTTAAGTTTATTTCTAGGTATTTTATCTACTCATATGTCAATGGACACATACCGTTTCTATATCTTGTCTATTGTAAATAATGCTTCAGTGACCATAGGGATACATATATATTTTTGTATTAGTGTTTCCATATTCTTTGGATAAATACCCAGAAGTGGGATAGTTGGATCATATGACAGTTACTGTGTTAATTTTTTGAGGATTATCCCTACAGTTTTTCTAGTTTATAGTGGTTGTGCTAGTGTACAACCCCACCAACAGTATATGATGATTTGCTTTTTTCTGCATCCTCTCCAACACTTGTTGTTTCTTGTCTTTTAGATGATATCCATTCTAACAGGTGAGGTGATAATCTCATTGAGGTTTGGATATGCATTTCCTTAATGGTGATGTTGAACATCTTTTCATGTGCCCGTTGGCCATCTATACGTGTTTATGTCTGTCTTCTTTAGAAAAATCTCTATACAGATCATCTGCCCATTTTTTAATAGAGTTCTGTTTTCTTGTTGTTGAAATGTATGAGTTCTTTACATATTTTAGATATAAACCCTTTATTGGATGATTAATTTGCAAATACGTTTTTCTGTTTGGTAGGTTGCCTTTTCTTTTTGTTGATGGTTTCCTTTTCTGGACAGGAGATTTTTAGTTTGATATAGTCCTATTTCTTTATTTTTGCTTTTTTCCCCATGCCTTTGGAGTTGAATCCACAGGAACACCAACATCAAGGGGCTTGCTGCCTGTGTTTTCATCTATGTATTTTATGGCTTCAGGTCTTGTGTTCAAGAGTTGAATCCCTTTTGAGTTAATTTTTGTGTATGGTGACAAAAAACAGTCTAGTATCATTCTTTTGCCGGTGGCTGTCCAGTTCCCAACACCATTTATTGAAGAGACTTCCCTTTGTCTATTGTATGTTCTGTGCTGCTTTGTCAAAAATTAGTTGTCCATATATGTGTGAGTTTATTTTTGAGCTTTGGATTTTGATGCATTGTTCTGTTTGTCTGTATTTCTGCTATACCATGCTGTTCTAATTGATCTATTTTTGTCATATGGTTTGAAATCAGGGAATGTGATACCTCAGGCTTTGTTCTTTTTTCTCAGTATTGCTTTGGCTATTCGGGTTTTTGGTTTTGTAGTTCTGTCCAAATTTAAATATATCTTGTTCTATTTCTGTGAAAAATTCCATTGGGATCTTTATAGGGATTACTTTGAATCTGTAGATTGCTTTAGGTAATAGGGACATTTTTACAATATTAATTATTCTAATCCATGATTGCAGAATATCTTTCCATTTTTATTGTGTCGTCTTTAATTTCTTTCCAAAATGTCTTATAGTTTCCAGGGTAGATGTCTTTTACTTCCTTGGTTAGGTTTATTCCTAGGTATTTTATTTTTGTTGTGATAGTAAATGTCATTGTTTTCTTCGTTTCTCTTTCATAGTTTTCTTTGTTAATGTATAGGAATGCAGAAGTTTTTTGTGTGTTGATTTTATACCCTGCAACTTTACTGTGTTTATTATTTTTAATAGTCTTTTGGTGTAGTCTTCGGGGTTTTTCATATGCAAAATTGTCATCACAAATAATGACAGCTTTACCTCTTCCTTTCCAATTTTGATGCATTTTATTTCTTTTTCATGCCAACTGCTCTGAATAAAAGTGGTGAAAGTAGGTACCCTTATCTTATTCCTAATCTTAGAGGAAAACCTTTCAGTTTTTCACCATTGAGTATGATACTAGCTATGGGTTTGCATATATGACCTACTTTATGTTGAGGTACTTTCCTTTATACCCATTTAATCGACAGTTTTTATCATAAATGGATATTGAATCTTTTGAAATGACTTTTCTTCATTTATTGAAAGATCATATTTTTATCCTTCATTTTATTAACGTGTTGTATCACTGAGTGATTTGCTGGTGTTGAACCATCCTTGCATCCCTGGAATAAATCCATCTGATAATGGTGTATTATTTTTTTTAAACTTTAAATTAAACTTTAAGTAAAGTTTTTAAATTATGGTTGACATACAACACTATATTAGTTTCAGGTATACAACACAGTAGCCAGACATTTATATCCCCCACAAAGTGATCACCTTAACAAATCCAGTACCTATCTGACACCACACATTGTCATTACACCATTAACTATATTCTCCACATTATACCCCACATCCCCATGACCATTATGTAACTACCAATTTGTACCTCTCAGTCCCTTCCCCCCTTTCAGCCATCCTCCCAAAACTCCCATTTGGCAACCATCAAAATGTTCTCAATGAGTTTGTTTCTGTTTTGTTTATTTTCTTTTTAAGATTCCACATATAAATGAAATCATACAGTGGTTGTCTTTCTCTGTCTGACTTATTTCATTAGCATAATACCCTCTAGGTCCATCCATGTTGTGGCAGATGGCAAGATTTCATTCTTTTTTATGGTTGAGTAATATTCCATTGTGTATATGTACCACTTCTTTTTTTATCCATTCATCTATTGGTGGACACTTAGGTTGCTTCCATATCTTGGCTATTATAAATAATGCTGCAAAGATATATGGAATGGATGCATATATCTTTTCAAATTAGGGTTTTGGGTTTTCTCCAGATGAATAACCCAGCAGTGGGATTGCTGGGTCCTTCTTTGTCTCTTGTTATATATAGCCTTTCTTTAAAGTCTATTTTGTCTGAGATAAGTATTGCTACTTTGGATTATTTTGTTTGTTTGTTTTCCTTTTCATGATATATCTTTTTCTATCTCTTTACTTTCAGTATGTGTGTTTCTTTCAATCTGAAGTGAGTCTCTTGTACGCACCATATGTAAGGGTATTGTTTTCTTATCAATTCAGCCACCCTATCTTTTGATTGGAGCATTTAAACTAGTTACATTTAAAGGAATTGTTAATATGTAGTTATTTCCATTTTATTTGTATTTTTCATCTTTTTTTTAAAAAGAATTTCCTTTAACATTTGTTATAATATTGGTTTGGTGATGATGAACTCCTTTAGCTTTTTCTTGTCTGGGAATCTCATTATCTCTTTTTATATTCTAAATGATAGTTTTGCTGGGTAGAGTAATCTTGGTTGTAGGTCCTTGGTTTTCATGGTTTTGACTATTATGTGCCAATCCCTTCTGGCCTGCATTTTCTGTTGAGAAATCAGCTGACAGTCTTATGGAAATTCTCTTGTAGATAACTAACTGGTTTGCTCTTGCTGCTTTTAAGATTCCTTCTTTGTCTTCAACCTTTGGCATTTTAATTATTATCTGTCTTGTTTTCATCTTGTTTGGGACTCTCTGTGCTTTAAGATTCCTTCTTTGTCTTCAACCTTTGGCATTTTAATTATTATCTGTCTTGTTTTCATCTTGTTTGGGACTCTCTGTGCTTCCTGGACTTCTATATGTATTTTCTTCAACAAGTTAGGGGAGATTTCTGTCATTATTTCTTCAAATGATTTTTCAATTCCTTGCTCTGTCTCTCTTCTTTCTGATACCCCTATGATGTGAATGTTGGTACATTTGATGTTGTCCCAGAGGCCCCTTTAACTATCCTCATTTTTTGGATTTTTTTTCTTATTGCTGTTCTGATAGGGTGTTTTCTGCTATCATATCTTCCAAATCATTGATTCAGTCCTCTTTTTCATCTAATCTACTGTTGATTCGCCTGATATACTCCTCATTTCAGTTATTGTATTTTTAATTTCTGACCTGTTTCTTTTTTATTGTTTTAATTTCCATTTTTATGTTTCCTATCTCTTTGTTGATGTTTTCACTCAGATCATTGAGCATCCTTAGAACCAGTGTTTTGAACACTGCATATACTACATTGCTTATCTCCATTTTGCTTAGTTCTTTTTTTCTGGAGTTTTGTTCTGTTCTCTAATTTGGGACATGTTTCTTTGTCTCCTCATTTTGTCTGCTTTCCTGTGTTTGTTTCTATGTATCAGGTAGAGCTGCTACGTCCAGTGGTTTGGTAGAGTGGCCCTATGTTGTAGGTGTCCCGTGGGGCACAGTGGCACAGTCTCCCTGGTTACCTGAGCTGGGTGCTCCAATTTTGTCCCTTTTGTGGGTTATGTATGCCCTTCTGTTGTATTCGAGCCTTGATTGTTTTTGCCATGTCAGTGGGAGGGATTGACACTCAGGCTGATTGGTTATGAGAACTGGCTGTGACTACAGTGGAGGACTTATTATGCAGGGGCTGACCCTACAGAGCAGGATTCACTTAAGCAGGCTCTGCTGAGTCTCCTCTTTGGGTGTGCTGTTAGTGTACTCTGATACTGGGCACCAGGTGTGTTGTTTCTGGGGACTCTTTGGAGGGGTTCTAGTGCAGGCCAAGGTCACCTGCTGCCTGTGCCCTACCCGGAGCCTGTTGTTATGTGCTACAAAATGATCTGTGTATAGTTGTAACTTGTGCTGGGCTTTGAGGTGCCTGGGAGAGGCTAAGCTGTGAGCCAAGGATGGCTGCCATTCATGCCAGGTTGGGGCTGCTTAGCAAGAGTTATGGTCATGCCAAGGCCAGATGCTGCTTGTTTGTGGTTTGTGAGTCTTTGAGAGATTTTAGGAAAGTATGCAGCATGAGCCAAGAAAAGCCATTTGTATGGGAAAGCCACTGGAAGAGACTTAGGTGGGCCTGCATGTTCAGTGGGGCAGGGTCTCAGTGAATCACCAGGGAGGGGCGAAAAGTATTAACTAGTTTGATGGAGACTCAGATGTGTCTCCTGCCTGTGTAGGCACACTGATTAGGGGTAGAGGGAGCTCAACAAAGGAACTGTGGCTTGTACCAGCACTTCTCTCTGGGAGGAAGCTGCTCCTCCAGTCCTTCCTCTGAAGCCAGACAATTTTGTTCCTCCCCGTATGCCCCACGTGCTTTTTGAATTGCTGCTCCAGTGCTGGAGCTCAGAGTGAATGAGTCCGTCAGCATGTAAGTCTGTGTGTGGGCACTTTAAGAGGAATACCTGGGACTCCAGCAGCCCTCAATGTCACTCAGCCAGAATCTCTGCTGGTGGTTTGCACAGCCAGAAGTTGTGGTGAATTTTCTTCCTAGCACTGGAACCCTGTGGGGCTGGAAACACTCGCTCCTCAGTGGGGACTTCCACAGCCGAGATATTCCTCCCAAGTTTTAACTGGCTCACATGGGTGTGGGACGAGCCTGTTCCACATCTCTGCTTTCATGGCTTTTTCTGTATATCTTTAGCTATAGGACTTCTGTTCAGTTAGACTTCAAGTGGTTCTCAATGATGGTTGTTCTGTCATTCAGTTTTAATTTTGATGTGGTCTTGGAAGGAGGTGAGCATAGCATTTACCTACTCTGCCATCTTGATAGGAGCTTGGTGTATGATTTTTTAATATTTTTGTATTTTGTTTGCTAATATATAGTAGAGAATTTTTGTATATATGTTCATCAGAAATATTGATCTGTAATTTTCTTTTTATTAGTTTCAGGTGCACAAGACAAAGTAATACCTAGACATTTATCATTTATATCCTTCACACTGTGTGAACCCCCCTCTCCCCATCCACTATCCCTCTGACATCTCACAGAGCCATTACATTTTCACTGTGTCTATTCCTAATGCTGTACTCCGCTTCTTGTAAGTATATACATACATATATATATATATATATATATATATATATATATATATACACACACACACACACATACATATACATATGTATATATATAAAATTATAGTTGGCATTCATTATTGTTCAGCTTCAGCTTCAGGTGTACAGTGCAGTGATCAGGCATCTACATCATCCCTGAGGTGGTCTCCCAAATGGGACAAGTGTCCATCAGATACCCTACAAAATCTTTACAGCATTATTCATTACATTCCCCAAATTAATTTTCAAGACCCCGTGGCAATCTTGTGGTTACTGACTGTTTTCTAAACCCCTCACCTTCCCCCTTATTCCCACCCCCTCGCCCATCTAGCAACCCTCAGTTTTTCCTCTGGCTCCAAAACTGTTTCTGATTACTTCATTCACTTATTCTTTTCTTTAGATTCCACATATAAGTGAGATCATATGGTATTTGTCTTTCTCTGTCTGACTTAATTTCGCGTAACATAATGTTCTCTAGGTCCATCCATGTTGTTGCAAATGGTAAGATTTCTTTCTTCTTTATGGCTGCGTAATACTCCATTGTATAAATGTACCACAGTTTCTTAATCCAGTCATCTACCGATGGGCATTTCGGTTGTTTCCATGTCTTGGCTATTGTGTATAGTGCTGCAATAAACATAGGAGTGCATAAAGATTTTTGAATTAGAGTTTTGGATTTCTCCGGATAGATACCTAGGAGTGGAATTGCTGGATCATAAGGTAGTTCCATTTTCAGATTTTTGAGATACCTCCATACTGTTTTCCATAGTGGCTGCACCAATCTGCAATCCCACCAACAGTGCACAGCGTTCCATTTTCTCCACATCCTCGCCAGCACTTGTTGTTTGTTGACTTATTGATGATAGCCATTTTGACTGGGGTGAGGTGGTATCTCATTGTGGTTTTTAATTGCATTTCTCTGATGGTTAGTGAGGTTGAGCATTTCTTCATATGTCTGTTTCCCATCTGTATGTCCTTTTTAGAAAAATATCTCTTTATGTCCTCTGACCATTTTTTAATTGGGTTGTTTGTTTGTTTTGGAGTTGAGTTGAGTGAGTTTTTTTTTTATAAATCTGTGATATTAACCCCTTATCAGATGTCATTGGCAAATATCTTTTCCCATTCAGTAGTATACCTTTTTGTTTTATTGATGGTTTCTTTTGCTGTCAAAAAACTTTTTAGTTTGACGTAATCCCACATGTTTATTTTTTCTCTTACTTCCCTCGCGTGAGGGGATATATCAGTGAAAACCTGTCTCCGGGTAATGTCTGTGAAATTTCTTCCTATGTTTTCTTCTAGGAATTTTATGGTTTCAGATCTTACATTTAAATCTTTACGCCATTTTGAATTTATTTTTGTATATGGTGTAAGGAGGTGGTCCAGTTTCAGTTTTTGGCATGTGTCTGTCCAGGTCTCCCAGCACCATTTCTTGAATAGACTGTGTTTACCCCACCGTACATTTTTGCTTCCATTCTTGTAGATTAAATGGCCATATAGGCATGGATTTATTTCTGCACTCTCTATTCTGTTCCATTGATCTATGTGTCTGTTTTTATGCCAGTACCATGCTGTTTTGATTACTGTAGCCTTGTAGTATAATCTGATGTCAGGTATCGTTATACCTCCCACTTTGTTCTTATTTCTCAAGATTGCTGAGGCTATCCAGGGTCTTTTATGGTCCCATATAAATTTTAGGATTATACGTTCTATTACTGTGAAAAACGTCGTTGGTAGTTTGATAGAAATTGCGTTGAATACGTATATTGCCTTAGGCAGTATGGACATTTTAACTATATTAATTCTTCCTATCCATGAACATGGTATGTGTTTCCATCTATTTGTATCTTCTTTCATTTCTTTCTTCAGTGTCTTATAATTTTCTGAGTACAGATCTTTTACTTCTTTGGTTAAATTTATTCCCAGGTATTTTATAGTCTTTGGAGCAATTGTAAATGGGATTGTTTTTTTAATTTCTCCTTCTGATGTTTTATTATTGGTATATACAAATGCAACTGATTTCTGAATATTAATTTTGTATCCTGCTACTTTACTAAATTCATCTATCAGCTCTAATAGTTTCTTGGTGGAGTCTTTAGGGTTCTCTATATATAGTATCATGTCATCTGCATATAATGACAATTTTACTTCCTCCTTACCGATTTGGATGCCTTTTATTTCTTTTCTTGTCTGATTGCTGTGGCTAGAACTTCCAGCACTATGTTGAATAGAAGTGGAGAAAGTGGGCAACCTTGCCTTGTTCCTGATCTTAAGGGAATGGTTTTAGCTTTTCCCCATTGAGTATGATGTTAGCTGTGGGTTTATCATATATGGCCTTTATTATGTTGAGATATGATCCCTCTATTCCCACTTTCTTAAGGGTTTTTATCATAAATGGCTGCTGGATTTTATCAAATGTTTTTTCTGCATCTATTGATATGATCATGTGATTTTTATTTTTCGTTTTGTTAATGTGGTGTATCACATGAATTGATTTGCGGATGTTGAACCACCCTTGCATACCAGGGATGAATCCCACTTGATCATGGTGTATGATCTTTTTAATGTATTGCTGAATTCTGTTCGCTAATATTTTGTTAAGGATTTTTGCATCTATGTTCATTAGAGATGTCGGCCTGTAGTTTTCTTTTTTTGTGTGTGGTGTCTTTGTATGATTTTGGGATCAGGGTGATAATGGTTTCGTAAAAAGTGTTTGGGAGCCTTCCCTCCTGGATTTTTTGGAAGAACTTGAGGAGAATAAGTGATAATTCTTTTTTGAATGTTTTGTAAAATTCACCTGTAAAGCCATCTGGTCCAGGGCTTTTGTTTGTTGGGAGATTGTTGATTACTGATTCAATTTCCCTGGTGGTAATCAGTCTATTCAGGTTTTCTGTTTCTTCTTGAGTTAGCCTTGGAAGGTTGTATGACTCTAGAAAATTGTCCGTTTCTTCCAGATCGTCAAATTTGTTGGCATATAGTTGCTCATAATAATTTCTTAAATTTTTTTGTATTTCTGTGGTGTCTATTGTCACTTCTCCTCTTTCATTTCTGATTTTATTAATTTGGGTCCCCTCTCTTTTTTTAATGAGTCTGGCTAAAGGTTTGTCAATTTTGTTTATCTTCTCTAAGAACCAACTCTTGGATTCATTGATCTTTTGTATTGTTTTTCTGGTTTCTATTTCATTTATTTCTGCTCTGATCTTTATTATCTCCTTCCTTGTACTCCCTTTGGGCTTATTTTGGTGTTCTTTTTCCAGATCCCTTAAGTGTGAAGATAAACTGTTGATTAGTGATGTTTCTTGTTTCTTTAGGTAGGCCTGCAATGCTATGAATTTCCCTCTTAGGACTGCTTTCGCGGCATTCCATAGATTTTGGGTCATCATGTTTTCATTTTTGTTTGTCTCGAGATATCTTTTGATTTCTTCCTGATCTCCTGGTTGACCCATTCATTATTTAGTAACATGTTATTCAGCCTCCATGAATTGGTGTGCCTTCCAGTTTTCACCTGTAGTTCATTTATAATTTCATAGCACTGTGGTCAGAAAAGACAATTGGTATGATTTCAAAATTTTCTTAAATTTATCAAGACTTGCTTTCTGGCATAACATATGGTCTATCTTGGAAAATGTTCCATGTGCGCTTGAGAAGAACGTGTATTCTGCAGCTTTGGGGTGAAATGCTCTGAAAATATCGATTAAATCCAAGTGGTCCAATGTGTCATTTAAGGCTGTTGTTTCCATATTGATTTTCTGTCTGGAAGACCTGTCCCTTGTTGTCAGAGGTGTGTTGAAGTCCCCTACTATGATAGTGTTACTGTTGATCTCTGTCTTTATGTCAGTCAATATCTGTTTTATATATTTAGGTGCTCCTATGTTGGGTGCATAGATGTTTACTAGGGTTATGTCCTCTTGTCGGATCGATCCCTTTATTATTATATAGTGCCCATCTTTGTCTTTTAATATGTTCTTCATTTTAAAGTCTATTTTGTCAGATATAAATATTGCAACTCCAGCTTTTTTCTCTTTCCATTTGCATGAAATATCTTACTCCAACCCTTCACTTTCAGCCTGTGTGTGTCTTTTGATCTGAGGTGAGTCTCTTGTATACAGCATATACAAGGGTCTTGCTTTCTTATCCACTCAGCCACCCTATGTCTCTTGATTGGAGCATTTAATCCATTTACATTTAAAGTGATTATTGATAGGTACATAGTTATTGCCATTTTTAAATTTGTAGTTAGATTGTTTTCATCTTTCTTCTATTTACAGAAGTCCTTTTAGTATTTCTTGCAATGCTGGCTTGGTGGTAATAAATTCCTTTAGCTTATTCTTTTCTGGGAAGCTCTTTATCTCTCCATCAACTTTAAATGATAGCCTTGCTGGATAAAGCAATCTAGGTTGTAGGCCTTTGTTTTCCATCACTTTGAGTATCTCCTGCCACTCCCTCCTGGCCTTCAATGTTTCTGTAGAAAAGTCATTTTATAGTGTTATGGGAGTTCCCTTGTATGTAACCCTCTGTCTTTCTCTTGCTGCTTTTAGGATTCTCCCTTTGTCTTTAACCTTTGCCATTTTAACTATAATGTGTCTTGGTATGGACCTGTTTCGGTTTATCCTGGTTGGAACTCTCTGCACTTCCTGGACTTGTATGTTGGTTTCCTTCACCATGTTAGGGACGTTTTCGGACATTATTACTTCAAATATGTTCTCAATCCCTTGTTTCTTCTCTTCACTTTCTGTTATTCCTATGATGCGCATGTTGTTGCGCTTGATATTATCCCAGAGGTCTCTTAAACCATCTTCATTGTTTTTATTCTTTTTTCTTACTGTTGTTCTGTTTGGGTGATCTCTGCTAACTTGTCTTCTAAGTCGCTGATTTGATCCTCTGCTTCATCTAACCTGCTGTTAATTCCTTCAAGTGAGTCTTTATTTCAGTAATTGTGTTCTTTAGTTCTAAGTGGTTGTTCATTATGATTTCTATATCATTCTTGATGTCGTCTCCAAGCTCCTTAAACATTCTTAATCATCAGTGTTCTGAACTCTGTCTCTGATAGGTTGGTTACCTCTGTTTCATTTGGTTCCATTTCTGGAGGTTTCTTCTGTTCTTTTATTTGGGACATGTTTCTTTGTTTCCCCATTCTGGCTGACTCTGTGTTTGCTTCGATGTATTAGGTAGATCCCCTAGAGTTCTTAGTTCTTGCTGGGTTATCTTATGTAGTATGTGTCCTTTATATTTGACTTGCACTGCTTCGTTCTTCTCCTCTGAGTGTGCTCCAAAGGTGACTATTGTGTTGTGTATATTGTCCTGTTAAAGAAGATCTTTAATTGCTTTTCACTTGTGAGTAGGTTGGGTTAACTCCTCAGCTGACTAGTTGGGAGACTTGGCTCTGTCCACCGCAGGGTGTTCTGCTGCGTGAGGGTTGACCACTTAAATGTGGTTTGGCCTCTATGGGCTCTTGGGCCTGTAGAGAATTCCCTCTGGGTGTGTGACTTGTAGGTCAAACCCGGTAGTACTCTGGTTTGGTCTGGAGTTGGCCTCTGGGTGTGTTGAATCTTGTGCCTCTTAACCTGGGCCCTGGTAGGGCAATTTCAGAACAAAGCAAATCACCAAACACAACAAGAACAACAACAAAGAAAATATCAAATACATTCACATGTAAAAACAACTGACAACCCCCACTTAACACAGGTAAAGATATGAAAGATATAAAGACAAAACAAAACAAAGCAAAAAACAAGCAGGGCCAGTCTTGGCATAAGTCCATGAAGTAATCTCCAGGTTGTCCTCTGCTGTACCAAAGAGTCCTTTGTGTAATGCAGGCAGAGCCGGTCACCTGGTGCCCAGAGTGAGGTTGGGACTGCAGATTTAGATGCATGAGGCTGAGGGGTCTGGATGATAGTTTCTACAAAGTCAGTGCAGTTTCTGCCCTTGCCTGCACCTATGCACACTGAGAGTAGTACCACCAGCCCTGTGTCCTGTTCTCCTGAGTCTTAGGGCTCTTCTTCCGTGTGTGTGTGTGTGTGTGTGTGTGTGTGTGTGTGGCAGGTGGGAGATTTCTGAGCTGCTGAAAGCCCAGAGCTGCATCTGCCACCTACTGCTGATCTCTGGGAGTGCTTCCGCAGTTGTAATTCCCCTGCCCTAGGTAGGCCAGAAAGGGTGGGGGCTGGGGATGGAGGGGTCTTCTCTCTCCCAGCCCAGCTGTGTCACACTCTCCCCGCAGGCCAGAAAAGGTGATGGCTGGAGGTGAAGGAGTCTCTTTTCTCCTAGCCCTGCAAAAATCACACTCTTCCCAGCCTCTTCCCTGGGTCAGAGCTGCAAGCCGGTCTTCCCAGAGCTTGAGCACTAAGGCTCCTCTGTAATCTGACACTACTCCTCAGGTCAGGGGCCAGTTTCAGTCTCTGGAAGGGTAGGGGTAGGATTGGAAGAGTTGGGGGAGGGGCCCAGGTATGGAGTTTGTGTCCTTGTCTGGCCTAGGGCCCAACTGGAGGTCTCAGCTGAGTTTAATGCCTCAAATGCTGGATGTGCTGCCCCCTCGGCGGGAGAGATCAGCTGTGGGACACAGGAAAGAGCCCACCTCCTGGCTTTTGTGTTCTCTTTTCCGTCCTGGGATCCCCTGCGTCTCTGCAGCTGCGGATGCCGGCCACGTTTTCACCACTGCAGTTGCGGACCGTGTTTCTACAGCGCTGATAGGGGCCGCGTTTCCACAGCCTAGGTGCGGACCGTGTTTCCACCGCCCCAGATGAGGGTTGCGTTTCCACCGTCGCAGATGTGTGCCGGGTCTCCACTCTGCTCCCTTCCCGCTTCCCCTGCTCGCCCAATTTGCCCACCTTCAAGTAATTCTTGCCCGAGTCTCTTAGCTGTTCTGTGTGATGAGCAGAGAGTCCTTTGATGGGTTATAGATGTCCCATTTGTGATACGATCCGGAGGAGAACTCAAAAAGTGCGCCCGCTGCCGCCATTCCTATGACCTGGACCTGTAATTTTTTTTTAAATTGAAGTTTATTGGGATGACAATGGTTAGTAAAGTTACATAGGTTTCAAGTTTACAATTCTGTAATCCGTCATCTATATATCATTTTGTGTTCACCACCCAGAGTCAGTTACCCTTCTGTAATTTTCTGATTTTATGTTGTCCTTGTTTAGTTTTCTATTGGGGTAATGTTGGACTTGTGGAATGAATCAGGAATCTGTCCTTCCTCTTCAACTTTTGGAAGAGTTTAGAAAAGGTAGATACTAAATCTTCTTTTAATATTTGGTAGAATTCACCAGTGAAGCCATCTGGTCCTGGTCTTTTTTTTTTTTCTTTTTCTTTTTCTTTTTAATGCATTGCCCTCAGGTAGGTTTTTGGCCAGGAGACTTTTTTTTTTTTCTTTTTTTGAATTTCACACACCTCCCCATCCCTGTCCTCCTTGGCAACTCTCAGCTTTTTCTGTATATGTATTTTTCTGTGTCTGTTTCATTTAATTTTTTTTTAGATTCCACCTGTAAGTGAAATCAAGGTATTTGTGTTGCTCTGTCTGATTTACTTAACTTACCATAATACCCTCTGGGTCCATCCCATGTTGTTGCAAATGGCAAGATTTTATTCTTTTTTATGGCTTGGTATAATATTGTTCCATTGTGTGTGTGTGTGTGTGTGTGTGTGTGTGTGTGTGTGACAGACAGAGAGAGAGAGAGAGAGAGAGAGAGAGAGAGAGAGAGAGATCTTCTTTATTCATCTATCAATGGGCACCTAGGTTGCTTCCATATCATGCCTATTGTAAATAATGCTGCAATGAACATAGTGCTGGATATGTCTTTTTGAATTAATGTTGTTTTCTTTGGATAAATACCCAGAAGTGTAATTGCTGGGTCTTATGGCAGCTCTATATTTTTTGAGGAATCTCTACTGTTTTCCATTGTGACTACACCAGTTTACATTCCCACCAACAGTTGTATAAGGGTTCTCTTCTCTCCATATACTCTCAGCACTGGTGATTTGTTGAATTATTTTGCTGAGCCATTTTGACATATGTGAGGTGATATGCCATTGCGGTTTTGATTTGCATTTCTTTTTTTTAAATTAAATTTATTGGGGTGACAATTGTTAGTAAAATTACATAGATTTCAGGTGTACAATTCTGTATTACATCATCTATAAATCCCATTGTGTGTTCATCACCCAGAGTCAGTTCTCCTTCCATCACCATGATTTGCATTTCTTTGATGTTTAATGATGTCGAGCATCTTTTCATAGGTCTGTTCCTATCAGTATGTCTTCTTTGGAGAAATGTCTATTCAGGTTTTCTGCCCATTTTTTAATTTTTTTTTGATGTTGTCAGAATTGCTTATATATTTTGGATATTATCCCCCTATCGGATGTGACATTTGCAAATACCGTCTCATTCAGTAGGTTCTCTTTTCGTTTTGTTGACGGTTTTTTTTCCTTTGCTGTTCAAAACTTCTTACTTTAATGTAGTCCCATTTATTTTGTTCTTATTTTGCCCTTGCTTTAGGAGACATGTCCAAAAAGATATTGCTAATACAAATGCACAGTTTACCGCTTATGTTTTCTTCTAGGAATATTATGGTTTCAGGTCTTATATTTAAGTCTTTAATTCATTTTTAGTTTATTTTTCTACATGGTATAAGTGGTTCAATATCAGTTATTTTTGCATGTATGTATACAGTTTCTCAGCACCACTTATCGAAGAGACTGTCTTTACTCCATTGTATACCTTTGCCTCCTTTTGTGGGGAGCTTTTTGATTACTGTTTCAGTTTCCTTACTAGTGATTGGTCTGGTGAGATTTTCTATTTCTTTATGATTAAATCTTGGAAGGTTGTATGATTTTAAGAATGCATCCATTTCCTCTATATTTTCTAGTTGGTTGGCATTTAGCCATTTTATAGCAGCCTCTTATGATCCTTTGTATATCTGTGGTATCCGTTGTAACTTTGCTTTTGTTTCTGATTTTATTTATTTGAGTCTTCTCTATTTTTTCTTAGTGAGCATAGCTAAAGGTGTGTCAATTTTATCTTTTCAAAGATCCACCTTTTAGTTTCATTGATATTTTGTATTGTCTTTTTAGTTTATATTTTATTTATGCTTTGATTTTTATTATTTCCTGTCTTCTACTGACTTTGGACATTCTTCTACTGATTTTGGGCATTGTTTGTTCTAATTTTTCTAGTTCCTATTAGTGTAAAGTTAGATTGAGATATTTTTATTTCTTGAGGTAAGGCCATATTGCTGAAAACTTCCCCCTTCATACCGCTTTGCTGTACTGTATAGATTTGGTATGCTGTAATTTCATTTTCATTTGTCTCCATGTATTTTTTAATTCTTTCTTTGATTTCCTCATTGGCTCACTAGTTGTTCCGTAGTATGTTGGTTAATCTCCACATATTTGTGAGTTTTCTAGTTTTCTTTTTCTAGTTGATTTCTAGTTTTGTACCATTGCAGTCACAAAAGATGTTTGATATGAGTTCAGTCATCTTGTATTTATTGAAGCTTGTTTTGTGTCTCAATATAAGGTGTGCCCTTAAGAATGGTCCATGTGCATTTGAGAAGAATGTATTCTGTTACTTTTGGATGGAGCGTCCTGTATAAAGTCCACCTGGTCTAATGTGTAATTTAAGGCTGCTGTTTGCTTGTTGAATTTCTGTTTTGATTATCTGTTCATTGATGTAACTGGGGTACTAAATTCTCCTATTATGTTGCTGTCAGTTTCTTTAGGTCTTTTAATATTTTGCTGCTCCTATGTTGAGTGCATATGCATTGATAAATGTTATGTCTTCTTGATGGATTGCCCCCTTTTCAAATTAATACAATGTCCATCTCTGTCTCTTGTTGCTTCTTTCGGTTTGAAATCTGTTTTGTCTGATATAAGTATTGGCACATCACTTTCTGTTGGCTACCATTTGCTTGAAGTGTCATCTTCAATCCCTTTATTTTGAGCCTGTGTTTGTAGAGCTGAGATGAGTCTCCTGGAGGCTACATGTCTCTGCTCTAGATTTTCGTTTTGTGGTTACCATGTGGTTTGTATAAAATACCTCATAGATAAAATTGTCCTTTTTCTGCTGATAGTGTCTTATCTCCATTTCCTATATAGGTTCCATCTACCCCCACACACACACACACACACATCTCCTTCTATGGTTTTGGTTGTCAGAAATTATCACTCTATGAGTTCATTACCAAATTGAAATAATTATAGTTATATTTAATGTTTTCGTCCCTTTAACCTTTATGACAAACTTACTAGTCTGAAATAGTTTTCAGTTTTCTGATTCTATCACACTACTCAAAATCACATTCATTATTTTCCTCCACTACAACTCTTTCTTTGCTTTCATTTTGTTCTCCACTTTCAGCACCTTATTTTCACTTCTTTACTTTCAGTTCTTCCTCTGTGGATGTCCCTCTGTTCGGGAAGGCAGGGTTGGGTGGGAGCTAGGAACGATCATTCCAGAGGGTAAACTTTACTTTTCCTATGGAAGTTAAAATGACCTGTGAGGATTAGGGGAGTAATGGATGCTCCCTCGCAATGATCCCTTTTATTATCATTTGAGGTCAACTCATGACCCTTACTTCCCCCTTCTAACATACAGTTCCTGGGGTCCTACTAATCCTTTCTTTGCCCTGCATGCATAAACCAGGCACTTTGTCCCTTTGGAGTATGCCCTTTACATACTCAGGGTGTGTCTCAGCCTCTATTTTTGCCCTCTGTATGCCCTGCAGGCCTACTACCAGATCAAAACTCTTGATGGAACCTAAAAGGAATCCCATTGACAAGAGGCTACTTGGCTGTGTGTCCTTTCATTATGATTCAGCTTGTGTCTCCTTATCACTGCTTGTGTATGTTACCACCCAGTGAAGCACCCCTAAACTAGATGCAGGATAACATTGACAGTAGCATGGTGGATGGTAGGTACATTGTGCTTCTCTCTTTTCCTTTCCCTTTGTATTCTAAGCAGACCCAGTGTTCTGAGGATCCCCTTTCTAATTCTGCTCTTTGGTCATGGGAGAGGCACAGGTGTAGAAGAAGGCAGTAGTGAGGTTCTACTCTTTCCCTTCATTGACCAGTGGAAGAGATCACTCTCATTCTCCAAAAAATGATCCAGATGTTATTTTTCAATGACACAATATTGTGAACTCACATCTTGCACAATATCTCATGGCTTTCCATTCCTTGTAGTTCTTCTCCTTATTGAAATACTTGAGGTCCAAAATGAGCCAGTCAGAGCCTCTTCAAAGTTGTGCCCTGCTTCCTCTTGTTCTCATTTCAATTGTGTGAGTGGAACAATATAGATTTCAGTGTGTACATACAAGCTGTTTCCATTTCCACATACCCAGACACGCTCACACTGGTGGGTGCTCATAGGACCAAGTGCTTGAGCACCTCCCCCACCACACACACGTCGATACACAAGGCCACACACATAAGCAGTCAATAACCAGACACACATATTCACAGATACCACACTCGCCATGACACACTTTCTCACATGTGCTGTCACACACACACACACACACACACACACACACACACACACTCACACTGTGTGTGTATGGTAGGCACACACAGTGTGTGTGTGATAGACACATCAGGCATTGTGTCTATCAGTGTCTAAATGTGTCTATCAGTATCTACTGATAGACACATTCCCTGATGAGCTCTCAAAAGGGGACACGCACAGCCATTCTTGTTTCATGAGCTGGTTGGTCATTTGTTAGTTAACAAGTCACCCCAAGCAGCCAGTGTGAATCTGGAGTTTCCCTTGTATACCCAGATAAATGGAAACTCCAAAATGGAGGAGAGCCCGTGCCAATCTTCCATAGACTCATGGCCCTGTGTGGGGCTCTATGACTCACTGATGATTGGATGTCTTGCCCAGGCTCCTGTGTGAGAGCAAGGCAAGCTTGCCCAGAATAAGTGCTTTTGTGAGTGCTTGGTACCTATCCCTTATATGAGAACTTTCTGAATGTAGCCCTGTTGCTGCTGGTTGGGCCAGCCATTTCTGGCTGCTTTGAGGGGCCAGCCCAAGGTGGTGACTTCAATCTGAAGTTCTAGGCCTTGGGAGGACGTGCAGTCCTGTAAAAATAAAAATGTGCTTGCAAGCCAGCCTGGTGGCCATTACCACATCCAGGAGGGGTGCTATGATTTAAACCCTCACTCAGAGTCACCAAGGCAGGTTTTTATGTCCTTAACCTTTTACTTCTTCAAGAGCAGTAGCCAGGAAAAATGTGTTTAGCTGAAAGGAGGGAAAGGCCTCTGGGATGTCCAACCTCCTGGTCATGGTCATTTTGTCCTGCATATTGTTGGTGGACATGGGTCCTGGTGGTGGCTGGTTTCTTTCTTTTTCTCTTGTCTTCATTCAATGATTTCATACTTCCTCTTTTTTCTTTACCTTGGAAAGGACAGAGTACCAAGGCCTGAGGGGGAAGATGGGGTAACAGTTTAGTTGGCATTTGTGAAGTCATACTGTTACAAGCGGAAATCGTTTTTGTCAAAGGGAATTACCAGGGCTCAAGTGCAGGGGAACACCCAGGAGAAGGAGGGGCGGTATGTGGATAGTACTGAGGGTGCACCTGGACAACTGGCTCCTGGCTGTCGCTTCACCTGTGTGCTCAATCCAAGATTGGACCCTGCCTCTACAGCTGGGGAAGGTACTCAGAAACTCCAGGGGCAGCCTGACATGGCGGCTGCTGGGAGTTGCCTGGGTCTGCCAAGTGTACATGGCCCCACCTCTGGAAACTCTAAGTGCCTCAGCTTCCAGTGAGGAAAGGGGCCTCCTGTCCCCAGCGTGGCCCCAGACAGGGCACCCTGGTACTCCCATCAAAGGACACCAGAGGAAATGTTCCTTGTCTCTACAGTCAGTGGTGTGTGGCTACTCCTGAGCACACCCCAAAATAGCTGGCAGGGAAGCTGCATCCCCTGGGATGTTTGGTTGTGGCGCTGCCTACTAGGTCTCCGGGTCTCTGGAGCTCCTGCTGCCACACTGTGTCCCCACTGGCAGACACACTGCCCTCTAGGCCTCTGACCCTTGCTCTGGGAAACCCTGGCTTCAGCAGAGCCCAGACAGTCCAACACATCCTTGCTGACCCCTGTTCCTAGCAGAAGGCTGCTGCCTGGGGTTTTCAGATACGGTTGCCACTGGGTGGCACTGTGACTCCAGAAATGGCAGTCACCCTTTTCCCTTTCCCCACCAAGCCTTCCTTTCCCTTTTGTTGTCAGACACAGAGATGGGGGTGCAGGGTGGGGAAATACCATCTTCATTGTCTCATCCACAGAGCACCTATGTCCCATTCAACTGGGTTGCTCACCACCTTAGCGACTTTGGGGAAAACCTGAAAGAGCACCTAGACTTTTCTTGACTCTGTTCATGCTGTAGTTCACTGTGAACATAGACAACCCTTAAGAAATCCCACCAGTGGGCTTGCAGATTCTTCTTTAAATTCTCTTAGTCTCCTCCTGACCTCTTGCTTGTCTGCACTGCACTTGTTCCTAAGCAGCAAACTCTTTTCTGAAGTAGCACTCTTCAGTGGTCCAAAGATTGGGTCAGGGGCAGCCAGGTCCCACAGGGGTCCATAAGTTGTTCACACATCCCGCAGAATGGGGTCATGCCAAGTGTCATAGGCTCTGGATGCCACCAGCTACCTTCCGTCCATGGAAACCTAGGGACTCATTGTTTGCCCATGAGTGGGCCTTTTCCAGAATGGGATGGGATAAACACGTGGGTCTCCAGGAAGGCCAGTTGGCATCTCATATGCAGATTGGACTCTGGCTCCACAGCTGGTTAGATTACTCAGAATCCCTAGGGGCAGCCTCGTGTGGCCTGAGACTGAGGAATTCAGATGTCCCATTTTCTGAACTTCTAAAACCTTTGCTTCCAATGACAATAGGAGCCCCTGACTACAGTGTTGCTTCAGGCAGGGCTTGAAAGAAAAGTTACAGAAACCATTCTGTGCTTTGTGAATTGGTTATCTGTTAACAGATATGCCCAAACATCAGGTGTGAACCTATATTTTTCATTGGTAAATCTGATAAATAAATACCGAAAATGTACTGGATTGATCATAGAAAGCCATCCATGCATACCGTTCTACACCAGTAGTGTGTTGTTATGTCTTCTTCAATATATCTCTGTTTCCTGTGAATTTATACTTAGTGACGTTTTGTTTTATAAGCTAGTTTGTTACATTGATATTGATGTTTGCTTCTTAACCTACCTATGTAGATTTAGAATATTCACCTTTGAAAACTTAGGATCTGAACAGCGACTTTAGCAATATGTAGAACTTCAAAGTTCTAATGGTTGCCTGATTCACAAAACAAAAACAGTAAATATAAAACACAAACCAATAAAGATAGGTCTGTTAAAGTTCTGGTCTGCAATGACAAAGCCATAGACACTCTGGAGCTAAATGGCCATGTAGAAAAGTACAGAAATCATTTTACCTTCATCCCCTAGTCCAGAGCTGTTTGGTGCCAAGAATTATCCCTTCAGGTATTTCACCTCTTGTGGAAAATGGAAACAGGATGATCTCAGCAAAGCTAGTCACCACTGTGTGGTTCTATAGCTTGTGCTACCTAGTATTCCCCCACAGCCTTCACCAATACCGATTCCAGCTGAAGGAGCTACCTAGAGTCCTCACTGCTTCTGTACTTCTTAGGCCTTGGTTCTGTCACTATGGTGAGACTTGCCTGCAGGAGGTCTGAGTCACTGCTGGTTGCTGTTTTTCAGGATGAGCATACCCGCAGTGCCTTGCCATCTACCGGGAGTGGAGGTGTTACTGTGCTGTGCTCTGTACTCTGGGTCCTAAGTCTTGCCTTTGACTTGTCTACAGCAGGCTTGTCTGGAGCTGCTCTGTGCCTTACCCTCTGGGTCCTTTGCAGCATCTTTGATTCATCTTAACGGGCTCATCTACTGCTACTCTGTGCCCTACCCTGTGGGTCTTAAGTTGTGGTTTTGATTCTCTGTCACTGGCCACACTACTGCTGCTCTTTGCCCCTTTCCATAGGTCCTAAGTTGTTGCTTTGACCTGCCATTACTAGCTGTTGCTCTGTTGCATCCTGCTCCTGAGGCAGAGTTGTAGATATGACTTACCATCACTAGGGCCATGCTGCTGCTGTCCTGTGTCTCACTCCTGGCTCCTAAGTCAGGACTTTGAGCCCTTATCACCAAGTCCTACAACTACAGCTGGTTCTCTGCATCCTGCGCCTTGGTTTCAGATATAGTACTTTGTGACCTGCCATCTCTAGGACATCCTGCCACTGTACCCCATTCCCTGGGTCCAGGTCACTGCTGTGCTCTGTCATCCCTAATCCCTCAATGCTGCTGCATCCTGATTCCCTTCCCGACAGAGCACTAGTCACTGTGCTGAGCCTCAGAAACTCAGACCCAGTTCTGTGGGTGATCTACACATACCCCCAAATCAGCAGCACTGCAAAACCAATTGCTCCTGTACCTCAGACTTCAGACACCATGGTAGTTCCACATGCCTCTGCGCCCCCAAACCCAGTTTTGTTGTCACTCTTGAGTGCCAACACAGCAGACCTGGCACCAAGATGGATTCCCTCACCGGTTCAGAAGGAGAACAGAAAGACCGCAGTAGCCTTTGCCACTGAGGAACCCAATTGCTTTACCCACCACTCAACACAGACACAAACAGGAGCCCCACAAACTTGGTCACTCAGGACGACAAAGTCTCTCTTGATGTTGACCTCAACTGATGGAACTGCATGGAGAATGCACTGCTGCATCCAGATTCAGACATGTTGCAGCCCACTTGATTTACATCCTGTAGCCACCTTCAGGTGAAATCTATCCCCACTGAAGGCAGATTGAAAGAGATAGAAGAGGTGACTGCTCACTGAAATGTGCAGACATTAATACAAATGCACCAGAAATACGTGATTGATGGATAGGCAGAAAATTAAGTAAAACATGACATTACCAAAAACTACAACAATCTTGCAGTAACTGACCCCCCCAAAATGGATATCTGTGCATTCCCTGTAAAATAATTAAAAATAATTATTATAAGTAAACTCAGTAACTCAAGAGAACACGGATAGATAGACAACTCAGTGAACTCACAAAAACAATGCATAAACAAAATGAAAAGTTCACAATAGATACAGACATTCTAAAAAAAAAAAAAAGGAACGAAACAGAAATTTTGGATATGGAATATACAATGAACAAAAAGAAATGGATAGAGAGCTTCAGTAGCAGCCTTGGCCAACCAGAAGAAAGAGTCTGTAAACTCTTAGGCATATCTCTTGACATTATCCTGTCAGAGGAGGGAAAAAAGAAACGGAATGGGAGTCCCAGTCCAAAGGTTCAAGGAATAAAATGAGCAATTGCAGTTCCTCTGGAATGGCTTCTCCATCGCCATTTTAAAATGGCTCAATTCTTGTAATTTTCCACATTTTCGTCTTCTGTTCAAAATGTTTCTTTGAAGGAATCTCTGATCAACTATTGGAAAGCAGTGCTGGTCACTAAAATTGATCATTCATTGCCATGAATGCTCATTCCTGGTATGCACTGTCTACCCCCATCAACAGGAAGGATAATTCCTAGTATGTCATGTCCCATGTAGGAGGGAAAGTGGTTTCCTTGGGACCTTTAGGGCACATGTGAGCAAAAAGAAGACCAAAACAAAGAAAGGCTTGTTGTCAAATATAATGAAATAAAGTTTACTGAACTTCAGCATAGCTATTCAAATTATTTTCTATCTTGCCTTTTAATTGGACATTGGAAGTCTTGTAAGTATTAGAGATCAATTCAAAGAATTGGGCTACTGGTATTCATGTGGAGTTCTTGTAGCACGGAAAAAGGCAGTAGAAGCAGTTTAATAACAACAATTATTCTTAAAATTATAAACAGGATGCTAATTCCATATTGTAGTATAGTTCTAAACCATGTGGCTATACCTGAAGATAACCAACTACACAGGTCAAAAGAAAACAATAGGCAGTAAGCTCCTTGACATTGGACTTCATGATGATTTTTTGGATTTGACACACACACAAAAGACAATAGCAAAAATAAACAAGTGGGACTACATCAAACTAAAAAAGCTTCTACACAGCAAAGGAAACCAGTAAAATGAAAGACAGCATACTGAATGGGAGAAAATATTTCAAATCATATATATGATAAGGGGTTAATATCCAAAATATATGAAGAACTCATGCAACTCAGTAGCAAAACGAACAAAAAACCCGATTGAAAATGGGCAGAGGATCTGAACAGACTTTTTTTTCAAAGAAGACATACTGTAAGCCAACATTTATAAAAAGTGATTAACGTCACTAAATATTAGGGAAATACAAATCAAAACCACAATTGAATTCCAAGATTGAATCATAAGGAAATATAAAATTTGAACAAAGCAATTAACTACAGAGGATATTAAATCGGTAATCAAAAGCCTCCCCACAAACAAAAGTCCAGGACCAGATGACTTCATTGGTAAATTCTGAACATGAAAAAATGAATTAATATGAATCTTTCCTAAAATTTTCCATAAAATGTAAGAAAATGGAATACTTCCAACTCATTTTATGAGGCCAGGATCTTCCTGATACCAAAACTGTACAAGGGAACCACAAGAAAATAAAATTGTAGGTCAATATCCCTGATGAATATAATGCAAAAATCCCAAACAAATACTAGGAATCTGAATTAAGCAATACATTAAAAAGGATCATACACCATGATCAATTGGGATTGATTCTAGGAAGCAAGGATGGTTCAACATTCACAAATCAATCAATGTGATAAAATATGAAAAAAGTGAATGATGAAAATAATATGATCATCTCAGTGAATGCAGAAAAGCATTTGAAAAAATTCAGCATTTTTTTCATGAGGAAAATGCTCAACAAAATGGGTATAGAGGGAATGTACCACAACATAATTAAAGCCATATATGACAAGTCTACAGCTGACAATCATACTCAACAATGAGAAGCTGAAAACTTGTAAGATCAGTAACAAGACAAGGATGCCCACTCTTCATCAATTTTATTCCAGATAATGGAAGTTCTAGCCAGAGCAATTAGATAAGAAAAAGCAATAAAATTCATCTAAGTTGGAAAAAAAGAAGTAGAACTGTCACTAGCTGCAGATGACATGATACTATATATAGAAAACTAAATACATCACACAAAATATACCTTAGAATTAATATATGTATTCAGTAAAGTTACATGATACAAAATCAATGTACAAAATAGCTGTTGCCTTTCTATACACTGATAATGAAGGATCAGAAAGAGAAATTAAGAAAGCAATCCATTTACAATTTAATGAAGTAGGTGAAACACTTGTGCATTGAAAACTTTAAGACATTGATGAACAAAGAAGACACAAATAAATGGAAAGATATTCCATGCTCACGGACTGCAAGAATTGATATTGTTAAAATGTCCATACTACCCAAAGTGATCTACAGATTGAATACAATTCTTATCAATATTCCAGTGGCATTTTTTGCAGGAATAGTACAAAGAAGGCTAAAATTTGTATGGAATCAAAGAACACCCAGAATAGCCAAAGCAGTCTTGAGAAAAAAGAACAAAATTGGAGGCATTATGCCTCCTGATTTCAAACTATCTATATTGGTATAGTAATCAAAACAATGTTATTGGCATAAAAACAGACACATAGATAAATGCAACAGAATAGAGACCTCCCAGAATAAGCCCACACATGTATGGTCAATTAATCTAGGACAAAGGAGCCAAGAATTTAAAATGGGGAAAGAAAAGTCTCTTGAATAAATGGTATTTGGAAAACTGGACAGCCACATGCAAAAAAATAAAATTGCACCACTTACATCATACACAAAAAATAATGAAACATAGGTTAAACATTTGAGTATATGACTGAAACCATAAAAATCCTAGAAGAAAATATAGGAGGTAAGGTCCTTGACATTGGTCTTGGCAATTATTTGTTTTTTGGCTCCAACTCCAAAGACAAAGGGAACAAAAACAAAAATGAACAAGTAAGACTACATCAAACAAAGCTTCACAGCAAGGAAACCAGCAATAAAATGAAAGGCAAACTAAATGGGACAAAATATTTGCAAATCAGTTACCTGATAAGGGATAAATATTCACAATATATCAAGAACTCATATAACTCATTAGCAAATAAACAGTGTCTTTAAAAAAGTGGCCTAGGAATTGAATAGACATTTTTCCAAGAACATATACAGATGGCTATGAGATGCATGAAACAGAGCTCAACATCACTAATCATCAGGGATATGCAAATTAAAACCACAATGAGATATTACCTTACATCTGTTAGACTGGCTAGTATAAAAAGGATAAGAAACAAGTGTGTAAATGTGCAGAGTCGGGAACCATGGAGCACTGTTGCTGGGAACACACATTGGTGCTGCCACTATGGAAAACAATATAGAGGTTCCTCAGAAAATTAAAATTAGAACTACCATATAATACATCAATTCACTTCTGAGTATTTATTTGTAGAAAACAAAAACTCAAAGTGATATTTGCAGTCCCGTGTTCACTGCAGCATTATTTACAATAGCCAAGATAGGGAAACAACCTAAGTGTCCATTGCTAGTTAAATGGATAAAACAGATATTTGATGCACACACACAATGGAATAATATTCAACTATAAAAAAATGAAATTTTGCTGTTTGCAACAACATTGATGGACTTTGAGGGCATTATGCTAAGTGAAGTAAGACAGAAAGACAAATATCTTATTATCTCCCTTATATGTGGAGTCTGAATATAAAAAACAAAGCAAATCAAAACTAGAGAGAACTGATTGGTGGTTGCCAGAGGTGTGGCATGGTCGGTGTAAAATGAGTGATATCCAAAGTCATAAACTTACAAATATAATACTAATAAGCCATGCCATGTAATATACAACATGGTGAATATAGTTAATAACACTTTATTGCATATTTGAGTATTGCTATTACTTCAGATCTTAAAAATCTTTATCACCAGGAAAAAAAGAAACATCATAACTATCCTGTTTCCCCGAAAATAAGACCTAACCAGACAGTCAGGTCTAATGCATCTTTTGGAGCAGAAATTAATATGAAACCTGGTCTTATAGTAACATAAGACCGGGTCTTAATATAAGACTCGGTCTTGCAGTAAAATAAGACCGGGTCTTATATTAATTTTTGCTCCAAAAAACACATTAGAGCTGATTGTCTGGCTAGGTCTTATCTCGGGGAAACACGATATGTGTGGTGATGAATGTTAAGTAGACTTTTGTGTCATTCATTTTCCCATATACAACTATCGAGTCATGTTGTATACTGGAAACTAACGTAAATGTTATATGTTGATTATATCTCAATTTAAAAAATGAAATAATTAAAAATTGTGATAACATAAAATGTTGGGTGGGGGCAAAGAAATCTGGAGACATTCTAGATACACTTGGAGTTAAGTGGTTATTAGCTTGTCATAGACTGTTATAAGGTATAGTATAAAAGCCTTACAGTAACCAGAAAGTTAAAAACTATAGTAGATTAAAAGACAAAGAAAAAAGAATAAAACAATACTCTTACAAAAATCATCAATTCTCAAAGGAGACAGTAAGAGATGTGAAAAAGAACAAAGGAACTGCAAAAGAAAATTTTAAAATGACAAAATTAAGTCCTTAGCTATCGTTAATTACTCTAAATGTATAAAGTTTAAATTCTTTAATCAAGGCATTGCATGCCTGAATAGGTAAAAAAAAAAAAAAAGTGACAATTATATGCTGCTTAAAAGAGACTCCCTTAAGATTTAAGGAAACACATAGACTTATAGTGAAGGTATAGGAAAGTAATTCCATGGAAATGGACACCAACAGAGAGCAGGGGTACCTATACATATGAGGTTGGACAGTTAAGTTCGTGAACTCATCCTAGAAAAAGTGCTACATACCTCATTGCTGAATATCATGACGGTCACCTTCAAAGTACTCCCCTTGGGAAGCTATGCATTGATGCCAGTGCCCAGTCCACCCTTCAAAGCAATTTTGGAACTTCCTGGAATGGCCATCAGAGCTGTCATCGTATTATGCTTGATGTCCTGAATGTCATCAAAATGTCTTCCTTTCAATGAAATATTTCCTTTATCTTTGGGTAAAGAAAGAAATCATTAGGGGCCAGATCCAGTGAGTAGGGAGGGTGTTCAATACAGTTATTTGTTTACTGGCTAAAAACTTCCTCATAGACAGTGCCCTGTGAGCTGGTGCATTGTCGTATGCAAGAGCCATGAATTGTTGGTGAAAAGTTCAGGTCATCTAACTTTTCCACACAGCCTTTTTTCAGCACTTCCAAATAGTAAGCTTGGTTAACTGTCCAGTTTTTACAAATTCATAATGAATAATCCCTCTGCTATCAAAGAAAAGGTTAGCACCATCATTGCAACAAGTTTGCGAACTTAATTGTCTGACCTCGTATATCAGATAAAGTGCAATTTCAGTCAAAAGCTGTGAAAACAGACAAATGTCAGTATATAATAAAGGATCATTTCATCAAGAGGTTATAACAATTATAACTACATATTAACTCTATGGGTAGCACCTAAACATATTAAGCAATTATTAACAGATTAGAAGGCAAAACTGGACAGCAGTGCAATAATTGTAGGGTACTTCAGTACCCTACTTTCAAAAATAGATAGATCATCCAGGCAGAAAATAAATACAAAAAATAATGGACTTGGAATACACTTTAGATAAAATGGACCTAACGGACACATAGAGAACATTCCATCCAACAGCAGTAGTATGCACGTTCTTCTCAAGCACACATGGAACTTTCTTCAGGATAGATCAAATTAAGTTTTAACAAATTTTAAAAGACTGAAATCATACCAGGTATCTTTCTGGAATATAATATTATGAAATTAGAAAACAAGGACAGGAAGAAAGCAGGAAAATTTAACAATATGTGGAAATTAACACACTCTTGAAAAAAACCCAATGGGTAAAAGAACAAATCAAAAGGGAAATAAAAAAAATCTTGAGACCCCCATTCCCCTAAATGGAAACACAACATACTAAAACTTATAGGATGCACCAATAGCAGTTCTGAGAGGAACATTTATAGGGATAAAAGTCCACATAAAGGAAAAAAGATTTCAAGCAAACTAACCTTACATCTTAAGGAACAAGCAACAGAAAAACTAAGGCCCAAATAAAATGAACATTTGAAGGAGGAAGCTCATCAAAATAGAGGCGTGAGGTGAGCCTCTGTAAAGTTCCCCTGGAATTTACAACTAATCGAAATACAGTAACTTCACAAAGGACTCCCTGCACAGCAGACAGGCAAGACGAAGACGCCCACTACTGAATTCACCTAAAGGTGCGTGAATCACGCGAGAGGGGGAGGAGGGAAGGGAGAACTGCGGTGACGGAGCCACGTGGGCGCAGGACACAGACGTAGCTCAGTGCTCCGAGCTCGCTGCATCACGAAACTACCGCAGCTGCGGGAGAGAGAAGAACTCGGACTGCTAGGGCTCCGCTTATGGTCCACAGGGCTGAGGGGGCAGCAACTAACATGGCTGAACCCAACACTCACAGCAGAGACCTCAGAGAAAAGACTGAGGGAAGAAGGCTGAAAACGGTGATTTAAGCCCGCACTGCCAAGCAGAGAACGGAAGCCTTAGGCACTGAGACTAGCCGCCCCCTCTCTACCCTCCCACAGCTCACCCCGCCCCCACCTGCCCGGTGCTAGAAGCAGAACAGTAGCAGTGTCAGATCAAAAGAACAGAATATTTGCTGTTCCGAGAACTGTGGACTGCAGACACAGATTCGCAGCCCAACTAGTTCCGGCAAAGGGGAGGGAGCTGTGGAAGCAGGACCGGCTGTGGTGGTAGATGCCGCCGTTGCTCTGGGCCACCTCTCACAAGTCACCCCACCCCTGGCCCCACCTACCTGGGCGGATCCCTGCAGGAGGAAACAGAACTGCTGAAACACACAGGCTCTGAATCTGGTGCAGGAACAGCTTTGGAACTTCGAAAGCTCTCCGCATACCCACTGGGACACTGGGCCCTGTGACCCAGGTGAACTATTAACAGAGGAGAAGCCTGTCTCCTAGGGAATTCCCCCATTGTGTGAGAAGCTGGAATACTGCAGAGAAAACATAGCACGACCGTGTGAGAGAGAAATAAAAGGCTGCAGTTGGAGAGAAAATAAAAAATTCTACCAACAAGTACTGGAAAACAGAAGAAAGACCTCTTCCTATCAACCTATTGCAGAAGACACTCCTTTAGATGTCTAGGAAGAGAAATAGTAAGTCAGTAATTGCCATGAATAACCAAGGCAACAAGACAGCTCAGAAAGAAAGTGAAAAGTCTCCAGAAAAAGAACTTAAAGATATGGAAATATGTGACTTAAATGACAGAGAATTCAAGATTGCAGTTCTGAAAAAACTCAACGAGATGCAAGAAAACACAGAAAGGCAGTTTAATGAACTCAGAAACACAATCAAAGAACAACATGAGCATTTTACGAAAGAGATTGAAATTTCTAAAAAGAACCAAATAGAATTTCTGGAGATTAAGAACTCAATAGAAGAAATTAAGAATGAAATAACCAGCTTAGGTAGTAGAGTTGACCAGATGGAGGAAAGAATCAGTGACATCGAAGATAGAAACCTGGAAATGACACAGATGGAAGAAGAAAGAGACTTGAGACTTAAAAGAAATGAAAGAACTCTACAAGAACTTGCTGACTCCATCAGAAAGAGCAATATAACAATAATGGGCAAACCAGAAGGAGAAGAAAGAGAGAAGGAACAGAGAATATATTCAAACAAATTGTCGATGAGAACTTCCCAAACTTGTGGACAGAACTGGATCCTCGAATCCAAGAAGCAAATAGAACACCTAATTACCTCAATCCCAACAGGCCTTCTCCAAGGCACATTGTATTGAAGCTATCTAAAATCAACGACAAAGAAAGAATCCTCAAGGCAGCCAGGGAAAAGAAGATGGTAACCTACAAAGGAAAGCCCATTAGATTATCATCAGATTTTTCAGCAGAAACTCTACAAGCCAGGAGGGAGTGGAACCAAATATTCAAACTATTGAAAGAGAGAAATTATGAGCCAAGAATAATATATCCAGCAAAGATATCCTTTAGATATGAAGGAGGAATAAAGACCTTTCCAGACATACAGAAGCTGAGGGAATTTTCTAATACACGACCTGCACTACAAGAAATACTAAAGGAGGCTATTCGACCACCATCAACAGGGACAATTTGTGGCAACCAAAACATAAAAAGGGGGAGAGTAAAGGCCTGAACCAGAATATGGGAATGGAGAAAGTAAGCGTGCTGAAGAAAATGGAATACTCTAAATATCAAACTTTCTTTTACATAAACTTAAGGGTAACCACTCAAAAAAAATCCAGAACTGAAATATATACTGTAATAAAAGAAGAAACAGAGGGAAACATCATAGAATACCACCACACAGAAATAATAGACAACAACAAAAAGGCAAAGAAACAATGGAGACACAGCCTTACCAGAAAACTAAAGATAGAATGACAGGAAATCCTCACATATCAATAATCACCCTAAATGTAAATGGACTGAACTCACCAATAAAAAGGCACAGAGTAGCAGATTGGATCAAAAAACTAAACCCAACCATATGCTGTCTCCAAGAGACACATCTCAGCTACAAGGACAAGCATAGACTCAAAGTGAAAGGGTGGAAATTGACACTCCAAGCAAATGGTACCCAGAGAAAATCAGGTGTAGCCATAATGATATCAGATGAAACAGACTTCAGGGTGAAAAAGATAACAAGAGACAAAGATGGACATTTCATAATGGTAAAGGGGACTGTACAACAAGAAGACATAACAGTCATCAATATTTATGCCCCCAATCAGGGAGCACCGAAATACACCAAGCAACTACTAACAGAACTAAAGGGAGAAATTGACCAAAACACAATTATACTAGGGGACTTAAATACATCATTGACAGCTATGGATAGATCATTCAAACAGAAAATAAATAACAAATAGCAGCCTTAAATGACACATTAGGTGAAATGGACATAACTGACATTTATAGAGCACTTCATCCTAAAACATCAGACTATACATTCTTTTCTAGTGTACATAGAACACTCTCAAGGATAGACCATATATTGGGACATAAAATCAGCCTCAGCAAATTTAAGAAGACTGAAATCATACCAAGCATATTCTCTGATCATAAGGCTTTGAAACTGGATATCAACTGCAAAACGAAAGCAGGAAAAAACACAAATACATGGAGAGTAAACAACATACTTTTAAAGAACGACTGGGTCAAAGAAGAAATTAGAGGAGAGATCAAAAGATACATAGAAACAAATGACAATGAAAATACATCCTACCAAAATTTTTGGGATGCAGCGAAAGCAGTTTTAAGAGGAAAATTTATATAATTACAGGCCTATCTCAAGAAACAAGAAAAATCCCAAATAAATAACCTCATGTTACACCTTAAAGAACTAGAAAAAGAAGAACAAGTGAAACCCAAGGTCAGCAGAAGAAAGGAAATAACAAAAATCAGAGCAGAACTAAATGAAATAGAGAACAAAAAGACAATAGAAAAAATTAATGTGACAAAGAGCTGGTTCATTGAAAAGATTAACAAAATAGACAAACCCTTGGCTAGACTCACTAAGATAAAAAGAGAGAAGACACTAATTAACAAAATCAGAAATGAAAAAGGGAAGTTATCACGGACACCACAGAAATACAAAGGATCATCCAAGAATACTATGAAGGACTATATGCCACCAAATTCAATAACCTAGAAGAAATGGACAAGTTCTTAGAAACATATAGCCTTCCAAGGCTGAACCATGAAGAACTGGAAAATCTAAACAGACCAATCACCAGTAACGAAATTGAATCAGTCATCCAAAACCTTCCCAAAAGCAAAAGTCCGGGACCAGATGGCTTCACTAGTGAATTCTACCAAACCTTCAAAGAGGATCTAATACCAATCCTGCTCAAACTCTTCCAAAAAATTGAAGAAGAGACAGTACTCCCTGACTCCTTTTATGAGGCCAACATTACCCTGATACCAAAACCTGGTAAGGACAACACAAAAAAGGAAAACTACAGACCAATATTTCTGATGAATACAGATGCAAAATCCTAAACAAAATTCTAGCAAATCGAATACAACAATGTATTAAAAAGATTATTCATCACGACCAAGTGGGGTTCATCCCCGGGGCACAAGAATGGTTCAACATCCACAAATCCATCAATGTGATACATCACATAGACAAAATAAAGGACAAAAATCATATGATTATATCAATTGATGCAGAAAAAGCATTTGACAAGATACAACATCCATTTATGATTAAAACACTTAATAAAATAGGTATAGAAGGAAAATACCTTAACATAATAAAGGCCATATATGACAAACCCTCAGCTAATCTCATAATTAATGGTGAAAAACTGAAGCCCTTTGCTCTACGTTCAGGAACACGACAGGGCTGTCCCCTATCACCTCTGCTTTTCAACATAGTGTTGGAAGTCCTTGCCAGAGCAATCAGGCAAGAGAAAGAAATAAAAGGCACCAAATTGGGAATGAAGAAGTTAAATTATCACTCTTTGCAGATGACATGATGCTATATATAGAAAACCCTAAAGACTCCACCAAAAAGCTATTAGAAACAATCAACGAATACAGTAAAGTTGCTGGCTACAAAATCAACGTACAAAAGTCCATTGCATTCCTATATACTAACAATGAAATCTCAGAAAAAGAAATACAAAAAACAATTCCTTTTGCAATTGCAGCAAAAAGAATAAAATACCTAGGAATAAACTTAACCAAGGATGTGAAAGACCTATATGCTGAAAACTATAAGACATTTTTGAAAGAAATTGAAGAAGACACAAAGAAATGGAAAGACATTCCGTGCTCATGGATTGGAAGAATCAACATAGTTAAAATGGCCATATTACCCAAAGCAATATACAGATTTAATGCAATCCCCATCAAAATCCCAATGGCATTTTTTAAAAGAAATAGAACAAAAAATCATCAGATTTGTTTGGAACCACTAAAGACCCCGAATAGCCAAAGCAATCTTAAGAATAAAGAACAATACTGGAGGTATCACACTCCCTGACTTTAGCTTGTACTACAGGGCTACAATAATCAAAACAGCATGGTATTGGCAGAAAAACAGACACATAGACCAATGGAATAGAATTGAGAACCCAGAAATAAAACCACATAAATATGGACAGATAATTTTTGACAAAGAAGCTAAAACATACAATGGAAAAGACAGCCTCTTCAATAAATGGTGCTGGGAGAATTGGATAGCCACGTGCAAAAGAATGAAACTGGACTGCTATCTGTCACCATGTACCAAAATTAATTCAAAATGGATCAAAGACTTAAGCATAAGACCTGACACAATAAACTGCATAGAAGAAAACATAGGTACTAAACTTATGGACCTTGGGTTCAAAGAGCATTTTATGAATTTGACTCCAAAGGCAATGGAAGTAAAAGCTAAAATAAATGAATGGGACTATATGAAACTTAAAAGCTTCTGCACAGCAAAAGAAACCATCGACAAAATAAAGAGGCAACCAACTGAATGGGAGAAGATTTTTGCAAACAGTGCCTCCGATAAGGGGCTAATATCCAAAATATACAAGGAACTCATGCAACTCAACAACAAAAAACAAACAACCCAATTGAAAAATGGGCAGAGGACCTGAAGAGACATTTCTCCAAAGAGGACATACAAATGGCAAATAGACATATGAAAAAATGCTCAACATCACTAATCATCAGAGAAATGCAAATCAAAACCACAATGAGATATCACCTCACCCCAGTCAGAATGGCTATCATCAACAAGACAAATAGTAACAAGTGTTGGAGAGGCTGTGGAGAAAAAGGAACCCTCATACACTGTTGGTGGGAATGCAGACTGGTGCAGCCGTTATGGAAGGCAGTGTGGAGGTTCCTCAAAAAATTACGAATAGAATTACCATATGACCCAGCAATCCCTCTCCTGGGTATCTACCCAAAAAATCTGAAAACATTTATACATAAAGACACGTGTGCTCCAATGTTCATTGCAGCTTTGTTTACAGTGGCCAAGACATGGAAACAACCAAAATGTCCTTCGATAGATGAATGGATAAAGAAGTTGTGGTATATATACACAATGGAATACTATTCGGTGGTAAGAAAAGATGATATAGGAACATTTGTGACAACATGGATGGATCTTGAGAGTATAATGCTAAGCGAAATAAGTCAGACAGAAAAAGCAGAGAACCATATGATTTCACTGATATGTGGTATATAAACCAAAAACAACAAAAGAACAAGACAAACAAATGAGAAACAAAAACTCATAGACACTGACAAAAGTTTAGTGGTTACCAGAGGGTAAGGGGGTAGGGGGCGGGAGATGAGGGTAAGGGGATCAAATATATGGTGATGGAAGGAGAACTGACTCTGGGTGGTGAACACACAGTGGGATTTATAGATGATGTAATACAGAATTGTACACCTGAAAACTAATTTTACTAACAATTGTCACTGCAATAATTTTAAAAAAATAAAAATGAAAATAAAATATTTGAGCACAAACAGATGAATTATAGAATGGAAGTTTAGCAGAAAAGATTTACTAACGTAAGAGCTGTTTTTATTGAAAAAAGATAATCTTGATGTTTAGCTAGACTAAGACATAAAGAGAATAGCCAAATAAAATTATAAATGAAATTGGAGGCATTACAACTGTTAAAATAGAAATGGAGACAGTCATAAGAGACTGGTGTGAACAATAATATGCCAACAAATTCTATAACGTTATAAATGGGTGAATTAGTAGAAACATACAACTTACGAAGAATGAATCCTTAACGGAAATGTGAACAGACCAATAATGAATAAAAAGATTGAATCAAAATAAAAACCTCCCAACAAGAATAACCCCAGGACCTGATACCTCAATAGTAGTTTCTACCAAACTTTTAAAAAGAATTAATACCAGTACTTCTGAAACTCATCCAAAAATTTAAAGAGGGCCAAACACTGCCAAAGTCATTTGATGAGTTCTCCGTTATCCTAATACTAGAGCTATTACAAGGAACTACAGGAGATGAAAATTATGGGCAAATATTCCAGAATAACATAGGTACAAAAGTCCTCGATATAATACTAACAAAATTTATTCAATAACACATGAAAAGGATCATACACCATGCTTAAAGTGGGATTTATCCCTAAGATGCAAGGGTACTTCAACATAAAAAGATAGCAAATGTAGTGAAGCACATTAGCAGAATGAAAGAGAAAAATCATGATGATCTCAGTAGATGCAGAAAAAAGCATTTGAAAAATGCAACATCCTTTCATGAAAAAAATTCCAAAAAATTCCAAATAGGAGTGTACCTCAACATAATAAACATATATGACAAGCTCACAGCTAATATTACTCTTAATGGTGCAAAGTCTTTACATTCAAGAACAAGACAAGGATGATCACTATCACCACATCTGTTTAGCATACTATTAGAATTCCTAGCCACAACAATTAGGAAAGAAAGAAATCGAAGGAATCCAAATAAAAAAGGAGGAAGTAAAATTATCTTTGTTAGGAGATGACATAGTCTTACATATAGGACATCCTACAGATTCCACAAAAATACTCTTAGAACTAATAAACAAATTTAGTAATGTTGTAGGACACAAAATCAAATTAAAACTTATTATAAATAGGTAAGGATTTATTGTCATTTAAAAGATTGTTTTATGACTGCTTTGAGTTCCTTCTGTTATGCTGTCTTCACTTGTGATTTGATGATATTTTTTGTACGGTATGTTTTTATTTCTTTGTCTCTTTTTTTAATCTAAAAGTTTTTAGTTTTTATGGGGTTTAACTAAAGTATCTTATAATATTCTATTTTAAGGTGATAAATTCAACTGTATATAGAAACTCTATAATTTAAATTCCCCACCCGTATTTTGTTATTAATGTCACAATTTACATCTTTTATATATGCTGTATGTAGTCACGCCTTATTGTAGCTGCAATTGTTGTTTTTAAAGATTTGTATTAAAATACAGTTACCATACCTATGAGTTTTTGTTTCTTTATTTGTTTGTCTTGTTCCTTTGTTGCTTTCAATTTTATATCCCACATATCAGTGAAATCATAGACAATAGTTTAGTGGTTACCAGCGGGTAGGGGAGGAGGGGGGTGGTAGATGAAGGTAAATGGGATCAAATTAATGGTGATGGAAGGAGAACTGACTGGGTAGTGAACACACAATGCCGTATATAGATGATGTATTACAGACTTGTACACTTGAAACCTATGTAATTTTATTAACCATTGTCACCCCAATAAACTTTAATTTAAAAATATAGCTACCATACAATATTATATTAGTTTCAGGTGTACACCATAGTTATTCAACATTTATATACCTAAAGAAGTGATCATGGTCAGTCTAGCAACCATGTGACACTATACCACACTATCACAGTATTACTGACTTTATTCCCTATGCTGTACATTACATCCCCGTGACTTACTTGTTGTATAACTGGAAATTTGAACCTCTTATTCCCCTTCCCCTTATTTTCCCCCCCCTTTTAACATTTTTCAATTACAGTTGATGTTCAGTATTATTTTATATTAATTTCACATGTATACAGCACAGTGGTTAGAAATTTATATAGGAAGTGATCCTTCTGACTAGTTTAGTACCCATCTGTCACTATACATAGTTATTAACGTATTACTGACTATATTCTCTATGCTTTACATCCCCATGACTATTTTGTCACTACCAATTTGTACTTCTTAATCCCTTCACCTTTTTCACCCTGTTCCCCAACCCCGCTCCAATCTAACCCTAATAAACCTAGCACCCATCTGACACCATACGTAGTTAGTACAGTATTACTGACTATATTCCTTATGCTATACTCTACATCCCCATGGTTACTGTGTAACATCCAATTTGTACTACTTAATCCCTTCACTTTCTTCATCCACACCCGAACCCCCCTCTCACCTGGCAACCATCAAAATGTTCTCTGTATCTATGAGTTTGTTTTTGTTTTGTTTATTTTGTTCTTTAAATTCCACATACAAACAAAATCACATTGCATTTGGCTTTCCTCTGCCTGACCTACTTCACTCAGCACAATACCCTCAAGGTCCATCCATGCCGCCACAGATGGCAAGAAACCATTCCCTTCTATGACCGAGTAATATTCCATTGTGTGTATGTACCACGTCCTCTTTATCCTTTCATCCATTGACAGATACCCAGGCTGTCTCCACATCTTGGCCACTGTAAATAATGCTGCAGTGAATGTTTGGAAGTACACATTCCCTCAAAGTAGCATTTTGGATGACTTTGGATAAATACCCAGAATTGGTATTACTGGGTACTTCTTTGTCTCTTGTCTATTTTGTCTGGTATAAGTATTGCTACCCAGCTTTTCTTTTTCCCATTTCCATTTTCATGAAATATTGTTTTTCCATTCCTTTCAGTCTGTGTGTTTCTTTTGATCTGAAACGAGTCTCTTATAGGCAGCATATGTAAGGGTCTTGTTTGCTTACCCATTCAGCCACCCTATACATAATTGTATGTTACACTTTTATGTGACTGGCACCACAGATTTGTTTACACCAGCATCACCACAACCACATAATGTGTTGCACTATGATGTTACTATGCAATAGGAATTTTTCAGTTCTAGTAGAATCTTACAGGACCACTATCATATATCGTTTATAGTTGATCAAAAAGTCATTATGTGGCACATGACTGTATTCCTACCTTTACAGTGAGTTTTATAGTTTCATTTGTTGACATGTCATTAGCATCTTTTCATTTCAACTTAGCTCCCTTTAGCATTTCTTGTGAAGCAAATTTAATGGTAATGAACTCCCACATCTTTGGAAACATATTTATCTGTCCTTCATTTCTGAAGGACAGCTTTGCCAGGTACAGTATTCTTGGTTGTCAGGTTTATATTGTTTTTCTTTCAGCACTTTGAATATATTATTCCACTCTCTGCTGGCCTATAAGGTTTCTGCTAAAAATCTGCTGATAGCCTTACAGTGGTTCCCTTGTATGTGAGGAATTTTTTCTGTTGCTGCTTTAAAAATTCTTTATCTTTGATTTTTAGACAGTTTTATTATAATGTGTCTTGGAGATAATCTATTTGAGTTAAAACTTCTGGGGATTCTACAAGCTTTATGAACTTGGGTGTACAAATCTCTCTCCAGATTTGGGAAGTTCTTAGCCATAATGTCATTAAATAAACATTCTTCCTCATTATCCCTCTAGGACTAAAATAATAAGTCGATTGTTCCTTTTAATAGCATCCTATAATTAATTAATAGGCTTTCTTCACTTATTTTCATTCTTCTTTTTCTCTCACTGGATAATTTCAAATATGTTTGAATTGAATGATTCTTTTGCTTCATTGAGTTGGAAATTGAAGCTGTCTGTTGAATTTTTCTCTTCAGTCATTATATTTTTTCTTTTTTTGTGCTATACACCTGAAGCTGAATAATAATGAATGTTAACTATAATTTCACATATATATATATGATAATACATGAACATAATGACTAAAATGACTTTTTGTGACCATATATATATGGTCACAAGAAATCATATTCTTGAACACTAGGATTCCTGCTGCTTTAATGGTTTCAGTGTCTTTGTTGAACTTCTCGTTTTGTTCATGTATTATTTTCCTAATTTTGTTTAGTTTTCTGTGTTGTTGTTTTTTGTAGTTTGCTGAATTTAAGTGAAAAAATGATTTTTCTGAATTTTTTGTCATGATCTCCATTTCTTTAGAGTCACTTATTGGAGCTTTATTAGTTCCCTTTGGCTGTTGCATGTTTTCTTAATTGTTTGTGATTCATGTGCCTTGTGTTGGTGTCTACAAAGGTGGACCTGGAACCTCTGTCCCTGGGGGAGGAACTGGTGCTTGGGTGTGAGGGGTGGGCATGCTGCCAGAGTCCATAGTGATGGGCTTGGGCCCTGTGTCTCTGGGAGTTAGCTGGGATCTCTGGTCCACAGCAGCCAACCTGAAGGCTGGATCTGTGGTCTTTGGCTTAGCACTGGAGTGGGCCATGAGCCTGGGCTTGTGGGAACTGGCCTAGAGCTTTAGTCTGCTGGGATCAGCCTGGTGCTGGGGTTACCTGGAGCCACAAGGTCAACTAGGAGGCCAGGGCCACAGGGTGCCAGTTTGAAAGTTTGGTCTGCAGGGGACTTGTTCTGTAAGGAACAGCCTGGTACTGGAGCTGGCCAGGAACCAGTGTTCTTAAAATTTGGTCTGGAGGCTGGGTCTACTGGGTCCTTGTGTTATGGAGGGCTGTGGGTCATGGTCCAGAAAAGCCACTCAGGAGGCTGGTTCCTTGGGGCCACCTTGGCTATGGGGCAGGTTTTGAGGCTGAATTTCTCGGGGCCAACTTGGCACTGGGGACAGTCCGGTGCCTAGGTCCATGGGAGCCTATCTAGTGCTGGGGAAAGCCTGGAATATAGTCTTGCAGGAGCTGGTCTGGAGGCTGGGTCCACCAGGCCAGGAGCTTATCTGGTATCTGTGGCTTCTGGTTTGTCACTGGTTTGTCACTTCCAGTTTGTCACTGCGGTGGGTTACGTACTTGGTTTGTTAGGAGCATGCCTGGAGACTGGGTGTCTGGGGGCTGGTGTGGCACTGTTTTGAGCCTGGTGCTAGGATCCATGATGAAGTCAAGTATTGACTTAGCTCCGTTCACCCACTGGAAGAGTGTCACTTTCTGTGCTGTACTTCCAGGGCTTGAGGGAGGGGTGACAGTTAATGTGAAACTCTTTACTGCCATTTTCAATGCATCTTTTCTTATTTCTGTGCTCCACCCGACCTGCAATCATTAGCTCTTGGGAAGGTATTTTTGTTCATGGGTAGTTATTCAAATTGATGTTTCTGTTGGGGAGAAGCACTGGAAACCCCTGTACTACCATCTTGCTGATGTCATTACCACCTCAGGCTATTAACATCTGTTAACCTCTGGTGATTAGGAATGGAGATGATTAATCTTGTCTGTATACATGTTACATCGTTTCCTTTGTTTTAGTGTGTATTACCTTTGCAAATAAAATACTTGTATATAAAACATTCAATCTTTGTGATGAAAGACATCATAACAAACTTAAAAGAATTTATGTACAGTGTGACAAGATTTAATATACATATGATGGATAAATTATTAGTTTCTAGAACATGTAAAACACTCTTAAGTAATAATACAAAAACACTATCCTGATAGAAAAATGTTTGGAAAGCAGACACTTCTTACAAGATGTAATATAAATGGCCAATAATCATAACAAATTAAGTTGACTTCATTATTAATCATGGAAACATAATTCAATATGAGATATCATTTTAGCCCATCATATTTGCAACAGTCAAAAGTCTCCATAATCCTCAATTTTAGCAAGGATGTGGTAAAATATACACTGTCTGAAAGTAAAATTTTTACAGTATTTTGTCAGTATCAAAACTTTAAAGTGCTCTGTATATTTTAATTATGGAACCTATGGAGATACTCCCACATACGAGCGAATATGCTTCATTGTTGGTAATTTTTAAAAAGTTGCAAAGATAATAAATGCTTTTTAACAAAGGAATGACTAAATAAAATATTGTTATACAATATAATATGTGGCAGTTGAAATATTGGTATAGATCTATTTTGATATAGAAAAATATTCAAGACATTATTAAATGGATTAAAACTAATTGCAGAGAATAACATGGTATGACATATTTTATATTCAAAATCTCTTATCTAAAACTATATTACTGTACTTTCTTTGTGTACATTTCAATACATAGAAATAGGTCTGGAAAGAATTTATACTTGTGTTTTCTTCTGGAGATAGGATGACTGAAGAAAGGCAGAGGTTTGGTGGCAAGAGTAATTTAGTCTATGTTTGGATTATATGCAGTTAAGTTATATTCATGTATTGTGTAAATAAATACAGATTTTCTAAAGAATATAAGAATTTGTTGAAGGGTAATAGGGGCAGAATGGGATCAGTCAACCAATTATGGAAGCCTAGAAAAACAAGAAACCCAGAGGTAGACATCTCAGCATTTTTCTTGGGGAGAAATGCCAAGGGTGATGGAAACACCTGGTCTGTGTGACAGATAAATCTTCATCGTGTAGACAGATATATCAAGTATAAAGCACAGAGCCAGTTATCAGCATCCTATGACTTTGATTTAATGTTTATGAAGAAATGCTGTAATAATTTTGCTTCCAATGTAATTTTCCTAGACGAGAAGTTGGAGTGTCATCTACTTAACAGACATATCTGATCTGTATGATAAATGCATTTCTCAATATAAATTAATATTGTCCCTCTCATTTTATATCTTTCAGTTTTGTGATATAGTCAGCGTAACTCCATATCCTGATTTGGATGAATCCTGGGACATGATCAAGATCAGACTGTAGACCTCTAAGATTGAAGGCCATGGCCAGGATCATGGTGAACTCACAAAGCAAATAACACCTGTGAGATGATCCTGCAACAGCCAATCCATGTTCTCTTTTGGTGACACCCAGTCCTTACTGTATAATTTTGAATTCCTATAAATCCATTAAGGTCCTAATAAATTTTGTCTCTCATTGCTGTATTAGCTCTGTATGACTACTATATAGTAAATTGTGAATTTTCAGTAAATGTTTCATAACAATTCCAAATATAAAATATTACTAAAATTAGTGTCAAATATGACCTTCTTCTACAAATGGCCATCCACTCATTCTTTTTAAGTTTGCAAAATATTCTCTTCACTTAACTGTGAATTTTTCTATGGTATTTATCTATGTGTTCTATGATATCCCATATTCTACATCTTAAATGTTTTCCTGGTCAAGATGGTTGTTGTGCTTGTTATATGTAATTTTTCATTTTACTTCTAAAATATTCATATTAAGTAAACAGGGTATCTTAATTAAAAGCATTAATAAAAATTATGGTGAAAACTACAAGGAGAATGGGAGAACCTCAGTCAGCAACTTGCAGTATTTCATGTAGTCCATAAATTGTTCATAAATTAGATGAAAAAAAATTATAGTTGATTTTGTGGAGATCTTTATGTACATTGAATAATATGGTAAAGATACAATAATTAAAACAATGTATTACTGGCATAGAAATATGTACACAAGTCAGAGTAACAGGATATAAAATCCAGAAACAGATACAAGCTTATCTAAGAATTTAAAGGTGGCATTTCAAATTAGTGGGGAAGGGCAGAATACTTCATTAAAGTGTGTTAAGAACATCCAGCTGACCATATGGGAGAAAAATTAGATCTTCCCCCTTATCCCATAAATTTAACCAGTGATAAGATTCCCATCCTCGTTTAATTTTTTTATTTTGTTTAAGGAATTTTTAGAGCAGTTTTAGGTTCACAGAAAAATTGAGAGTAAAGTACGGAGTTCCTATATACCTCCTGCCCCCACATGCGTAAACTTCCCCATTATCAACATCACCTACCAGAGTGGTAATGTGTTACAATTGATAAACCTACATTGATCAATTTTAATCACCCAAATTTCAGAGTTTACATTGGAATTCACTGTTGGTGTTTTATATTCTATGGGTTTGGACAAATATATGACATATGTACATGATTATAGTATTGTACAGAATATTTTCACTGCTCTAAAAATCCTCTGTGCTCCGCCCATTTTTCCCTCCCCTCACTACCCCTAACTTCTGGCAACCTCTGATCTTTTTAGTGTCTCCATAGTTTTGCCTTTTCCTGAATATAATGTAGTTGGAATCATACAGTATATAGCCTATTCATATTGGCTTCTTTTACTTAGTAATATGCATTTAAATTTCCTCTATGTCTTTCCATGGCTTGATATCTCATTTATTTTTAGTGCTGAATAATATTCCATTGTATGGATGTACCACAGTTATAAATCCATTCACCAACTGAAGGACAACCTGTTTGTTTCTAATTATGAATAAAGCTTCTATAAATATCTGTGTGCAGATTTTTGTGTGGATATGTTTCCAGTTTGGGGGAAAATACTAAAGAGCACAATTGCTGGACTGTAGGATAAGAGATGGTTTCGTTTTGTAAGAAATCAGCTGTTTTCCAAAGTGGTTGTACCATTTTGCATTTCGACCAGCAATGAGTCAGGTCCTGCTGCTCTATATTCTAGCCAGCCTTAGCTCTTGTCAGTGTTTTGGATTTTGGTCATTCTAGCAGGTGACATATGATTTGGAATATTTTTAAATGTATTTCTTTGCAGTGTATATCATCTTGGTGATGGGTCTGTTAAGATCTTGCTCATTTTTTAATCAAGTTGTTTTTCTTGTTGAGCTTTAAGAATCATTTGTATATTTTTGAATATTTTCTCCCCAGTCTGTGGCTTTTCTTTTCATTCTCTTGAAATTATCTTTTGCAGAGCAGATGTTTTAATTTTAATGAAGTATAGCTTTTCAGTTATTTCTTTCATGGATCATCCCTTTGGTGGTGTATATGAAAAGTCATCATCAGACCCAAATTCATCTAGGGTTTCTCCTAATCTAGGAGTTCTACAGTTTTGCTTTTCACATTTAGGTCTGTGATCTGTTCTGGGTTCATTTTTGTGAAGGGTGTAAGTTTTATGTCTAGAATCATTTTCTTGCATGTGGATGTCCAGTTTTTCTGACACCATTTGTGAAGAGACTTTCTTGTTTCATTGTGTTTTTGCTTTTTCAAAAATCACTTGCCTAGATGTATGAGGTCTGACAGTTAAGTTCGTGAACTTGCCACCGAGTGCTTACATTGGCAGCACTGTACAAACAGCTCGGTAAGGTTTCATAACCTTGGTATATCAGTGCCTCACAGCTGTGTTTGTGTGGGCGTGTGGTGGTGTCTTGCTGAGTGGCGTTCATTATTGTGTGTTTTTGTGTGCCATTGCAAAAATGTCTGAGCTTGAATTAGAGCAACAAACAAATTTCTTGTTAAACTTGGCAAGAGTGGAAGTGAAATCAGGGACATGTTAGTCCAAGTTTATGGGGATAATGCCATGAAGAAAATAGCAGTGTACAAATGGATTAAACGTTTTTCTGATAGGAGAGAATGCGTCACTGATGAGAGGTCAGGGCAAGCCAGTAACGAGCAAAACTGATGAAAACATTGCAAAAATTCGTCAAATTGTGCATCAAAATCTTCGGCTGACTGAGAAGCATAGCAGACCAAATAAACATCAGTAGAGAAATAGGAAAATCTTCACTGAAAATCTTGGCATGAGAAAGGTGTGTGCAAAAATGGCCCCATAGGAGCTCATCAATGAACAAAAGCAAAGGACAAAGTTTTCTAAGACCTTTTGGAGAAGGAAGACAATGTTTTGGGCCATGTTGTCCCTGGTGATGAGACATGGGTGAAACAATGTGAGCCTGAAGCAAAGTGCACAATGAAGGTCAGTTAATTCTCCACAATTAAAAAAGTTCCATGAATCCAAATCAAGAGTCAAAACAATGTAGCTAACCATTTTTGATATCAGAGGGATTCATTATGAATTTGTACCAACTGGACAGTTAACCAAGTTTACTATTTGGAAGTGCTGAAAAGGCTGCATGAAAAAGTTAAATGACCTGAGCTTTTCGCCAACAATTCTTGACTCTTGCACCCCAACAATGCACTGGCTTACACGGCACTGTCTATTTTTTTGGCCAATAAATAACTTGGAACACCCTCCCTACTCACCTGATCTGGCCCCCATTGACTTCTTTCTTTACCTGAAGATAAAGGAAATATTGAAAGGAAGACCTTTTGATGACATTAGGGACATTAAGGGTAATGCGACAGATCTGAGAGCCATTCCGGAAAAAGAGTTCCAAAATTGCATAGCTTCCCAAGGGGAGTACTTAGAAGGTGACAATAGTAATCTTCAGCAATGAGGAATGTAGCACTTTTTCTAGAATGAGTTCACGAACGTAATTGTCAGACCTGGAAAGGGGGTCTATTTCTTGGCTCTCTATTCTGACCCATTGATTTATTTGTCTATTGCCAATGTCATGTCTTGATTATTGTAGCTTTTTAGTAAGTTTTAAGTCAAGTAACATCAATCTTTCAACTTTGTTTTTCCTCAACATTGTGTTGGCTATTGTGGGTATTATGATTCTCCTTATAATCTTTAGAATCAGTGTGTTGTTATCGATAAAATAACTACCTGGGATTT